>NC_062556.1:48073059-48388059 GCF_016906955.1 Phacochoerus africanus | reverse complement strand
CTAATATACATTCTTTTTCATATTCTCTAACATTATAGTTTATTTCTGGATATTGAATATAGTTCCCTCTATAAATCTTTTTACAGTGTGGAAATATTTAATTTGTGAATTCTCCCAGATTTCTCTGGGAATGTTTTGGAAGTCACCTAAGGATCCAGGCACCTTACAAACTTGTGAGGGATACATAGGCAGCACCTCCATGGGGGACAGCCCTACAGGCCTAAGACAACAACTTCATAGGGGGAAACTGCCCCAGATAACCTAGGCAGGCTGAAATCCCACTTTCCTTCTCCTACAGCCCATGATTTCCTATGCCTGGAGAATCATTTATAAAACTCACCTGCACAGAGTCCATGGGTGATTGATGACTCTGGGGCCATGGCAAAACACCCAGAGATTTGTCATTCTTGCATTAACCTTAGGAAAAATGAATTCCAGCCAAAGTTCAAAGTCAGAGTGTAGCATCCTCCAAGTGGCCTGAGAAATCTGCCCCTCTGGCTGCCATCATGTCTTTGCTTTTACCGTAGATTAATCACCGTAGATTAATCACACATTCTCTTTTGTCTCCCCTTTATATTGAAAGAAAATGTACTCCGTGGAATAATAAAAATATCTCAGCCTCCAGGTTATACCTTCTCCCCTCTTTCCTCATTATTTCCATTCCTCTTTATCAAGAATTCCCTTTCTCTGCAATTACTTAGTGCTTCCTGTACACCTCTGTTCGGTGTCTTGTCTCTATTTCCTTAGGATTCTCAGTCTTTTCCTATTGAATATTATCTCTTAATTTTTTAGCCTCCAAAGATTTCTTTTAGTTCTCTTATCCCCATCATTCTTTCATTCTTTCCTCTTTATTTTTTCAATTACTTGCTTTGTCTTATTCACTCTGTTTTATCCCTTCTCTTTGTTTTATACTTCCATAGAAAATTGCTGTCTGTGGGAACTGACTATGACCCTAGAGAAGATTTTGGAAGGAATTCAGACTACTTTAATATAATCCTTCTTTTTTGACAGATGCACCAAATGGGATACTCAGTTCAGTCTTGGGGTCCAGGGAGTTAGAATATATGCATTCCTAAATAAATTCACACATTGAATGGAAGAGGTCTCAGTAAATGTGTGATAAAATAAAACAAATATGAATTGTCTGAATTTTTAGAAAGCCATGAAGCAAAATCTGAATATTCAGTGAAAACGAGGATAGGCTTGAGTATGGAGAAAATCCTAACAGAATTCTAAAAATTCACCTGACTTAGGAAATGGAATAGGTCTTAAGTAAATGCAGTATAAAGAGGCCTATTCTCTTTCTTCTTTGTTTCACCAGTGGAGCAGCAATAAACTGTGTGGGGGTGTATTTTCAGGGATGAGAAGGGACTTCATGTGTTTCTTCCAGGGTTATATCCTATAATCAAAACTTGTTACTTGAAATTGAACTTTTATCATTCTAGTGCACACTTATGCACAAAATAGTTGATTGACTTGGAAACCAAATCTTAGTATCTGTTGAGCATTTATTTAGCTGAGAAGTTGATGCCCTATGCGTGATTGGAGGATGCTTCATGAAAGGTTGCTGATGGAAATGCTCAACTGCTCCTCTATCCACAGCACTTTAATGCTGGCTTAGCTTTTGCAAAAACTCAAAAACCCTTCTCCTTGGAAGGGAGTTTAGCAACCATGCCTCCTGCAGAATCATATCCCCCTAAACATCAGTAAATTTTCTAACTCTTCCTTCAAGCCACAGTCAGGACTCTTTCTGAGAGTTTTAATAAATAACCATTTCTCCCTTAGGCAGAAAAATGGCCTTCCTAAGACGTCTGCATCCTAAGTCCTGGAACTTGTGAATGTGTCATGTTCCATGGCCTATCTGTGTGGGCCAGGTGTAATCATGAGGATCCTTAAAAGAGACAGAGGCAGAAGAAGAGATAAGATTAATATGATGCAAGGTGAGGTGCACTTTACTGGCTTTTGCTGATCACTAAGGTTGAACTGTGTCTCCCACTAAAATATGTAGAAAATTCTTAACCCCTAGTACCTCAGAATATGATCTTATTCAGAAACAGAGTTTTTAAAAATGTAATCAAGTTAAAATGAGGTCATTAGGGTGGACTTTAATCCAGTATCACTGATGTCTTTATAAAAAAGAAAATTGGGACACAGAGAGGCAAGCGCAGATGAAAATCCTATGTGAAGACACATAGGAATAATCTCATGTGAAGGTGGAAGAGGGAATGATGCACATGCAAGCCAAGAAATGCCAAAAATTTCCAACAAACTGTCAGAAGCCAGGAGAGAGGCATGGAATTGATTCCCTCTCACAACACTCAGAATGAATCAACTCTGCCAACACCTTGACTTCAAACTCCTAGCCTCCACAATCCTAAGACAATACACTTCTGATATTTTAAGACACTCATTTTGTGGCACTTTGTTATGGCAGTCCTAGGAAACCAACGCACTGACTTAAGAAGAAAGGTAGCCGGAAGCTGGGACCCAGTGAATGTCAGCAGCTTCTAGAAGCTGGAAAAGGGAAGGAAATGGATTCTCCTCTTGAGTCTTAAGAAAGGAATACAGTCCTGCTGACACCTTTGTGTCAGCTTTGTGTCATCAACACAGTGTTTGTGTCACCCCTAAATACATGTTGTAGTTCTGCCTTACAGTGTGTGACTGTTTTGGGGGCGAAAGGGTCTGTCAGGAGATGATAAAGGTTAAATGAGGTCATAAAGGTGGGGCCACAGCACTTGCACCCTTATAAGAAGAAGAAGGGATATCAGCATGCTCTGTCTCTCCAGACCATGTAAGGGTACAGACAGAAGGTGGCCAACTGAAAGTTAAGGAGAGAGCTCTCACCAGAAATCAAATTAGCTAGAACCTTGATCTTGAGCTTTCCAGCCTCTGGAGCTGTGGGAAAACACATTTCTGTTGTTTGGGTCCCAGAGTCTGATATTTTGTTACGGCAGCCCAAGCTGACTGTGACTCCTAGCAAGATCTATACTGGACTTTTGACCTCCAGAACTGTAAGATACAAATCTGTGTTGTGATGAGCCCTACATTTTGGTAATTTGTTACAGCAGCAACAGGACACTAACACTTCCCTGTGTTAAATTTCTAGTGACATCTTAGCTACCATACAGAGTGGCATCATGACCAGCTGTGCCTTAGTTCATCTTTTAATTATCTTAGCTTATGACATACTCTAACTAGAGCATCTATATAGACCTTAGGTGAGAAATGCAGAAAAAAGAGTGATGGCCAAGAATTATACACACAAGGCCATGCAGTTAAAGGCATAGCATTGCATAAGCATTATTGCCTTCATTTTATAAGTTCAGGTTTACTTATGTTGCTTTAAAAACATGCTTTTAGAAGACGATTATGAAATAATTCCCCTTATTAGAAGAACCTGTTGCTTTGGTAACTTAAAATTCTCTGAATATGATGTTTCAGGAAAAAAATGTCCAATGATATGGTGAATTATTGCTATTTGTGGAACATTTCACATCTATAATTTTATGTGAAGAGCTATAAATTTTTTTCTACTGCCCTTGAAGCATGCATAAAGCAGGGAATTAGCATTTTGAAGGAGACCAAGGTAAAAATATATCTTGACAAAAACTTAACAGAAATAACCAAGGTCTAAAATGATGTGAACTAAAGTACACTTTACTATCAACCGATAGTTTTAGAGTATTCAGTAAACCCAAAAACTATGCACTCCTGGAATTCAGTAACTTGTAGGCTTAGAAAGTCTGTAGCTTAAATGTCCTTAGGTTTCTTCTAGTTCTGCCACTGAGTAGATTTGAGCAAATTTTAACTCTTTTTCTAAATGTTAGCATCTTTAAACTTGTAAGTTAAATTTTCATTTTTATATTTTAACATTAAACTCATACTTATGTAAAAGTTCTATTTATGTTGTTTGATTTACCTATGTAAAGTATTTAGCGCCATACTAACACAAAATGATCTTATTGCTTAGCTACTGTTATTATTATAACTTTAACCTTCTGGGGGGATAATACACAAAATATTCTGGCTTAAAATAATTTCTGTTTATTCATCTTAGGATTCTACAGCCTTCTGGGTGATGGTTTTTATCTGAGTCAGTTGAGCTGATTCTGCTGGGCTTGTATCTTTTGTCAGGAGGCGGCTTGATGGGGCTGGGTGAACTAGGCTTGCTTCATTCTTAGATCTGACAGGCTGTGTGCCAGGGCAATGGCAAAGACTGGATCAGTGGTTCCTTATCAGGTTTTCTTGGGCTTCATCATATGGCAAACAAAGTTCCTAAAAGGAGGCAGAGGGCCAGCCTCAATGCACATGTGCTTTTCAAACCTCTGTTGGCATCTTACTTGCCAATATCCCATTGGTCAGATCAGTGCCTGAAGTCAGTGTGAATGAGTGCTACCAAAGAACATGGTTGGGTAGCCGTAATTTGTGGTCATTTTTGCAACCAACCACAAGTTTGAGATCCACATGCTACATATTTCATTACCAACAGCCCCCCTTGAGATGTCTCACATGCACCATAACTTGATATGTAATATCTAGGGTGGAACCTGCTCATTCCTTAGGGTTTTGTAACTTAGCAGTGGATACTACTTTCCAGTGAATCACTTGTGCTAAACTGTTGGAGGGTAACTCTGTTCTTTACTTTTGTTTAATATCTGCTCTGTTACCAAATAATTTGGATTGTATCTTCTACAAATCCGTTGAATCCATCCACTTCCTCTGTCCCCATGGCTACACCCCAAATTCATGCCACCATCATCTCTTGCCTGGAGATAGAATTGTCTATTACAATGGTTACTTAAAACACTCTGCATTCCTTCTTATTCTCTTCATTGTGCTCTTCAGAGTATGCCTATATGTCCCATAAAATGCAAATTGATTTATGTCACATTGCTGCTGAAAAATCTACACTGGGCTAAGGGGTTTGAAAAGCTGGGATCATGTATGGAGAAAATATAATCAAGACTAATTGTTCCAGAAGTAAGGTAGTGGTAAATCTTGGGACCTGTGTATGTGTGTGGAGGTTGTTTTTGGATGAGAAGATATGAATGTGCTTGTAGGTAGAAATGCTTGGAAATTACAGGAAGTGAGAACCAAGGGAACAAAGTCCAAGAGAAGGTGTAAGAGATGGAATGTAGAGGATAGTCTGGGGTCAGATGACACAGGCTAGCCCAATTATTTGGATCTTACTAAGCAGACAGTTAATACAAAGTGTCTTGCAAATAGTATGTAAAACATGACTGTTGAGTAAAAAAGGGTTTCGGTGTGGAAAATAACATAATATCATCTGCTTCCAAAAATAAATCTGATGTAAGGTAGAAGGTATAGAAAAGTGAGAGATTTGAGTTAGAGAAACTGTTGGGCAATATGTACATTATCTTGTATGAACAGTAACAAGGACCAAGACTAGGACTGGAGAAAGGGGAAGGAATCGTGCTATTAGGCAGACACTTCGGAGGGATGTGGTGACCACTTGAACTGGAAGCAAGACAGAGAGGTATGAATTGCATTCAGACAGGCTGCAAAGTTTTTAGACCAGGAGTCTATGCATATTATTAAGGGAAAAGAAAAGAAATACATCTAAGGGTTACTGAAAAGAGGATGATCGACTTGGGTTTGGACTTACTGGGTTTGGAACCAGAGGGAGGCTCCATGTTCTGACACTTAGAAAATAGCTGGGAAAAGGTTTCCTTGCTTCCATTATCATTCCATCCCCTTTTCTTAGTCTAGAATGCCTTTGCTCTACTCAAGTGATTTAAATCTTATTCCAACTTGAAGACATCTCCTAGGTTGCTTTCCTAGTATACCTAGTTAGATTTTACCATTATTTCCAATTCCTTTTGACAACATTTGATTTATATCCCTTTTTTAACCAGTTACCTTACAGTGTTTTATATTATAGTGAGTTGATGCATGTTTATCTCTCATTAGACTGGAAACTACGTGAGGTGAGGGATGGCAGTTAGGAAGTTATCTCTTATTTAGCATTAGTTTCTGCAGTACTTCCACAACTATCTGAAATGCTAGCCTATAGAAAACATTTCACAAAAGCTGCTAAATGAATAGATACTAGCATCATTTAAAATTTTTCTCTTCTTCTGTGTGCTTGGCTCATAAATGAGAGAATGGATGTATTTTTTATAGGACCGAAGAGAACTAACTATGCGGGCAAATTAAATGTGTAGAGGGAAAAACTGTGAAGAAGAGGAATAATACATTTGCTATTGAAAATGCATTAAATCATTATTATCATTTATTCCCATGGTGAAATGAAGAAAAGCACTGAGTAGAAGTCATAAAAGCTGGAATTTAATCTGGCTCCCAGACTGTTTGGTTCTGTTACTTTCAGAAAGTCAATAAAAGTCTTTGAGCCTCCATTTTTCGTATCTACCAAATGATGTTGGATGGTTTCTAAGATCCTCAAGAACTCTTCACTTGCTACGCTTTGACTACTTACACAGGTAAAACAAAAGTATCCCGACTTAAAGGAATCAGAAGAAATATAGTACAGTCAGAAAGCACTGCATTGAAATGGCAACATTTTCCTAGGTCCCAGTGAAAACTTCTGGATCCTATAAAACATCATCCAGAAAGGCACAGTTGCAAATGATAACATTTGAACATACAGTTCCCGTGCCTAACATTCAGGAAGCTTGATTACTCCCTCTCCACTCAGCCTTACATAACTGTGAAGCAGTCCTGCACATAGTCTAGGACAAGAGAGCACATGTGCCAGAGCCCACCAAACCTGGCCATCAGATTTCAAGTTTATAGGTGTAGAGCTTCCCATCATGATGAGATGGGAGGATTCCTCTCTCCCTGATCCTCTGAGCTAAGTATAGCTATAAACTCTGGAAACAAATCAATAGAAAATCAAAGGAGAACTTTGAAAGTTGGAAGAGGAAGTGGTTAGAGAGCCCAAGACTGGAGGAATTGCACAGCAGGAGGGCACCTCGCAACCCCACACCCAGCAGGAGAAGGTGCCCTAGACCCAGTGTTTCTTGATTTCCAACTCAACAAGAAAGGGCATCCTGGATTAGTTTATTCCTGCTACATCAAATGGGAGTACCTCTTACAACCCCAGGCAAACGGGATCAGTTGGAAGTCTTGCTGATAATACGCATCTAGGGAAAGCACTCTCTTTCCCTACTGGTCCTATGACTCACCTTCCCCATCCAGAAACACCATGCATCCAGGGGACAAGGTGGATCCCACCACCCCAAGTAACCAGGAAGTGCTCACCGCCCCTGCCAGCTCTGACAGTCTCCTCTCCCACTTAAAGACAGTGTACCAACATAGGGGTTCCTGGCCCCCATAGGCAGGGAGGAACCCACCATCACAAGTTCCTAGTCCAGGAAGCACTCTGTGCCATGAGCCTAAGAATGTCTTTACCCATCTAGAGAGACCAGGTAGCAAGGCTTTGGTAAGCTCCTTCAGATCCCTCAAGTAGCATCAGAAGTGATCAGTAGGTGGCCAAGTGGCATGAGATGAACCAAACACACCAACGTACTACTACACACTCTCTGAAAATTAGATTGGAATTGGAATTACAAAATAGACCGGGACCTACATGTCAAGCCCAAACAGTGTGTCTTCCTGTTAAAATAAGTTAAACAGGGCCCAGGGTCTTCAACGTAATATCCAAAATGTTCAGGATGTGATAGAAAAAAACCATCATCCTACCTAGAATCAGCGAAATCACAACCTGAATGAGAAAAGCCAATCAAATGATGCCAATATGCCTGATGCCGAAATGAGTAAGATGTTGGAATTATCTCACAAGGATTTTAAAGCAGCCATTATAAAAGTGCTTTAAGAAATAATTATGAATTCTTTTGAAATGAGAAAAATAAAGTCTTAGAAATGAAACAAAAGTTAAACAGATTGTAGAACTGAAAAATACAACAGGCAAAGTTTTGAAAACTCAGTAAATGGGCTTAATACTAAAGTGGAGACACCATAAGATAGACTCTGAATCTGAAGATGGAACAGTAGAATTTATCCAATCTGATCAACAGAGAATATAGACTGAAAAAAATAAACAGATCCTCAGCAACCTGTTGAAACAGTAACGAAAGTTCCAACATTCTTATCGTTGAAATCCCTGTAAGGAGAGAATAGAGGGAATGAAAGGGTATTTGAAGAAAAAAAGACTGAAGATATCTCAAATTTGGCAAAAGACACAAACCTACAGATTTACCAAGTTGGGAAACATATACCAAGACACATGATAATTATATTTCTGAAACTTTTAAAGCAATAAACAGAAGTGACACATTACCCAAGTCCATGATGAACATAATGATGTCACACAATATTTTTCAAGAGCTAAAAGTAAAGAATTATCAACCATGAGTTCTACATTCAGTGATAGATATAAAGCCCTCCTTTAGGATGAAAGAATGGTAAAGACATTCTCAGATGAAAGAAAACTAAAAGGATTTGTCACTAGCTGACCTAAAGGTTGACTCGAGGGGCTGGTGCAATGCACAAAATACAGTTTATATCAGGTTCCATACAGCAACCTGCCCTCAAGAATTTCATATCCCATGGGTAGAGGCCCTATTTACATAATTCTAGTAAAAAAGAGCCACTCACAGGGTGTTAGGGAGCCTATAAAATGGGGGGGTCTTGGCCCAAAGTTGGAAAAGTCTTGCCCAAAGTCTTGGCCTGAGGGAGATAACATCCAAGCAAAGCTAGAACCAACTGCAGAAGGAAGCTTGAGGGAAAATCTTGGCAAAGGAAGAGAACTACAAGGTAGGGGGCTAGCAGTAAGCAGGGGTCTCCTGAACAGAGAACAAAGGCTCTGCTCAAGGCCAAAGCAAGGACAGAGCACAGGCTAACACTGGGCAGGGGGCTTAGAGAAGTAGCCTGGAGTGCTTTAGAGAAGGAATTTTTATGACAGAAAGAGGTAAAGGGAGGAATTCGTTACAAATCCTCTCTGTAATAACCAGAGTCTGGACAAATTACTAAATGGAAATGCAAACTCTAGGGGCTAATCAATTTTAATGGAAAAAGAAGACAGTGGTTTTGTCAAGCTATTGTCCCTAGTAGCAAAAGAGAAAAACATCAAAAAGCATCATTAGGATTCGCTGTAATTTTCTGCGAAGAGAAAGTTCTTAACTTCTCTCTAAAATAGCCTGATGGCCCCTCTTTCCTTTTTAGCATGAGTGATACATTTTTAAACTTAAGAAAAAAAAAAGTTGCTTGAATAGTTTAGGATAACATTGTTTTCCATTAGTTTGAGTAGATTTGCATCCCCTTTTATGGAAAAAAAAATTATGTTTTATAGCAAATTTTTTTTGCAACTTAGCTACCAAGGGAATTTTTATCTTCTACACTAAAAATAGAACACAGTTTATAAAATTATTTTTTATGCACAAACATTTGTCTGCCATCAAAGTGAATATGCATCTGTCTGAAATATGCACAATAAAATATAATAAAAATATAATGGTTTACTAGAATTGCTGGTATATAATTTGTGGCACTTGAATAGGTAACAGTGCCCATCGAGTGCTGCCAGAATCACAATAAAATAGAATGCCCTCCCAAATGGGCCAAAGTTACCAGATCAGTAGTCAAGGGCAAATCATCATGTTGTCAAGGCCATGTAGGTTTCCTTTGTGACACTGGGAGAAAGAATAGCGTTCAGCACTTCTTTTGTAAATAGTCTCATCCATCTCTTCTCCATTCCTACTGCTAAAATCACAGCCCATCCTCTGTCTCTCAGCTAACTAGCTGCTCACTGAATTTTTATCACCTCTTACTATCTCCCAAATCTACCCATCTCTCCACTCTATTGGCTTTATCAAATAACTGTCATTTCTCATGTTATCACAGTAAATTCCTAGCTGACCTCTGGGGCTCTAGTTTCATCCCTTCAGACCATCCTTCAAAGAACTAAAAAGTCCAAGGTCTTTATGAAACACGCACTTTATCGTATGTTCCCTCTGTTTAAAAGCCTTCAGTGGTCTACCATTGCTTTTGGGATAAAATCCAAACCCCACAGCATGGAGTCAGTGCTTTTCCAGGATCACCCCTGACCGTCTTTCTTAGGTTTTTCTCCTGCTGGGATTTCTCGCACATCCCATGTTCTGCCAAGCTGAACTTCTTGCATTTTGACCTTTCAACCCTGCTTCTTCATATCACCCTGTCTTTGTGCAGACTCTTTCCTCATTATTAAACTGCCTCCCCCAAACTTCCTTCATCATACTGATGACTTTTTATATATTTTAAGAGGGCGTATCATTTTGCTTGGGCTGCCATGACAAAGTACCACACACTGAGTGCCTTAAACAACAGAAATTTATTTCTCACATTTCTGGAAACAAGAAGTTCAACATGAAGATGTCAGCCTTCCTTCTGAGGACTATGAGGAAGAACCTGTTCTCTGCCTTAGCCTCTGGTTGTTTTCTGGCACTCGGTGGTGGTCCTTGGTGTGTAGAATGTAATTTCCGCCTTCACTTTCACATGGCATTCTCCCTCTGTGCATGTCTGTGTCCACAGTTCCCTTTATATAGACACCAGTCATTGTGGATTAGGGCCCAACCTAATGACCCCATTTTAACTTAATTACCTCTGCAAATAACCTATCTTCAGAGAATTTCACATTCTGAAGGGATTTAGGACTTCAGTATATGAATTTGGGGAGGGCACAGTTAAGCTCCTAACACCTAGTTCAAAGGAAATCTCTATGACATTACCTATAATCCTTCTCTCACATAAAGGATCTTTTTGCTTTTATTTGTTCACTGTATCTTTTAAACAGTCTTAATACCAATTACTGTGATTCATAATTACTGGTTTACATATTTTGTATACAACTGTGTACTATTGTATATTACAATTGCTAATATCCCCTACTATGTTGGGAATTTCTTTTTTTTAAAAAAAAGAACATCTTTTTGTTTTTTATCCCCAGCACTTTCACAGAGTCTAGGTTATATATTAGGTGCTCAACAAATGTTTATTAGAGACATAAATGAAAGAATGAGTAAATTGATATGTTGTAATCCACTCGAGTTCAGAGGAAATTTCAATTTCTAAAAATAAAAATGTTTAAAAATAGATTATGGTTGACTTCAAAATCAATAAATTATTAAACTCATTTCATGAAATTAATGGATTTGTTTTTTAAATTCCAAATGTGAAACTTAGCAACATGAGTGAACATGAGTGAAACATGAATTTTATTTAAGAACACTTATCAGTTGACACCATGTTTAAAAATTTTTAATTAAACTTGGACTTCTAGGCAAGAGTAGCCTGCCAATGCCAAAATTTATGTGGTGTATTATATTTCATACTGTCTTCCTAGAAGCTGTCATATTTGATCCTCAGAACCACTTTATTCCATTGACAGTATTATCCCTATTACAAAATAAGAAAATTGGTGTTGTGAGGTTTTTAGACTTTTCCACGAATAAGAACTAAAATCCATATCTTATATCTTCTCTGTGTATAAAAAACTCATAATTCCAAAAATAGATATTCATATTTTTCTACCATTATTGAACTGTACCTTTTAATAACTTTTAAAATAAAATTTAAGTCAAGTAAGGATAAGTGTGTATACTCCGCTATATTCACAAATTTCATAAGCTGAGGAGCAAAAAAAAATTTACTCTTGTTTTCTCCCTGAAACGTCTATGCTTCATGGAACTTTGACCTTTCTATTTATTGGAACATAGACCCTACTGCAGAACAATAGAATAAATGCTGATACAGATTGTTTTTTTCAAAAAATCAAATGAAAGTACTCTCAGTAACAACCTGGTCTAGATCAGGAAGACTGTGGCAGAAATTAGAAGTGAACCAGAGATAGTTTAGAGGAGAACAAAACAATTTCACCAGGAATATAATCTATTTGTTCGTTTTTTTCCTTTGAGCAGAAATGTTCCAATACAGGAAGAAAAATAAGAGAGAAATTAAAACATTTGGAACCCCTGTTATCTGTAAACCTCTAAGGTTGTGTTTACCTAATTGGATTATAATGAAATATAAACAATGGGGGTCTGGTCATGACACCTGGCAGATCCAGTAATCATCTGGGTTCCAGCTGCTGGGAAAATCTCCACCAGACACTTCCCAAGTTCACTCACAAGATGAAACTCTCCCTAGGGCCAGCAACACTTCTAAATAACAAATCAAGAGAAGATGAATTGTATTTCAAGGTTAACTCCAGCACAGTTCTCAGATTTGAAACAGAGAGACATGATCTATATTTAGAGCAGAAGATCTGGGTCCACCTCACTATTTTCAGCGTTCCCTTAATTCTGTTTACATTTAAGCACTTCTTTAAATCACACACCAACACAGTTATAAATATCTTCTAGCTTTTCCATGATGCCCAGTACAGTGTTAAGTATAAAGGAAGTGTTTAATGAATAAATATCAATGAATGTATCTGTTGAGGGTTTTTGCATTTCACTGTTTCAGGGGCAGAATAAAATGACCATAGTTTCCAAAGCACATTCAAATGTTTTATCCCATTTAAACTTCTTTACAGTGAAATCAAATAGGTATTATTAAACTTTAAAAATAAGGATGTGTAGCTGGGAGTCCATTTAGAAAACAAAGGGCAGTCACCATCAGGGATTGAGGGCCCCCTGACTCTCAGCATTGCTGGAGGACTGTGGGGTTTATACTTCATAGAAGGCCGATTGGCTACTCATGAAGAGCCTTAGTCACTAAGAGAGGAGGTCTGGAGCAAGATGCTTTAGTCCACTTGTTTCCATTTCTGTTGTTACTACGACTGCCTCCCCAATCTCCCTTAACCTTTTTTCCAAAGTTCTGTATTAGCTGCCTAACTAGTCTCCCTTCATTCTCTTAGCCCTTCACTCACCCTGGTGTGTTTTCTCCAGTGTTTCCGAGAGCAACCTTTTAAAAAACACACCTCCGATTTTGTCAGCCGTCTGTTTGGGGAGGTCAAGTCTTTCCAAAGCTCTTAGACTAAAGTTCACAGCCCTGGACTGGTCAAGCCCTGCATTTTGCCCCGCCCACTTCCTGTCCGTGCCCACGCCTCTTCCGCCCCAGGCGTTCCACATCCTGATGGTGGCTTGGGCCCGCGGCTCTGACTGCCAAGCTGGCAGCCATGGTTTCATCTTCCACATCGCAGCTCAAGGTCACTTCCTTTTTTTTTTGTCTGGGTTAGGACTTAAAGATTAGCTGCAGGTGTCCTCCCTGATAACTCAGCTCTCAGCACATGTATATTTGTAGGTGTAATGATTTTTATCTCCACCCCCCAGCCTCCCCGCTTCTCCGGTTTAAGTCCCCAGTACCAATCACATGCCTAACACTGAGTAGATGATTCATAAACACTTGAATTAAATCAGTCTCTTTTCACTGTTTCAACTCTGCGTTTTTTTGTTTTTGTTTTTTTTTTCTTTTTGGCCTTGCCTGTGGCCTGCAGAAATTCCCTGGCCAAGGATCAAACCCTCATCCCAGCAGTAACCAGAGCCACAGCAGTGGCAACACCAGTTCCGTAACCCACTGAGCCACCAGGGAGCTCCAGCTGAGCAATTTGTAATAAATTTTCCCATTGCTTAGACACTTGCATATTCTGGACCCTTTTCCTACCCCTCTGCCCATGCTCATTTGCTTACTTAAGGCTGCATTAGAACCCAGTTTAAATGTCACTTTTTAAGAAAATGTTCACCTAAAACAAATAAACTGCCATATATTTCTCCAGCAAAGATGGACTGATTGAGGATCAGCAGTGAATTACAATTGGGATCTGCAACCAAGGCCAGCCACCTGTAAAACCTTATCTTGCAAGCAAAGAAAAAAGCTTTCACAGAGAGGAAAAGGAAGTTGGGAGGAAAGCAAAGTACACATGGCTTTTCAATGGTTGAGTCCTTGCCAGGAGGAAGAGGAGTATGTCTTTTTCCTGCTGGGCTCTCAAGGCAGGGAGTGAGAGCGCCCCCTTCTGGTCTCATAATATATTTAATTAAGGTTTCTGTTTGTTACAAAAATATTTTTAATTTTTGATTTGACTTTTGAGACAGTAACTGAAAGTAAAAATATTGTGTCCCTGTATCATTAATGCTTATATATGATTGTAATATGTGATAATGGTGAAAATTACCTAAAACTAAAATATATTTGGAACATTAAACTTAAGAGTTTTTCCACAAAAGAGAACCTTTTCAAAATAGGTTGAGATGACGCATTTTCACACAGTAGGGTGACAAAATTCAAAAAAAGAGTATTCTGGGTTAAATCTCATCAAATAAATAATAAACAGCTCTCAATAAGACACAATGTATAAAGTATTGAAACTGAGCAGAGCCCTATGGGTCTCCTGGGCACACAAGCCTTTCTGCATCCCCCAGTTCTTGTTTTTAGGGAATAAGCTTCAGCCTCCATGACCTTCCCTGAGTTCCAAAGGACAGGTTGAAACAGTTGCTAATCAGGGAAGGGAGGGGTTGCAGAGACCAGGGAGGGGAGGAGCAGTCCAGAAACAAAGAACCTATCTCTGAGTTCTGCAGAACTAAAACCCCCAACAAATGGAAGATGTTAGTCAAGCATTCTTTATTGTGGAAAGACGACCACCGGACCACTGAACACAATGCTTTGAAAACGAAGCAAGCTGGCCTCTACCCTTATCCTTATCTGTGGCCCTACTTTTCATTCTCCAAACTATAAAATCACTTCCCAATCTCTCCTAAGGGGTGGGAGAGAACAGTCTTTAAGGCATTAGCCTGCTGTGGCCTCCATTGCCTGGCAAAGCAATAAAGCTGTTTTTTTCTCCTTCACCCAAAAAACTGTCTCCGCATTTCTATTTGGCACCTGTGAGCAGAGGCTGAGTTCAGACAACACTCCAGCATTAGAGGATTTCTTTGAATCTTTCTGGCAGAAAGCTGTAGTACAAACAGACAGGCCACTAATAAGATCTCACTAATTTTTAGTGACTCCTTGAATACTATTATGCTAACATCTTCTTAAATAAGGTTCACGTGCATTTAAGAGTCTCATTTTCTTTGAATCACATTCTCAATTGTATACTCTTCCTCACAATATAAATGAGGTCCTATCGTCATTGAATCGATCCATGTAAGTATTTTACATTTTGAAGCAGTTTGACTTTATTAATCAAGGTAATGTAAAAAATTTAATGGAACATTTGGGAAACTTAAATGCGTGTAATAGAGAGAAGACCTATCTGGGAGATAGTGACAAAGTAGCAATAAGAACTAGTGTATTATGAACAGTAGAACAGATGAGACATCATTTGATATTTTTAAAATAAGCTTTTTCCAGATTGAAGCAGTTATTCATGCTCAATGTAGACAAGAGAAAAGACTATGGAAATCTCTAATAATATCACCATGTATAGGTAATTCAATAGAACATTAAAATTTTTTTGTGTAATATATATGTATGTATATAAAAAGTCATGTATATGTATATACACATTTTCAAAATTATATTCATACATGATTTTCACTTTTAAAACTTCATCTCATTTAGTATTATTTCCTGGGCATGTTTTAAAAATCTTTTTTGAAATTTATACACAAAGCATATTTTTCTGTTGAAAGCAAACATGATTTTAATGCTACCATATATTCCAATTATGATTAACTTATTCTCTAAGATTGGATACTCAAGAAATTTCTCATGTTCTGAATATTATGAACAGCAAGCTCAATAACATTTGTGTACATGCTTGATTATTTTATTAGCTTGGATTGCTAAAAATATAGTTACTGGATCACAATTTGTATATATTTAAATGCTTTGAGATTATTGTCAAATTGCTTTCCTTAATGGTGTATAATTTAATCATTTCTTTCTCAAAATGCCATTTCTCAACTTATGCTCACTGGTGCTATTTCAAAACATTAAGCCAACTTCATTGTTTGAAAAGGTAAATCAAGGGATAAAGTCTTCATTGTGGTAAAATTTCCATTATATATACTTAGACGCCAGTAAAGCAAACTTAGAAATAAAAATTTGCAGAGAATGGTGAAAAGAATCTATAGTAACTTGTCTTCAAGACAGGCTAGGGCTTTCTAACTTGACTGGGGGATGGCTTAATCACAATCTAAAATATCTCTAAATCCCCCAGGAAAAAAACAAAGGAAGCAAGGAAAGAAAGAAGCAAAGATGGAAGTGAAACTGACAGCACTACCGGCCTGAACATAGCCAGAACACAGATTGAGACTTGAACCCACATGCTGGGACTCAAACCCAAACCAAAACCCAGACTAGGACTTGAACCCATGTGCCGGGACTTGAACCCAGCCTAAACCCAGATTGGGACCTGAACCCACAGTTTTAAATTAGGATTACTCACCCTTTGTCTGGACTCACTGAGATTCAGGTGCTTCATACCTCTGCGCGGAAGGAATTCAGCTAGAGACCAAGTGATAGGATATGATCCTTGTGAGAGATGCAAGTGGACAGGCAAGGAAGCTCTGCCCAAGGATCTGTTGGGCCAGTTTTATCATCCAAGGGGCGTGGGGGTTGGAAAAGCCCGCCTCTTCCTTTCCGGGAATAGGGAGTAGTAGCTCCTCCTTAGTATTCCGAAAGGTGTGAATTCAAATCAGCTGAAGGGCGATCTTCAAACTCTTGCCCTTGGTCTGAGTCTGAATACAGGCCTCATCCTATCCCCCACCCAGAGACCTGAGTCAATTCTTGCACTTCCACTAGTCAATTAAGCCTTCCTTGTTCTGAGGGCTTTCTCGAACTTACAGTGGTCTCCCAACATCCCCCAGGTTTCCCTCTTTATCTGTGATCCCCTATTGGGACTTCTACAACCACCTGTGCCTATTCCATCCCTATCAGAAGGAAAGAAAGGAGAGAGGGAGGGAGGGAAGGAAGGAAAGGAGAGAGGGAGGGAGTTTCTTCAAGTATTCTGATTTTGTTTATCTGATCTCAAACTTCAATCTTGGATCATTCATGAGGGTTGAGGAGTGGGGAGAGAGATGCCAGCAGAAAACAGCTTTAAAAAATCTTGACTGGAAAGTAAAACAACAGGAGTTCTCATTGTGGCGCAGCAGAAGTGAATCCAACTAGTATCTGTGAGGACGCGTATTCCATCCCGGCCTCGCGCAGTGAGTTAAGGATTCAGCATTGCTGTGAGCTGTGATGTAAGTCACAGACGTGGCTCAGGTCCTGTGTGGCTGTGGCGTAGGCCAGCAGCTGTAGCTCTGATTCAACCCCTAGCCTGGGAGTTTCCATATGCCATGGGTGCAGACCTCAAAAAATAAGTAAAAAAAGAAACAAAATGAAACAACAAGGGAATATTTGCCATTTATACATATGCGAAAAAGTTAACTCTGAGGATAATGACTACATCATTTCTTCCTGTATATAATTTCCTTTTCCAAGTAGCCTCCAGGAAAATCACTCTGTGCTGAACTAAATAAGAGCTACCCTATTTACAGATGTATGGCTGTAACACCACACACACACACACACACACACACACACACACACATTCTGTTGCTGATGCAACTGTGTGAATTCAAATGTTTCAAGGATATCGGCTATGAAAACATACTTTTTGCACTCTACTTTTCCCGTTGTAAGAACAAGCTACTAGTTATTTGAGTGTAACTGTCTTGTCATTGGAATACAGCATAGAATTTTGGGTTTGTATGTGTCAATAAAGGATAAAAACAAGGGAAGACATTTGTACCCATTCCATGTATTCCTCTGCCTGTTTAATAACAGAATTGATGTTTCTTCTTCTTCAGTTCAATCACTGAGGATAAAATTGAAAGCTCTGCAAACTCTGCTCTGGTTATCCTAATGATGGCAAATGATGCAGCATTATCATAATAGCAAACAGCAAATATTTTACCTAAATAGAGGATGACTAAATATAATCATTTCCTTAGAGATCTCAGCAGGAAATAGAAAATCAAATGTTGACACTTCAGTATGTATGTGGCCCAACAATGAGGAAGAATCAAGCATTTCTGTAATGAAAAAGCCAAGTATGTACTTACATATTCCCTGGGTATGGTTCCTACAGGTTGCCCTGGAGGGCAACCAATTTGCTTGACCTAGGTCCAGGTGGACCTCAGGTGGCATCCAGGAGTGAGGTTGCTTTGCTGAACTCAGGTGAGGAGAGCAGCATTTGGGAGTTGCTTCAAGGAGCAGATAAATCTTTAACATCAGTCCTACAACCTAAATTTCCCACACACCAAAATGTGTGGCTTTGAAAAGCACAATCTAATCTGCCCTGAACACAATGTTTTCCCTGAGTTCCCCAAAGAATTTTTGAGAGGTCTTATATTATGCAATAAAATGACAAGGTAATAAAAGGAAAAAATACAAGGGTGAGTGGGTGGGGTCGGCGAGAGGCAGTGTAAGAAGTTCTGCATAATGAAACTCAGAAACAATTCTCAAGCTTGTTCTTGAACATGATTTGTATTTGTATTTGAGTCAGAGACATTATTCCCATGAGGGTAATGGTTTAACAATTCATAAGTTCTTTTCTCTGTAATTGAAAACCTCTCAATTATACTGCTGTAAAGTGCAGAATCTGAGGAAAGGAGTGCTGAATATGCAAACCCAGATCAGAATAAAAGAAGTGAGCTATGTCTCAAACCTTTGGTAACAGGTACAGTTAGAGTTGAGCTTTTTAAGGAACAAGTTCTGTGTGTCTGAAAAGTGCCTTCATTATATAACTTTTGTACTTAAGAACAACAAACATCTTATGAGGTCCAAATAGCCACGAAATTATTATGACCCTTTATTATATAATATTGTACTGATAGTACCAGAAAATAGAATTGAGAAATAATGAATTAAATGACTTAATAGCTCATTTTCTTGAGCATTTACTACTATAAAAATTAATAAAGAGAATCCTTAATTAAAATAGAATTAGAAGGCCAAAAAGGGGAGCTTTCATGCCTTATGGCAATAACAGAGCCCAACAGGAAGTAGAAATTTTTCCTCTTCTCACCTGGCAAGAGCTCAGCCAATGAGAGACTGTCAAAACTCAGCCAAGGAAAAGTCACTACACTTCAAACTCTTAATTCCACCAATAGATTCTTAGTTTACTACATGCCTCCCAACTTCCTTTTCTTCTCTGTAAGAGTTCTCTCTTTGTTACCAGAGACTTGCATATAGTTGTAGTTGCAGACCCTAAATTGCAATTGTCTGTTGATCTTAAATAACAGACCTTTTTTTGCTGGAGAAATAATAAGCAGTCTCTTTGTTTTAGGTGAACACTTTGCTCACAGGGCTAAGTATTTTATTTTTTAAATTTTTTTTAAATTTTTTCCCGAGTTCCCGTCGTGGCGCAGTGGTTAACGAATCCGACTAGGAACCAGGAGGTTGCGGGTTCGATCCCTGGCCTCGCTCAGTGGATTAAGGATCTGGCGTTGCCGTGAACTGTGGTGTAGGTCACAGACGCGGCTCGGATCTGGCGTTGCTGTGGCTGTGGCGTAGGCTGGCAGCTACAGCTCTGATTAGACCCCTAGCCTGGGAACCTCCATATGCCACAGGCGCAGCCCTAAAAGGACAAAAGACAAAAATAAATAAAGATGTACAGTTTGGGGGGGAAGTGTTCTTAAATTAAGCTTCCAATTTTAAGTGATTTAACATTTTAAAGAATTTCTTCATGAGAAAAGTAAGTTCTCCTGCTTGTTCTTTCTTATTTTGTAGAAGATATTAGTATGCTTAGCCTTTCAAGTTGTAGTCATCATGATCCAAACTGCTTCCATGTAAATACAAGTAAAATCATATTTATGGACTGTGGCGAGCCTCTGGTGCAATCATTGGTGCTTAAAATTTGGAAATAATTTACTTAGAGAAAAGCTTCATGGCCACTTCCTTCAGAATAACCAAGGATGTCTTGAGCAAGGCAAATCCTGGGTCTGTTGCAAAGCCAACTGTATTAGCATTTCTGAGGGTGGGAGCTCCATAATCTCTACTTTAGGAAGACAACTTAGTGATTTTTACACACAATAAAATCAGAAGGAAAGGCTTATTATCTTTGCTCTTGAGCTCAGGGCTGTGATTGGTTAGAGCCAGTGCACCTGACTGGGGAGTCACTACTTGTTGGCTGAGTCCATCTCCAGTAAGCAGTTCTTTGCTAAGATAATGCAGTCCTGGGCAAGGTCAAAAGCTCGAGGATCTCCTAGGTACCCTACCAGACCAATCCTCTTCCACCACTCATGCCTGGAGGGCAGGATTCTGCAAGGGGCCATGCATAAGATGGTGCTACCCCAAAACAGAAGGCATAGAACTGATACTCTGAAAACTAGACAAAAGCTTTATTTAATTACTGCCCTGGTGCCTCTCTGAACTATGAGGAATCAGTGTTTCTTGAATGATTAGTAAATGGAAATTTCTAATTAATTAATTAGCACAGGCTTAAACAGAACCCTTTTTTGTATGTTTCTATTTCTCTAATAGAGAGAAACTGGAAATCTTGCCTGAATCAATCAGCATTATCAAGCTGAATGCTAATGATTATCATTCAAGTCAATATACAGACAGGATGACATACCCCCTGGTTAGTCTGAGATGACTCTGATTTAATCCTGATCTTATGGATGAATCAGGAATAGCATCTTCTCTCTCTCCGTAGTATCCTGGTTTGGATGATAGATTATATAGTCATCCAGTCTATAGATGCATCTGTGTAGAAGATTGAGTAAACTGTGACATATTCTTGAATTTGTGGGTACATTTATTTGTATTTTTAAAATGTTTTTCTTTCACTTTTATTGAGATATAATTTACATAAGCACTATATACATTGAAGGTGTACTGAATGATGTGACTTAAATACATCATGAAATGATGATTACAAGTGAACATTATCTCATACAGATACAAAATTAAAAAAAAGAAAAAAAAATTTTTCCGGGAGTTCCCTTCATGGCTCAGCAGAAACAAATCCAACTAGGATCCATAAGGATGTGGGTTCCATCCCTGGCCGTGCTCAGTGAGTTAAAGATCTGCTGTTGCCTTGTGCTGTGGTGTAGGTCACAGACATGGCTCGGATCCCGAGTTGCTGTGGCTGTGGCTCAGATTTGACCCCTAGCCTGGGAACTTCCATGTGCCGTGGGTGCGGCCCCAAAAAGAAAAAGAAAAAAACATATTTTTCTGTGTGATGAGAACTCTTAGGACCTACTTTCTTAACAACCTCATATATAACATACAACCGTGTTAATTAATCATGCTGTACATTACACCTGAAGTACTTATGTTACAACTAGAATTGTATACCACTTCATCCAGTCCCCTCCTGCCCCGCCCCTGCCTCTAGAAACTACAGCTCTGATCTCTCTTTCTGTGAGTTTGTCTGAAGAATAATTGACATACTACACTATGTTAGTTCCTGGAGCGCAACTGAGTCAGTCAATATTTCTACACATTATGATGTCAGTTACCAGCTGCCACAGGCAAAGATATTACATATTACTGACTATATTCCCCATGCTGTGCATTTCTTCCCCTTATTTATTTTGTAAGCGGAAGCTGGTACCTCTTAATCTACCTTCATTTATTTCACTCACCCACCTGCCCCCTCACTGGAAACCACCTGTTTGTTCTCTGTCTAGGACTCTATTGCTGTTTTGCTATATTTGTTCATTTGTTTGTTTTTATATTCCACATATAAATGAAATCATACAGTATTTGTATGATTTCTGTATCCATTCCTCTATCAATGGACACTTCGGATGATTCCATATCTTGGTTATTGTAAATAATGCTGCAGTGAACATAGGGACACATGTATCTCTTCATATTACTGTTTTTGTTTTCTTCAGAAAAATACCCAAAAGTGGAATTGGTAGTTTGTGTAGCAGTTTTATTTTTAATTTTTTGAGGAACCTCCATACTGTTTTCCATAGTGGCTGTACCAATTTACATTCCCCCTGACACTGCACGAGGGTCTCCTATTCTCCACATCCTTGTCAGTATTTCTCATTTGTTATCTTTTTTTTTTTTCTTTTTTTTGCTTTTTAGGCTGCACCTGCAGCACATGAAGGTTCCCAGGCTAGGAGATGAATTGGAGTTGTAGCCACTGGACTACACCACAGCCACAGCAATGCTGGATCCACTGGGCAAGGCCAGGGATCAAACCTTCGTCCTCATGGATCCTAGTTGGATTTATTTCTGCTGCGCCACAACAGGAACTCCATCATTTGTTGTCTTTTTGATACTAGCCATTGCGACAGGTATGATGTTGCATCTTTTGCTTTGCATTTCCCTGATGATTCCAATGTTGAGCATCTTTTCATGTGTCTCAGTCCTCTGTATATTTTTGAAAGAATGTCAATTCAGGTCCTCTGTATGTATATTTTTAAATCAAATGTATGATCTCTTTGTTTCATGAAAGCTGAATTGGCAGGAAAAATGTTTTCTAGTTAACTGAGGTTTCTGATAATTTGACTTTTAATCTCTTAAAGTGTCCTTTTGATATATGTTGGGCCTTTTGCTTTAGACTTTTTAAACTTTCCAGTGACTGGTGAATCAGAAACACCTTATGAGTTATGTCCTCCAGGCACTGAGCTATAAAAGCAGGATCACTTCCTTACCCCTAATTGGGAACTAAAGTAGTTGGATTGTATTTAAAAGTCTTTTGGGGAGTTTCCGTCGTGGCGCAGTGGTTAACGAATCCGACTAGGAACCATGAGGTGGCGGGTTCGGTCCCTGCCCTTGCTCAGTGGGTTAACGATCCGACGTTGCCGTGAGCTGTGGTGTAGGTTGCAGACGCGGCTCGGATCCCGCGTTGCTGTGGCTCTGGCGTAGGCCAGTGGCTACAGCTCCGATTTGACCCCTAGCCTGGGAACCTCCATATGCCTCAGGAGCGGCCGAAAGAAATAGCAAAAAGACAAAAAAAATAAATAAATAAAAAATAAATAAAAGTCTTTTGGAAGGAATTGAATTGAAAAGTAGGTGAGCCTAAGCACTCTGAAAGTGAGTGACAGAGAACAAAGGGCAGATAAAAAGACAAGCAAAATGATTTTGCTTCATACTGGGGAAGACATTTGGCACTTTCCATTTAAAAGGCTCTTTGTGACCATTAATTAGCTAATCGTAACAATCTCCTGGTGGAATATATCAGCATTATCATCACTTGGTGCAGATGCAAAACAGGAAATACTGTAAGATTCAGGGGCTTTAGCAAGAACTGAAAGGTAATGAAATGGCGTGGTAAAAATGAGAACTGGATCTCTGTTGGGCAATTCTACTCAGAGTCCACCAGGCCAGAGTCTCTGGAGTGTAGCCACCCTAGTGCTCTGTGATTGCACCAAGGCACCCTGAGGAATGCCTGACTCTGATAAGGAAAGATGAGCTCCATGCTGCTTTGAAAGCTGAACAGAATATGTGAATCGATGAGGCAGGGAGATGGAGATGCTATCTTTGCCCCAGACCTCCATGGAGAGAAAGACTTGGTTTAGTTTTCTCTGAAAGGGGACAACGCACACTAAGGAAAATTAGCAATTGGCCTTAGTAAGGGATGTTACGTTGTCTCGCCTTACAACAGAGAGTAACAGAGAGGGACCAAGGGAATGAAGCCTGTGTGGGTTGGTTTTTGTTTTTTGTTTTTTGTCTTTTTAGGGCTGCACCTGCAGCATATGGAGGTTCCCAGGCTAGGGGTCCATTCGGAACTATAGCTGCCGGCTTACACCACAGCCACAGCAATGCCAGATCCAAGCCGCATCTACACCACAGCTCATGGCAACGCCAGATCCTCAACCCACCAAGCAAGGCCAGGGATCGAACCCGAAACCTCCTGGTTCCTAGTCAAATTCGTTTCCCCTGCTCCACGAAGGGAACTCCAAGCCTGTGTGTTTTGAACTGCAAATTTCTACAATATGCTTTAAAACAACTCATTGGGATCATCATCAGAAGAAAAAAAATCACTGAAGTTTGCCTAAAAAACTAAGATAAAAATCTGAGAAGGAGCTGGTTCACTTGAAAGAAGGCCAGAATTAGTTAACCATTTCCTCTTCTTCCTCACACTAGCCAGTCAATTTTCAATTTATTGAAGAAACAAAATGACAAAATGCTGTTAAACAGTTTGTAAAGACATCAGATTAGATGACAGGTGGTTGTTTTTTTTTCCTGAAATTTGCAAATAGTCTGTAGTATTAAGTTCCCCTCTGACAGTCAAAAAGTTTTCCTATTATCAAGTTTGTAAAGAAACAAATGGACTCCTAACATTCTTACATCAAAAGAAATCCAGATATATTATAAATTTAAATGAAAAAAGAAAAGTACTAGAAGAAAATACATATGGCTAAATAATGTAGGGATGGAAAACATTCATTTAAGCTTGTCACATAGATAAATATGTGGAAAATTAATATATTTTTCTATGTAAACATGAAAAACACTGTAAATAGTTAAGACAAAGGATAAACTTGGATGTGTGATGGGATGGAGGTGTTAGCTAATGCTACAGTTGTAATCACTTTGTAATATATAAATGTACCAAATAACTTCCGTGTATGCTTTAAACCTACACAGTGTTATAAAGTAAAGCTAAGCAAAAAATAAAAACAATATAATTTGAAAGAAAAAAATAAAAAATAACTTGTAGAAGCATTTTTAGTGTATCATTAATATCACCAATGGATTTTCATCATTAATATACAAAGAGTTCCTAAAAATCAACGATAGATGAATATCAAATAGAAAAATTGACAAATAAAATTAATAGCAAAAGAGGAAATATGGTTGGCTGGTAAAATTTTTTAAATTCCTAACCTTATTAGTAATCAAAGAAGATTTTGTTAAAATGTATAATACAATAATTAGACTAACAAGGAAGAAAAATAGTATGACTAGTGTTAGCATGCATTTAAATAAAAAGTATATCCTAAAAATTGAATTGGTAGTTAATAACAAGTGTCTAGGAAGCAATATAGCAATAAACTCTAAAAATATACGTGCCTTTTGGCACAGATATGCTATTGAAAGAAACAGATCTTGAGGGAAAAAAAAATCACAAAACGCAGATCTATGTATAAAGACACTTAACAAAGCACTGTTCATAATATCCCAAATAACGGAAACAATAGTCATTGATTGGCTAAGTTATTATACATTGTATAAGGAAGTACTACATAGCCATTAAGAAGAGGAGGAGGAGGGAGCAACAGTTCTCTATCCTATAAACAACATTAGATTAGTTCTGCCAAAGATGCTGAGTCAATTCCCAGGGATCCATATAAATTGGCAGAAACTCTGTGGACCTGACAACCTAGTACTTATTTAGTCTACACTGAGAGAACTACTTGGTGGTTATTCTGAGGCAACATGC
This sequence comes from Phacochoerus africanus, assembly GCF_016906955.1. NCBI lineage: Eukaryota > Metazoa > Chordata > Mammalia > Artiodactyla > Suidae > Phacochoerus > Phacochoerus africanus. The sequence continues at coordinate 48,362,804 of NC_062556.1, read as the reverse complement.
TTTGGGAAGAGCTTAAAGCTGCTGCCATCCTTGCTCCTTTGGCTATCCTCAGGCTCCAAGGCAAGATAATCCTGAAAATATTCATCTAACAAGTACTGGCGAACTAATTTATATTTGGGGAATGAGAATCATCTTTATTGAAAGAACAGCATGTAAAAATTGTATTCAGTAGTTTCCGCCTTTTAGTCTTGCTCTAAAGTAGTAAATTGTGTAGGTACCTTTTCATATAAAACATATGAGACTCCTCTAAATACATACTTATATATAATATATATAATACATATTTCAAATTTGTGTAAGTAGAAACTCAAGGAGTCATAGAATTTGCATAAGCAACATAGCTAGAAAAGCAAAAACAATGGTGCTTGTGGAGACCACTGGACACAGCTCCATGTTTGCTGCCTTTTTCTTTTCATTCTGTAATCAACCATTCAAATACTATTGCAAGCAGCCCATTACATATTTGAACCTTAGTGGTATTCCAGAATTTCCAGAATTATGTCAGTATTATAGATAACAGTGATTATCTCAAGGGATACAGTAAATTCTCCATCTTTCAAAGATCAGATTTCTGTAGTTCTGTAATGTTTTGTTTTCTAAACAAAAACAACAAAGCATGTTTTGACGTAAAAAAGCAAATCTCAGACACTTAGGAAAAAAATGAAAATGGAGGAGGCCAGGAGTAGTTGAGCTGAGGCTCCTCTGTAGGTATGGAAAAAACCAACATGAATGACATGTGACATGTTATTCAGTAACAGACTGGAGTGCAGGGGCATTCTCCCTTTCCCTCTATCAAATCACTCTGTGTGTGTGTGTGTGTGTGTGTGTGTGCGCGCGTGCATGCGTGTATCTGGATGAGAACTGTTCACAATCAGTGTGCAATGTTAATCTCTAAAGCTGAACAATGAATATAATCATTATAGACTTCCTTTTGGATACAGTTGAATGAGGAAAAGATTTATCATGCTTTTCTTCTTTGTGCTCACCAACATTCAAGTTTGTTTTTAATCTATATATTTCTAAAACTTCTCTGCAAATGCTCTCCCATTTCTAGAACACCAAAAGCTTGCCTCCTCATATCCTTCCTAACCACGCCCACTTGATCATCCTTCCTTCCTTACCCATCCCATCAGACACTTAATTGTTTAACGCACTGTAACTGATGCCTTCTTGTTCTATTTCAGGGATCATTTCTCTCATCATTCATTAGGCCTAGAAGTCTAATACTAGAAGAAACAATTTTCCTCCTCTTGATTTCCTAGAGAAGGATTTTTGACACCCCTTTTGCGTCTCTCTATCCCTTTATTTAGTCTGCTTTCGCCTGAGTTCCCTGGAGCAATGTTTCTGTTTAAAACCATCTGGACAAGCTTTGTTCTCTTCAATCCATTCCTCTAGGGAGAAGGATACTTGCAGTGAGCGTTAGTTTTGCTGCTACTCCTAAGGGAAATGGTTCTTCACCAGGGAAGCTTCCACTATCTTTTGTTGCCTTGACTGGGTGATTAAATCTAACCACCCAGGATTAGAAAACCCTCCTTCTTAACAGCCCTGAAGCCATGTCTTCTAGTCTCACCTCTATGGGTAATAAAAGAGAAATTTTGCTTCATAACCTGAGTAGGGAAAAAAGATGCTCTTGATTGTGGCCTTCACAGATCCTGTTACCCAGCATAACTCTCATTTTAATTTCTATTCCTCTGGACTTTTTTGGATTTCATAGCATTTATAAATCCTTCTCAGGAGTTTCCTGGCAGTTTAGGGGTTAGGATTTGACATTTTCACTGCTAGGATCTGGGTTCAATCTCTGGTTTGGGAACTGAGATCCCACTTGAAGCTGCTGCATGCCACAGCCAATAGTAGTAGTAGTAATAATAATAGTAATAATAATAATAATAATAATAAATACTTCTCATCTCTTCTTTACCACACAAGGCTCATGGTTTTCATGCTCTATTATATGGGGATGCATGTGCAGCGATTTGTATGACATTTTGTGGATGCATACATCTAACTTTCTTTGTCTAGTTCCCTCTGGCTACTGCTTTCCATTTTCCTTTTTATTTCTCTGGGTTCTTTGCTTTCTTTCTTCTTCTTTTGGTGGCAACACCAGACTTTTTCTTTTTTTATTAATCTTGCCAAACTACAACACCTGTTTCCTCTACTTAGCTGTGGATTCCTGTGCCAAACCGGTGTATGATATCTAATACCAACAAAAGAGGTATTAGAAAAGAAGAGACAAGAAAGAAAACAACATCAATGATTAAATAGGATAATAAAGATATTATTTTAAATCTAAAATAAAAGCATATTAGTCAATAAGTGGGTTATGCCACTTGAGTAGACATCTGGAAAAAATAAATTGGATTTCTACATCACGCTTTACACAAAATAAAGTAGGTTACATAATTAAAATAATAAGTTAAATAACACACACTATAAAATAAATAAAATAATAAAACATCAAAATTCTCAAATGATAGATTTAAAGTTTGGACTTGAAAAAATTCTTTTAGTATGACTTGGGTCATACTAAAGCTCAAAAATCATAAACGAAAAGATTTTCTAAATTTAATTGTAATAAAATAATTTTAAAATTGTAATAGTAAAAGGTCTCAATTAATATCAGATATTTGACAATATTTTTCAAAAATGACAAGTGCATGCACCCTTCTTTATACCAGCCATTCTAATCCTAGGATTCTTTCCACAGATATATACTGGAATATATAAGATATGACACATCTAAAATTTTTTTCATGTATTTAAATGTGTCATTAAATGTGAACATTCATTTTAGCATGGTTTATATGTACAGTTGACACTTGACAACTTGAATTTGAACTGGGAGGGTCCATGTATGTGTGGATTTTTTTCAATAAAAATATACTATAGTACTCTACAGCCTGTGGTTGGTTGAATCTGCAGATGCAGAACCACAAATATGGAGAAACCATGGATGTGGAGGGCTGACTATAAGGTTATACTCAAATTTCATCTGTGTGACCGGTCAGTGCCCCAAGCCCCATGTTATTCAAGGATCAACCGTACAAAATATTGGAGAATGTAACTGTCCTTCGATAGAGAATTGATTCGATTTTAGTAAATAATTGGACATAAAGATAATCATTCAAGAAACACCATGGCAAGTTAGTGTTTACTAACAGACTAATTCACATAAACTGATTTACAATATAAGTTTTGAATAATTTGTTAAAAAAAATAGTTAAGTATAGAACAGGAGATGCAGCAGACTACCTTGTAGGTTAAAAAGGAAGATGACGGAAAGAAAGAAAGAAAGGAAGGAAGGAAGGAGAGAGAGAGGGAGGAAGGAAGGGAGGGAGGGAAGGAAGGAAGGAAGGAAAGAAAAAGAAAGGAAGGAAAGAAAGTTCTGTAAGAGTAAACAATAAATCAGTAATTGTGGCTCATCCCATGAGAGGAATGATTGAACCAGGGAACTGGAATGAGAGTGATATTTTTATCATACCATGCCTGAACACTAGAATTTTATTTATTGCATACATATTGTCTGCTAAAAGAAATGTTTTAAAAGGGTGACTCCCTCTGAAAACTCTATACAATTTTAAGCTTTCTTAGACTCATCTTCTCCATTTTCTCCCTCTTCCCAGGATTTGTTGAACGTATATGGAGTTTTAGCTCTAGAATATTACTAACTTTACATTAAAAATACTTGCCATCATGCCTCCTATTAATAAGGCTACATATTTTAATATTGTAAAGTGTCAGTTCTGTAATTATGAAGTGTGTATTCGTGGAAATATTAATGCTGGATTTACCCCAGATTGCTGTTGCCAATAAGTGTGAGAGCAGCCCTGTTTGAACATAAGTACCTGGGGAGCATACGATCTAGAAATATTCCAGATAGAGGTTGAGAGAGAGAAAATTGAAGGAGATATCGCTTCAGGGAAGCCTTAGTAAACTTGCCAAAGTATTAATCATTACTTCTTAGTCTACAAACGCAGGACTCGAGTGGAAGCTACAGGGTAAATACACCAAGTCCTGCGAGTCTATATGACCTCATGTTACTTTACCCCCCTTTCGCGAGACACGTTTCTACAATATTTTCTTAGCCTCTTTGCTGAAAACTCCATCTTGTCCTGCTTTACTTTATCCCATCTTCCTGCTTGAAAAACCGTCACAGTGCTGGTTAATGACTTAAGCTTAAGAACAAAGACCTAAAGGCATAAGTTATTCATAGGGTCAGCTGAAGGAGGACATAATGCTTGATCTAGGTGTGGACCTGTGCAGATTGGCACGCCGTTTGCACAGCATGATACGTCCTCTTAAGAATAAAAGAAAGATGGGGCCTCATGGCCCCAAGGGGTTTATGAGGGGTTGTTAGCAGGATACGAATTAGCAAGGAGAACCGAGCTGCAAACCTAGGCACCTGGGTTGCTGCAGATAGGCACGCTTTCAGCGGAAGCACAATGGTGATTCTCTAGATGCTATGCATAGATAGCTGATGCCACGCTTCCTCAAATGCTAATGATTGTTAAATGCGGAAAGGTCAGAATAAAAGCTTAATCAGCAAATGGCTCTGTGACTTTTAAAATAACTTAAAAAAACCTGTATCCTGCACCTACAACCCCCTCCTCACTTGATGTAATCCTAAAAAACACAATAAAAGCAGTGTGGTTTCTTGAGGTGGCGCTCTTGGTCCCTGAGACCTTGAGTCCCCCGGTTCCCACCTTTACTTAAGATAAATGTCTCTGTGTCTTGTTTTATGTTAACTTTTTTCCTTAAGTTTCACAGCACCCGTTCTTCAGCCCCACCCTGTAACCCCCCTTCCTGCCTATGCTCCTTCCTAAAGACTCGGTTTCCTGTTTTCCTCCCTGTTTCATAAGGTACAGTTATCCTCTACTTTTAAAAATTCATTTTACACCTCTTGACTTTTACAAAAGACCCGAATTAGTACCTGTTTTCGTTAATAGAAAGAAATCCAAAAAGATTTTCTCTTTTACAAAAAAAGGTGAAACACAAAATTCACATTCAGCATTGGTTTTGCAGCTCCACTCAGCATCTCAGCATCAAGCCGCCACAGCTTTGAACTGGGTCTCTGAGCATCTGTGCTTTATATCCATTTATTTTGTGCATCCTTTTGGAAGATGTGTCCTAAGGTAATTGCTTCTTCCCTTTATGCCATTTAGGCTTATGAAAGGTTTCATAGGAACACTCTACTTTCTGATAGCAGGGAAACTGTACCTCCACAAGGGAGTCTGTGTCACCTGCTGTGGTAGATTGCAAAAAAGAACACATGACTTTTTCGTTTGCCCCCAACCCCCATCAAGAGTTGGCGATTACTTCGGAATCCTGTGTCTAAGAGCTGCCTTGTGCTTTTGTTGACTGAGAGCATTGAATGGCAGTGATTTTATCCACATTTGTAGCCTACATTTCTTTTCTTTTTTTTTTGTCTTTTTGACATTTCTTGGACCACTCCCGAGGCATATGGAGGTTCCCTGGCTGGGGGTCGAATCAGAGCTGTAGCCTCCGGCCTATGCCAGAGCCACAGCGACGCGAGATCCAAGCCGCGTCTGCAACCTACACCACAGCTCACGGCAACACCCGATTGTTAACCCACTGAGCAAGGGCAGGGATCGAACCTGCAACCTCATGGTTCCTAGTGGGATTCGTTAACCACTGCACCACGACGGGAACTCTTTGTAGCCTACATTTCAAGAGACCCTTCCTTTCCTGCTACTAATGATCATCTGTGAAATAATTACATGACCTTCACTGTCCCAGCAGATAACTGGTGAAAGTTCAGAAGAGCCATCTAGCTGACCAGTCCCTGAACATGGACACACGGTAAGTCTAGTCAAACCAACAGAATCACTCGGGTGAACCTGGTTCAAATTGAAGACCCACAGAATCATGATCTAATTCAATGGGTGTTGTTTTAAACCACTAAGATTTAGGGCAGTTTGTTATGCGGTGCTCGCTCTATCATTCTCCTGGGATGGCCCCCTCGCTGGTTTCTGACCTCCAGTGTCAGTAACTAATTATCACCCTGTTGAAAAATTTTTCTCAATACTCTTCAGCTACATATCTCAACTCTTAAACTTGAGTTTTGACATGAGTAACTTCTTTTTTAAAAAGTCCTTCCTTACACCTTAACTCCAAGACTGTAGACACGAGTTTGTGCCACCTGATTCTCTGCGACCTTCTGCCCTGTAACAGGTTCCTTTCTATCAACACATGCTTCCTTATCACCAAGACACACGTCCATCATCGCTTCTCTCGGTTAGAATATAGATTACTAAACTACCTTGGAGTTGCTTACGTGTCGTAACAGTTTTTGAGACCCATTGAGCTCTGGGAACAGTACTGACCTTTGAAACATTAATAACTGTTCAGAAAGAAAAGGGTGGTTTGATCAAATACATCTTAGACATACTGGGGTAAGCAACGTATTTGTGTTTTTACATCTTAAACTCTTTTTTTATAGCAAGATAAGACTCGTTAACCACCAAGGAGATGTACCTGGTCCCAAATTAGCCATGGGGACATTAACATTTTACTGAACAGATTTTAGAAACTGTTACCGTTCTATCACTTTAAGCTTAAATACATTAAAAACCAGCTATTAAAAAAACCCTTCAGTCCTTTAATGCCTGTGTGAGAAAAACAAGAAAGAGAACTCAGTGATACGGATATTAAAGAAGATTTTTAATTTTCCTTAAAATTCAGTACCATGAATTTCTTGGTTTGTTTGTTTGTTTCAGCCTACACCAGAGCCACAGCAACGCGGGATCTGAGCCGCATCTGCGACCTACACCACAGCTCACGGCAACACCAGATCCTTAACCCACTGCGTGAGGCCAGGGATCGAACCCAAAACCTCGTGGATCCTAGTCGGATTCATTAACCACTGAGCCACGACAGGAAGTCCTTTCTTTTAAAATTTTTAAGATTTTAATTTTTTCTCTATTATAATTGATTTGCAGTGTTCTTTCAATTTCTGCTATATAGCTAAGTGACCTAGTCATATATATATTCCTCTTCTCACATTATCCTCCATCATGGTCTATCACAAGTGACTAGATATAGTTCCCTGTGCTAAACAGGATTCTCATTGCTCATCCACTCCGTTGCATAGTTTGCATCTACTAACCCCAAACTCCCAGTCCATTCCACTCCCTCCACCTCCCCCTTGACAACCACAAGTCTGTTCTCCAAGTCCATGAGTTTGTTTCTTTTCTGAAGATAGGTTTTTTGTGCCATATATTAGATTCTAGATATAAGTGATATCATGTAGTCTTTCTCTTTCTGACTTACTTCACCTAGTGTGAGATTCTTTAGTTCCAGCCACGTTCCTGCAAATGGCATTATTTTGTTCTTTTTTATGGCTGAGTAAAAAAGTGTTTTTTTTTTCCCACTGTGTATATATACCACATCTTCTTAATCCATTCATCTGTCAATGGACATTTAGGTTGTTTCCATGTCTTGGCTATTGTGAAGAGTGCTGCAGTGAACATGCAGGTGCATGTATCTTTTTCAATGAAAGCTTTGTCTGGATATATGCCCAAGTATGGGATTGCTGGCTCACATGGTAGTTCTATATTTAGTTTTCTAAGATACCTCCATACTGTTTTCCATAGTACCATGAATTTCTAAACTATGAGAATTCCTTTAGATATTGGATTATTCATATTTTATATTTATGTGTATTTTTATAATATTGCCTTTCTGGCTGAAATAGGTATCTTAAAAATATTGGGTAATCTCTAAGTCATCTCAAGAGCTCTCATATTTATTAGAATAAATGTAAACACATAATCATAGTTTTGTAAAATGTTAATTTTATGCATGACAGACTCAAGTAAAGCTCCTCAACTGTGTGCCCTGGCACTCTCTTCAACCCATATTGATTATAGGTTCACCAGCATATTGATCCTCCGACTGAATGGAGGGCCTGACAGCCAGGGTTCCAGGTCAGTGCTGGAGCCCATGTCAGCACTTTAGCTACTTACACAATATGCTGGGTAAATTGTGTCATATTCTACATGGGCTGTCAGAAAAAAACTTTTTGGAAGCACTAATTCCCAAGCTTTAGTATGCATAAGGCTCACCTGAGAAACTTGTTTAAAGAGAGCCTCCATTCCTAGAATTTCTGATTCAGTCAATGGGCAGGTGGGACCAGAAATATATATTACTAGGAAGCACCTCAGATATTTCTTTTTTTTTTTGCCTTTTTTCCTAGGGCCGCGCCCACACCATATGGAGGTTCCCAGGCTAGGAGTCTAATTGGAGCTGTAGCTGCCAGCGTACGCCAGAGCCACAGCAACGCGGGATCCAAGCTGCGTCTGCAACCTACACCACAGCTCACCGCAATGCTGGATCCCTAACCCACTGAGCAAGGCCAGGGATCGAACCTGCAACCTCATGGTTCCTAGTTGGATTCGTTAACCACTGCGCCACGACGGGAACTCCCCCAAAGCACCTCAGATATTTCTGAGGCACACAGTGAAAGGACTTATTTTATAAAGGACTTGAATTTTTTTTTGGGGGGGGCCACACCTGCAGCATATGGAAGTTCCCAGGCTAGGGGTGGAATCAGACCTGCAGCTGCCGGCCTACGCCACAGCCATGGCAACGCCAGATCCGAGCCACATCTTCGATCTACACCACAGCTCACGATAACACCAGATCCTTAATCCACTGTGTGAGGTCAGGGATCAAACCCACATCCTCATGGATACTAGTCGGGCTCCTTACCACTGAGCCACAAGGGGAACTTCCAGGACTTCCTCTTAAAAAATCATTTTTGATTAATAGTCTCCATTAACAGGAGAAAGGGAAACTTTTTCCCCCCCCCCTTAGCAGCTTCCTTATAGATGTGAGAGCATCCCAGGAGTTCTCTTTGAATTTTTACTCCCTAGATGATTTACTTCTAGTGTCATGGTTTTAAATACCACCTATATGCTGGTGACTCCAAAGTTTATACCTCCCTTCTCCAGTGAACTCTGAACTTGATTCTTTTATTTACTGCTTGTCATCACCATTTGGATTTACAACAAGTAGCTTAAATTTGACAGGTCCAAAGCTGAATTCTTTTATGCCCAGATATTCTCCCCTAGAAGTTCCCATTTTAATCAATGGCATCTCCATTCTACATTCTCAGTTGTTCTGGCCAGAAGTCTTAGTGTCATTCTTGTCATCATTCTCCCTTCTCCCCACCCACCTCCAAAACATCGCAACAGTCCCCACCTTTACCTTCAAAATATAAAGTCTTTACAAAGTTCTAAGTGTCCCATCTTTTCCACTGCTACCTCCAGTCTAACCCACCATGCTTTCTCATCTAGACCATTGCAGTTGCCCCCTTTTCCACTCCTGCCCCATTGACAATGGAATCTCTACACAGCATCCAAAGTGAGTCCTCTGGACTGAAAGTCTGCATCACCCCACATGCATATATTAAAACCTAGTCATGAATGAGATCAAATGTTCTCTACTCATGAATGAGATCAAATGTTCCCCCTTCCTCCAGGTGAGGACACAGCAAAACACCACCAGACACTGAATCTGCTGGCCCCTTGATCTTGGATTTGCCAGCCTTCAGAACCATGATATACAAATTCCTGTTTGTTATAAGCCACCCAGTCTATGGTATTTTTGCTCTAGCAGCCAGAATGGACTAAGACAGGGAGGCTTTTAAAAATCTAAGTTCCATCCCCTTAGTCCTCCATGCCACCCTTCCAAGGGCTGCCATCTCACTCAGGGTAGGACCAGAGATTCATCATAGTCTATGAGATGGTCTATATTTTTTCTTTTTCCACCAGCCCCTCCATTCTCTCCCTCCCTCACACCTCTCCCGACAGACTCATTTATTTTTCATTTAAACAATTTAAAAAATAGTCATGCTTCTTTATTGTCCATTTAATACTGCAAGCAGGCACCCACCTGAGGAACTTTGCACTCCCTCTTTCCTCAATTAATGAGGTTTAATGTGACTTAATCCTCATTTCCTCCAGATCTTTGGTCAAACGTCACCTTCTCAGAAGGAAACTTCTCTAACCACACCCCCACCACTCTCTACTCCCCTTACCCTGTTTTTGGTCCCAGCTATGCATCACTTGACATTAACTTTTTCCTTGTCTACCTCTCTTCAAAAGACTCCATGAGAGCAGGAAATTTATCTGTACCTATATTATTCATTGCCATTTTCCCAGAATGTAGAACCATGTTTAGCTCCGAAGAGAGACTCAGTGTTTCCATCAGTAAGTGAATATACTGATATCATTTATATATGAAGTCTAAAATAAATGAATCTGTCTACAACACAAACAGACACATAGACATAGAGAACAGACTTGTCGTTCCCAAGGGGGAGGGGGAGAGGAGGAGGGAATGGGATGGACTGGGAGTTTGGGGTTAGTAGATGCAAACAACTATGTCTAGAATGGATAAGCAATGAGGCCCTGCTGTATAGCATGGGGAACTCTATCCAATCCCTTGGGATAGAACATGATGGAAGATAATATAAAAAAGGGAAAGTATATATATGTATGGCTGGGTCACTTTGTGCACAGCAGAAGTTGGTACAACATAGTAAATCAACCATACTTGAATAAAAAAATAAGTGCATACATGAAAATATAATGTAAAATAGATGTCCAGTGACTATTAGAGTATCATTTAGTCACTTATTGAAAATACTATTAGAAAGAACCTGTCTCACCATGCACACGATATCACAGGTGACCTGTGGAATGAACAAATATTAAGATAAATTAACACATTTTCTGAGCAATACTGAGAGTAACTAGGAAATATTAGCCATGGTTTACAGAGAGCTTTGTATTGTACTATAGGATCCTCACAAGTATACAGACAAGGATGAGTAATATCCCTCTTTACAGATGAGGAAGTGTTACCAGAGGGTTAACGTTCCTCCCCTTTGCTCAAACAAAATTACAGGGCAGGGTAATAGCAGGTGAGATTTACTGTGCTTTTGTGACATGCCTGGCTTTGCATAAGTGGTTCTCAGACATTAGGTCAATGAAATGCATAGGAACCCTCGCTGGAACCTGCTGTCATCACGTTGTGGCTGGAGAGGAAAACTGAGGTTAAATTACAGTTCGATAAGGTACGATTCAAAAGTGGCCAGTCTGGAGTTTCTGCTGTGGCTCAGTGGTTAAAGAATCCGACTAGGAACTATGGGGCTGCGGGTTCGGTCCCTGCCCTTGCTCAGTGGGTTAACGATCCGGCGTTGCCATGAGCTGTGGTGTAGGTTGCAGATGCGGCTCGGATCCCACATTGCTGTGGCTCTAGTGTAGGCTGGTGGCTACAGCTCCGATTCGACCCCTAGCCTGGGAACCTCCATATGCCGCAGAGTGGCCCAAGAAATAGCAAAAAAGGAACAAACAAAAGTGGGCAGTCTGACCCATGAGCTCATACTTCTTACCCGTGATCCTCCTGCTTCCCACTGGCCCCCAGCACCCTCTGCTCTGCCATCTGGTGTTTTTGCTGTCACCACTACAAATGGCTTCTGGGAGAAAAAAACTGTGTTCTGTTGGACATGTTCAAATGCACGCTTGAGGATCTTACAAAAAAATATTAAAAATAAGTAGTCGTTCAACATTGAAGCTATTGCCCCCAAACAGGTTTTTTTCAAATTGGTACAAAGGTCAAGCAAGGCGCTATGAAGTAGAAATAGCCTCATACTCCAACACTTGATGTGGCAGAATTACCGATGATGTGAACATGTTAAAAAAAATTCTTACTTTTGACAATCAATTTTTTCCTTTTATTTAGTAACTGCAGGGAGCAGTTTAGTCTTATCTGAATGATTCCATCATACATTGAACACTATACATGCATCTGTAAACTGAACTATTCCAAAGCCATGTGGTATTAAATAGTGCAACATCAGAAATAATGTCATTTCTGTGGATATATGTATATGTATTTCTGAATCATTTTGCTGTACACCTGAAACTGACACAACATTGTAAATCAGCTATACTTCAATATGAAATAAAAATTAAGTTAATAATAATTTTAAAATGCAGTGAGTTAAAAACAAATAATATCATTTCCTAAATTCAGGCACACATTTGTTCTCTGGCAGTGATGAAAAGTTAGGTGGGAGGATTGGACTTGCTGTGTGATACTAATGAGGTTTTTCTGGACTGCAAATACTCCCTAGCAGAGTTTTATTTTTTTTAAAAGGTGATAAATTACTAAACATATGCTGTGTGACTCGAGTTGTTTGGCGAAGAGGGTGAATTGATGAGCCCAGATGGGTCTCTGCAGTGAAGACAGAAGCCTAAGATGGTTCAACTTTTAATTAGCTCTGCTAATAACATGTACGTAGGGAAGAGGTAGATACATGAAATATCTAAATTTCTAAATTCCTTATAAATCATGCATTCATGCACACATACAGATTTTGTGCTTCTACGAGCAGGGTCAAGTCATGTACTGGAAACTAGGGATCCAATGATCACTCAGTTCTGGCCCTCAAGGAACTTATTGTCTAATTATACTCAGGGCCTCCTAAATATTGATGCTTGCCTCAGTGAGGTTTCATCAAATTCTGTAGCACAGGATAGATCGCATATGATGGGGAGCACAATGTTGTCCAGCCTCTTTTGTCTTGGACTGAGCATCCGTAGTGGCATGGGTGGGAAGGGGGCAGTGGTCAATACATTCCTACAACAAATTTTCCATCTGCTCTCAAATCTGTTTATCCCATGCAAGTAGCTGACATAGTGAAAAGTTCAGCTGAATTACAGGTTAAATTGGCCTTGACAGTCTTTTATAGGTCATTTTCCAACTATTTCACTTAATCAATTACCAAAACCACTGACAAAATCAGAGTAAATTAATATATAGGGATCCCAAATCTTTGAAGGAACACTTTTATGGAAGCACAGAAAACTTATATGGAGAAATACAATTCAATTGTAATTATGTTAACTTTATATTAAATGGGGAGTTCCCATTGTGGCTCAGAGGAAATGAATCCATCTAGTATCCATGAGGACATGGGTTCGATCCCTGGCCTTGCTCAGTGGGTTAAGAATCCGGCTTTGCTGTGACCTGTGGTGTACGTTGTAGATTCAGCTCGGATACAGCGTTGCTGTGGCTATGGTGTAGGTCAGCAGCTGCAGCTCTGATTCCATCCCTAGCCTGGGAACTTCCATATACCACAGGTGCCTCCCCCCCCCAAAAAAAAACAAAAAAATACAAACAACCTTATATTAAATGGGAAGTTTGTTATCTTTATTCTTAACACTTTTCTTTCTTAAAATACTTTAGCGTAATTTCTGAAGTCCTCCCTGAAAATCTCATGAAAATAAATAGTTATTTTAAAGGAAAATACAAACCCCTAGTGGTATGTCATGTATAGAGATTTAAAAACAAGAATGGTTTGGAATTTAGACATTGGTTGTGGATTAAAAGTATCTTTGGTTATGGTAGTCATAGAGTTTTTCCATATTTCAAGATGTATACCAATCCTAATTTGTAAGCGATTTTTTTTCATACATGCATAAACTACAGTAGCAAAAGAAATGATTGATTATATCATCAAATAGATAAATTTTTTAAAAGTAGCTCAACAGTCATTAAAACATCCATCAAGCATTATTTTGGGGAAAGGGAATTGGTAAACAAAATCAGAGATCACCCACACTGTTTTTGTCTTTGTAAATGATTTTTTAGTCTCACTGCTTTAGCAAAGGTCCACCCTTTTGCCTTTTCTCTGGTCTCCCCTCCAAAGCAAAGTAGCTGGCATTATCTCCTGCCTCAGGGTTAAAATGGAAGCTATCAGAGGGCAACACTTGTATTTGCATCTAGAGTCATCTTTTCCTAGTGAAGTTCCTTTTCACAGAAGCAAGTAATAATAACAATGATAATGATGACTAATAGAAACTAAGCAATTGTTAGGTGCCAGATTGTGTTAAGGGCTTTACAAGCAAGCATTATCCTAAGCAGTCTCTTCTCTTCATTTTTCAAATAATAAAGTCAACACTACAAGAAGTAAAGGAACTTGCCCTAAGTCACATAGCTAATAAAAGATGGAGGAGGTAGGTGAATCCAGATGAGTGGGTGCAGTGCTGAAACCTGTCCTGCTCCCACAGTGTGTCTCCCACCCTGTTCTAGATCTCATATACCATCCTGCCTCTCCAGACCCCTTGAGATAGGGCTGTTATTGCTCTGGCTTCTGAGCATTCATCAGGCGTTCTCTCCACACTCTCTTTCCTATTCACATGCAAGCATCTGCTTTAGGCAGAAGAGATGGGAGGAAGAAGGTCATGGAGAAGAAAACAGCACGAAAAGACAACCACACACATTTCTGTCTTACTGGAAAATATACCCTGACGATATCCTAACCAGCAGTGATTCCAAATTAATGATATTCTTTCTCATGAGACTGAAAAACTGAATACATTCTGCTAGGTCAGAATAGCCCTGATCTCCCTAATCCCCAAAGCCATGCTCTTCTCATACAATAAACATTTGCCTAAAATTTGTAGTATTTGACTGTTTGGGGGAGGATATTGTGAATTGTTATTAGAAAATTCTATATATGTGTTTACAGATTCCTGAGCAAACTGGAATCTTAAGAGAAAGAGGCTCTATCATCTTCTAGGCTGTTCCCAATGAAAGTATCCTCCATGATGTTCATTTCTTGATGATCAGCATTTGTATCTTCCACTCTGTCCCTGAAAGTGTGACACTGGCCATTGTTCCTTCCCCTCGCTCTGAAGCTCTTGATATCTTAATACTTGTGTGTGAATATATTTTCTTTTGGAATTCTTGGTGCTTTTGGAACTTAATTCTCATCTCATCTGAAGTTTTTCCAGTTTGCAGGATTATCTTTAAAACAACCATGCAAGTAATCAATCTGTTTTGCTTTCAGTCAATCAAGAGTAATTAATTTGGCTGGTCAGCAATGGACAATGTTTCCTTCTAAATTTGCAGTATGTGAAATTCAAAAGCAAGAATGTAGAATTGTCTCTACCCCCAAGGTCAGCTCTGTGATGACCATGTTATCAGGTGAATAGACTGCAAAGAATGGGTTAGGGGGTATTTGGGTTGCAAATCATAAATAATACTTTCAGTTTGAAAACCCATAGAAATGTTTTTTATTAGTCTGCCTCTGACCAAAAATGAAATGATAATTCCTCATTTGGTTTGAAGGAAAGCTTGATCTGGTGACATGGTGAACAAACTCCTTGATTTCCCAATGCTTTGAATCTGATCAAAGCAATTATTTGATCTAATCATGTGGGGGGGAGGCATGGGCCCGGTGGGGCGGGGTGAGGGGACGACTCTGTATTCAAGAGGACCCCCTTAGGATTTTTTTCCCAAACATCCATGCTAGTAAATATTTATTATGTTAATAAACCATGGTTACTAGATGCTGTACGTGCTTTCAAGTGTAACTCAGTAATTATTACACCCAATACGTACCAATCCCCAAAGTAGAATCAGATTTTTGATCAGTTTTATCATTTGCCTTCATCAGACATCCCTATGGGAAGTTTCTAGTTAGTAGCACCAAAGTGCTTTTTCCAAGTGACAGCTTTTTTAAAAAAGAAAGCTAGAGACTATCTACTTGGTGATATTAGAAACATTTAACATTTAATATTTTGAATGTCATGATTTAGTTACAAGTAGCCAGGGGATATAAATAGGTCAGTAGCACAGTGGTGCTGTTTATACAAAGGTGGAATATTTTGGTGTGAGGTATTTGGGGTAGTTATTTTCTTCCTTTAAAGAAAACTAAATTTATTCTGGTTGGAATAATGGGAGGAAAACAAGGTAAAAGAGCCTTCTTCCTGGGACAGTGATAAAAACAATTCTCAAAATATAATTGGAAGTATGGTGCATGGCGGTAGAAACATAATCTTCTAGAAATAGTTGGAACACAGGACTCCCGGAGCCTCCCTAGACCTAATTACTGCTAAATTGATGAAAGGAGCTGGAATTACTTTGGATAGTGTTTTGTCCTGTGATTTTGATGTGTAATTTTATTAGTCCTGGGTGTTTTAAAGCTATGCGTATCCCAAGTTGTTTTCTCAGTATCATAAATAAAATTTCAAAAACTGCCTTAGCAAAAAAAGACAAGGAGAGAAAGACATAGTGCCAGGGGGAAAGCAAGAGATTTGCCACTAATCCAGGTGGCCTCTGAAGTCAGATGCACCATGCTTCTCACCCTGGTTTTCCCACCTACCAGCTATGTAGCCTTAAGCAGATTATTTTTTATGTCTGTTTGTCAAGAATACCAAGCTAATAGTGACCACCTCATGAAACTATTGTGAAGAATGGGGTTTTTTTAATTGGATGGATAAGTTTAATGTTCCTGTTAATTAGCAGATGCTTAATATTTTTTTAATTAATATATATTTTCTGCGACCACTCCTGATTATACCAAATATTCTTACGTACACAGTAGTTGCAGTCATATCTCTATCAGCACACTCTAATGACTTCCCAGAGTTTTTCCTTGCTCTGCATAACTCATGTGGCCCCATAAGTCATCATTACAAGTTCAAAATCAAATCATCATGGAGTTCCCATCATGGCTCAGTGGTAAGGAATCCAACTAGTATCCATGAGGACATGGGTTCAATCCCTGGCCTTGCTCAGTGGGTTAAGGATCTGTTGTTGCTGTGAGCTGTGGTGTAGGTTGCAGATGTGGCTTGGATCCCTCATTGCTGTAGGTGTGGCTGTAGTCAGCAGCTACAGCTCCAACTTGACTTCTAGCCTGGATCTTTGATATGCTGCAGATGTGGCCCCAAAAAGACCAAAAAAAAAAAAATCAAATTCATTATATCTTCTCTCAGCTGGTTCCTCCTTCCCTATCCTTCCTAACTTAATGGTGTGTCTCTGCCAGGCTCTCCAGCCCCTAGAATCTCCCTAATTCCTCCCAGTCGCCCAGTCACCTGATGAATGTTAAGTATATTTCTAAAATAGGGTCCCCATTCATCCTTTCATCCCCACTTCTACTTGTCACTTTCTGTATTTTGTCACCTACTGGCAGGATTATTGAATTACCACCTGCCTGGTTTTACAGTCAGCAGACATTTTTCCCTAATGTTCAAAGGTTACCAGATCACCCTTCCTAGGGGAAAGCTGGGCTTTATCATTTATCTTCTCAAGGTCCATCCACACCCTCCCATGCTGGTTTACTGAATCAGATACAAACCCCCTGCCTGGGGCATCACATGCAAAGGCCATATTTTCTTTTCTGGCTTATATTCCATTACTCCTCTATAGAACACCTAAAATATTCATGCTTTATCCCAAACTATTTTATTCAAAATCATATCAACTGTATTTTAATTGAAAAAACAAAACAAAACAAAACATCCAAGTCGGGTGCGCATGTCTGTCTTTTATTTGGCACCTTCATGCCTTGGCTTAGGCTGTTCCTCTCCCTAGAACGCTCTTCCTTCCCATCTGCTCATCAAACATTAACATAATGTTTCCATATCCTATTACTCATGAGATCTTTTTTAACCCTCTGGCTTAAATACTATCTTTTTGTTTTTGACTGTCATAAAGGTACACAGCACTATCAATGCTTTGCCACATATCGGTATGCTTATATATGACTTTATTTATAAAGTCGTGTATATTCTCTTCTCTGTTGTTTATTTGCATATTAATTGGTATTCTCGGTGATAATGATATTGTCCTAAAAAGGCTTTTTTTTTCTTTTTACATTATTGAAGTTTTATGAGTATGGTTTATTTCATTACTCAGAGAGCTAGTAAGAAGTTAGAAAAAACTAAAAGCAAAGAACACAGATTCTCAGTGTTCATTCAACACATTTTAAACACACACATACAACATACTTAGCTCTAGTCTGTGCTAGATGCTAGTTATACTAAAAAGGAATAAAAGAAATATTTAGAAATTTTTTTTTCTTTTTATGGCTGCACCTGCATCATATAGAGGTTCCCAGGCCAGGGGTCAAATTGGAGCTGCAGCTGCTTGCCTGCTCCACAGCCATGGCAACACTGGATCCGAGTCACATCTGTGACCTACACCGCAGCTCATGATAATGCCAGATACTTAACCCACTGAGCCACAAGGAAAACTCCAATAATCATTTATTTTACCTGAATAAATGCCTGTTACAGAAATGAGTATAATGAAGACACCATGACAACAAGAATGATAGAAGATTAGACCAGAGAGAAATTGTTTTAGGAGAGAAAAAACTGTAAAGTTTAGAATAGAAAAAGGAAATTGCCAGAGAGAAAAATATTTACACAATGGTGCAGGTTTAAAATGCCCACAAGAATACTTAAGGTGTGATACAAAAAAGAGGGTTCATGAATAATTCTGAGATTCTATGTCCATAGACAGATGAATGAACAAACAAAATGTAGCATATACATAAAATGATATACTATTCATCCTTAAAATGGAAGGAAATCCTATTGGATGCTACAACATAGATGAACCTTGAGGATATTATGTTAAATAATTCAGTCACAAAAAGACAAAGATTGTATGATTCCAATTATATGAGGTATGTAAAGAAGTGAAATTCACAGAAACTAAAAGTAGAATGGTGGTGACCAGGGGCTGGGAGTGGGGAGGGTGAAAAGGGAAGTTGTTTAATGGGTCTAGAGTTTCAGATTTGCCAGAGGAAAACTCTGAAGGTATTTTTCACAACAATGCAAATATACTGAATACTACTGCCCATTTAAACTATATGCATCTGTATCATCTTATAGCTAAGATGTAAATTTTGCTGTGTTTTTTAACTACAATTAAAAAAAAAATTACCAAAGTCTTTAGTTTGGCTTATAAGGCCCAGTGCTACCTGTATGACATCCTTTCTTACCTGTCTATCCCTTGGATGCTCCCTAAGGACCACGGTGCATCTGTATTGGTCTTCAAATACACCTAGCACACTCCTGCCCTGGGCATTTACAACGGCTTTTCTGTTCTTCCCGATTTATTTGTATTAATTAGTCCCTACTTCAAGTCCTAGTAAAATGTGACCTCCTCAGAGAGCTTTTCCCTGATCATCTAGTATTCAATCCCCTTACCCTGGATGATTTTTCTTTGTGGCACTTCCCACCATCTGACATATAGATGTATTTGTTTATTTTCTTTTTTCCCAGTGGGAACATAGGTCTCATTAAAATAAGGGCTTTATCTGTTTTATTGCTTATTCATTGGTTTAGACCCAAGTTTGGTAGCAGTGCCTGGTATATGAGAGACATTTATTTAATATTTGTTGAATACATAGGTAAATGAAAAGTCATTTCTACACCTAGAATAGGCGGTAATAATTGAGCCTTATAAATTGAAATGTTCTTCATAATTATTATGAATGTCTTGCATTGGAACCTCCAATTCTTTCATTTTCTACTGGTGTTTATAGTATGAGACTCACCACCATGCATTACGGTACCTATCTAGCTCTGCCAACAACAATTGCCTTAAAATCAGTTACCAAAACAATCCAGGAATGAACTGATATCTAGGTAATGGATTATGTCCACTGTGAGACGTGATTCAAACCCTCTCCTTCTCAGCCTCCCACTCTCCAACACCCCTTCTAACAAAATACCCTGCAAAGGGAACAATGCTTTCATTCAAAACAATTGGGAATAAGATTTAATCTTGGAAGAGTTTCGGCCTTTAACTCACATTCACAAGAATGAGGGTAAGAGAAGACCAAGGATGAAGATAGGTTTGGATGGAAATATGAGACTTGCACTTAAACATTTTATAAGTGAAAATAGAGAGGTGCTGGTTTGAAAACAAAAGACAAGTTAGATTTTTTAAAATGTGTTTCACAGTTTCTAATAACTTCTCTTCTATAGAAATCTACTTTGAAAACCTAACATTGTTCTTAATATTCTTTATAATTTAAAAGTTGACATTAACAGATGTATTATAATAATCTTTTAAATGCAAGAGTAGCTGTATTTCTAAACTGATTTGGAACATATTTTGCAGAAATAAATATTTGCTTTTGCTTTTGAACTCAAGTAAGTTCAATTCACTTTGCAAACCTCTTTCATGTTTCCAGTTCTTAGCTCTAGACATAATACCCTCCACAGATGGTGGATGTCATTTGATACTGGCCTTTTCTAGCAAATTCACATATGTCAGCAAATGAGCCTAAAACAACTCCAGGTTTCAAATGCAAAACATTTGTAAATTGCACTGATTCATAATCAGGACAACATAATAAACTACAATCTAGTCATTCTCAGTGGGCCTTATTCAGCAGAAAAAAAAGCCATAGAATGGAAGCCAAGAGAGGATGTTGAGTTTGGCTCTTCCAATGCTAGGCTTTTGGAAATTCAATTACTTGCCTGTGGCGAGTACTGAAATGACAGCCTTGGAGAATAAAATCCCTCATCACGTTAGAACACAGAATAAAAGGCCAGACTTGCCTGTTATCACAAAGGCCCACCGAAATACTTAATTCCCAGGAACCTCCATTTTCTTACCGGAAATAAACACTTGGACGGTCAACACGCTATGGCTTCCGCCAACCCACTGCCCCCACCCCAGTTTGTCTTGGTAATTAAACATCAAGTACCATTCATATTTTAGTATCAATCAATTCAAATTGTGGTATAGGAAGGGTTGTATAAATTCAGAACATTTCTACTGCTGTCATTATTTTTAAGTATAAGGTTATATCTTCTACCCTGAGAGAAGCGAGGGGACACAAAGTCATATAACCCAGAACCAGGATGGCATTTTAAAGAAGTTAGTTTAACTCAAGTTTCAATGGGGTCTTGTTTTAAAAAAAAAAAAAGGTCTGATCAGAAAAGAGCATAAACAAGGAAAAAGATTGATATGATTCTGAGACACTGTCATATGGAAATCATATACATGTGAAACATCAAATAAAATATTTAGGAAAATTAAAGTGCCTAAAACCTTGGATATTGTCTAGAGCCTTTTTTATTTTTTATTTTTTTGTCTTTTTGTCTTTTCTAGAGCCTTTTTTATATTTTCAGAGAATAACCCTCTGCTGTGTTCATTCTGGAGAAACAAACAGGTCAATCAGTTCTGCCATTGCCTTTTGAGAATTTAATTAGAGTAAAACCAAGCTAAAAACAAATGAAAAAAAGCCAATAACCTATTGAACACATCTGATGAATCTAAATCACGTAGAGTTAGACAATATCAAGTTGATATTTCACCCTTGGCAGTCATAAATGGTCTGCCAACAGAAGACATAAAGCTGTGAGTGACCATCTTTCCATAAAAGTAGAGGCTTTGTGATTTTATAAACCCCCAATCCCCAAGACTCTTCAATCCTAGGACTTTGTTTAGTGACCGCAAAAGCCTGAGGTATCCCTCTCTTCTGTTTTTATCTAACACCCTGCAATTCTGGGCTATCCTCTACAGTCTCTCAATTGCTGGATGATTTTTTTTTTCCCCCGCAAAGTAAATGCAGATGTACTGCAGCTGCAAATATTACAGTCTGAGCATTTCCATCAAGAAACTTTTTTGAGTTCTAAAATACAAGCACCCCTGAAAATTTTATAAATAGGTGGATTGACACATGAAAGACATAAGAAAA
Source organism: Phacochoerus africanus (assembly GCF_016906955.1). NCBI lineage: Eukaryota > Metazoa > Chordata > Mammalia > Artiodactyla > Suidae > Phacochoerus > Phacochoerus africanus. Next base: position 48,341,263 of record NC_062556.1, on the reverse strand, counting down.
GAACCTATTCAGTGTGCAAATAGAAGCCTTTACTATTTTTTGTTTTATTCCATCCTGTGCACACCATGTCAATGTGTTTCTTTTTTTACATAAAATAAATTAAAAATTATTCCAATTTAACCATACCAGGCTTATTACTTAAGGTATCAATTTTCTAATCACTGCTTGAGAAAAAGAACTACAAGTGGAATAAATAATCTAAATAGTGTCAGTTTAATCTGATGAAACTGGGTAAATTTGACTTTGTGATATTCTAATCATTTTATATTTTAGAAGATTTGTTTATACGCATCTTATTTTGGAATGATTTGAGGCAGGTAAAAAAAGATGCGGGCAATCTAGGAAGACAAACTTTTGTTAAAAAGTAAAAGAAACGTAATTGTGGGGAAATGAGCAGACAATTAAAATGAGTCTCAGCGTGATGGCCACAAATAACACAGGCAGTGAAACCCTATCCACTCATGGGAGAAGGGCCAGGATGTTGATCTCCATCCCATGCTTGCTAATACGTGACAGGAACTAGAAATCAGAATCACAGTTTTTGAAAGTCAAAAGTAAACCAGTTGATTAAGACACACATAAATATCCCTTATAATGAGACAAGAGAGAAATTACTGTGTCTTTATAGAAAGATGCTGTCAAATCTATTAACAAAAAAGCCCCTTTTACCATCCTTCAGATAAACACAGTGGAATGTGTAATGGCACTGCCTCTACCCTTACGTAAGGTGATGGCATTACAACAAAGCACAGTTGAGTAAAAACCATCTCACCTCGGGATAGTATCTTGTAGTCCACACAGAATTCTCTTTGAGAGTCTGGCTTAATTCAGAGGTGGATTTTATTGCAAAGGCAATGCACAGGCAATAAATATATGTTTCATGGCATTTTTTTCTTCTTAGAAGTTAACACATATTAAAACTGAGCTTCTGATCACATTCTAGGCTATAGGCTTCTGGTGAACAAAAGCAAAACTGTGTCCTCAGTTCTACTAAAGCATCTGACACACAGTAGGGAAGTGAACATTTGTTCAATGCTGAATGGAGGCATAATTTTCAGGAATTTCCACAATTATCATTCTTCTCACTCAAGCATTTCAGGATTTTCTCCCTGACCAGCACCTGGAGAGTGAGTAATGTGTATGCTACATCCATGTGGACTCTTTGCCTTTTCCTCTCTTAACTCTCTGATGCTGGCTGAGTTACTTCTCTGAAACATGTGCACAACAATTCAAGCTTCTCATGGCTTCTATGGAGATTGAGATAAAGGCATCTAGAACTGTGCCAGAAACAGGTAGGCAATACATGTAAGCATCCTGTTTGTGTTCAGTTAATGTCTTTCCTCAATGGCTCCATAACAAATTCTCATATGCTCCTGAAGCCTAGGAATGTGACGCTGAAGAACACATACTTCCTATGTAAAATGTCAATGCAACAGAATAATGTACGTGCTCTGCCATGAAGTTGGTCTTGTTTCTCTTTGCTTGATCCTTATGATACTCTGTAACTCATCAGTTCCTAAGTAGGACAAACATGGTAGATAAACATACCTGGTACCAAAAGATCATATAAAAACTTTCAGCAATTGAAGTTTGGGTGGAGGAAGTTGGGGGGTAGAGGGCAGGAAACGGTCTTAATATTAGTGTCCCCATTAAAAGAAAGCTACCCCTAATTTAGACAATTGATTCTCAGTTTGTAGTTTTTATCATATAAAAATTAAAATAAATTTTATAGAAATATTTGATGTTTTTCCACAATGAATGTCTCAATGGTCCATTTTTGTTCCCTTTTCTATATTGAGGTACTATTAAGCTGAACCTGCTTTGAAGTGTTCCTCAGAGATGATCAATGAGAAAATATCCCCTGTTGTGTGAAGTCAATCCTTTGACAGTTCTTGTTCACATACTTTTAATGTTAAATAGTGTATGCCAAATTTATTCAAATATACGTATCACTATCCTTATTTTCCTATTTTAGTTTCAGCTTTTTTTTTAACTAAAAATAGTGCATTTCAAGGTTTTCTACTTAATTATGTGCTTTTTAAAGATGATAAAATATAATATGCTTGAAATTATGCTATTTCCATGAATAGAGAACCTTTCTAAGGGTAGCTAAAACATCAAGCAATTGAAATAATGCCATCCCTCCACATCATTCGATGCCCTGTTAAAAGAACCTGGAAGCACAATCAAAGGAATTTTATTATTAGAAATCAGAAAAAACATGGTCCTAGAACCTTAGATCAGTCATGCGTCACCCAATAACAAAGTCAAGGAAGGCATTACACATTGTCTACTGCAGGCTGAGCAATCAGGGAAGCAGACCCTACACTGAATATTAGTCTGGAGAATGATTATTAGGGAGACTTTCTCAGATTAGCACCTGCAGAGAGAAAGGGATGCAAAGGAAACAGATTTTGGCAGAGGAAGATGTTGGTCTTGGATGCGGTCATAAGGAAAGCCTTAAGCAACCATGTGGGGGGCTTTGCACTGAGCATGGCCCTGGAGAGCTTTTAAGAATTTGAGTGAGGAAGCTGAGACTTTATGTCTCCATGTCAAAGGGGGCATGACTTTGGGCAAGATAATTCCTCTCAACTGAGGCAATTCTACAGAAGGCTGATGACTGTGAGCTGGATGTTGGAGGCACACCCAACAGCTGAAGGAGAATATCCTTTATTCCTGAAGGAGATCCTGGGCAGCACATCATAGCATCTACTACTACACTATTTTTTCCCTTACATTTTTGCTAAAGCCACTTTTTAATAAACATATTTATGTAAACCCTTAAAAACCATCATTAATATCTCTATGAAAGAAATGATAAAATAAGCTGTTTGCAAAACAAAGCCACAAGCATAGAATTACATTTTTTGAAGGCTTCAATGACTATAGGTAATTGCCCAGCCAAAATATTTAACAGATGGAGAGACTGAGGTATTAGGTAAAGGGTTTTGTCCTGAGTCACAGTGTTGGTTAGTAGAGACTCAGATCTCTCTGCTCCACCATTCTTTACCCTATACTATCCCATACCTAGTGTTTCCCATTTGCTCTATAATGAATCTGTTTCCTAGTAATCCTAAATTTAAATGATCTATACAAGTTGGGGGAAAATAAACATATATACAAAAACCTTAAATGTTTGAAAGATAGGATGCTATATTTTTATGAATTCCCAACCTTTCTAAGACTACATCCATGCCTTCCATCATCTTCCTTAATAAAGAGGGATATGTGATATTGGGGAAATTAGAATTTACCTCTTTTGGTTTCCCTGAGGTGTCAGAGCAGGAAAACTGCTAGAACCACATTTATTAGTTCTTGTACATTGTACCAATCTAAGGAAATGCACTGTGAGGCCATGCTAGAGCCACATTTAACTGGATTATTAGATATGGAAGAAAACAGTAAGGTTGACCACACAATATTCCCTGTGGATTTAAGCCCCCTAGAAGTTCTACCACAGGAGTTGTTTCTGGGTATTGCATAAATGAATTACCCAGGACACCTAAGGATCTTTGCCAAAGAATACATTGTAGTGTACCTCATCTTAGCCTAAGTAATCAATTTAGTTCTACTTTTATATCTGGTTTCAGCCTCTGAAATCAAAACACTCAAGAAAAGAAATGGAGATCTAATAATTACGGCTAGTCTAACCTTACCAAAAAGAAACAAAAAATTGAAAACAATTTCAGATCCCCCTGAAATTATGGAATTTGATTGAAAGTATTTTCACCATTGGCTGCTAACAAAGTTTCAGGATGAACCAGTTGGGAGATGGTAGGATGTTCATGGATTGTGTCCCATCCGCCATATTGAACTCACCAGCCCATGTCTCCACTCAATCAAATAACAATGCATGCTGATAACCAAAGGTCAGGATACTGTTGCCCGTGCTGGAACATAGAATACCTCCTATGCAGACAAGTACAGGTACTGTCAGTGACGATGCTGTTGCCTCTAATGGTGTCCACCACAGGTGATACTGACTAGCCAAAGGTGGAGCCAGAACCCATTCACACCAGAGAGCCTGACCAGTTACAACCTACAGAGCAGCTGGGAGAGAGATGGAAAGTGTGAGTCTCTAATTTCTGTTTTTCCTTTAGAAAGTTAAGTACCACAGGCCTATGAAAACGTTTAGCCTTTTAAAAATTTGTTATGCATGTATTCTGAATCATTTTGACTACGAAAACTTAAATGTGGTATGAAAAATGTGAGGTGATGGTGCTCGCCCAGTCAAAAATCATTTAGGAAGGAGGTCCATGTTAATTCTAAGGCAGGGGTCAGTGTACCTAAATAGCTAAGTCCATCAGATTTTTCATGTGGAATGGTGAGGTAATTTTTATGTTGCCATCCAAGGTCAAAGACCAAGAAGCAAGATATCCAAGCAGTGTGCTGAGGCTAGAAGACTGCTTACACTGAAATCGCTTCCATTTTAGCTCCACAAATCCAGTCCCTTCTGCTAATTAATTACAAGGTCTTCCTTGGCAGGTGACACACTCACCATTATTTAGCACACTGCATGAATTCTATTGCCGTTTGGTGAGGCATCTCTCTGTGAGAAAGAGCAGTTAAAGTAAATGCATCTATTTCTGATACCGCTTCCACCAGAGACCCTTTCCACAAACTGGACTCAAGTGGGCCCCATCACATCCATTCAGCAGATATTCTGCTAATTAAATCTTCGAATGAGGTTGAAGAAAGCGAATATCAAGACTGATCCGTAATATCCCCCAGCCATCTCTCTGGCAGCTACATGAGCAGAAAGTTTAGTCAATTTATACTTACAGTCCTTAAATTCAACCTGTTGAGATAATTGACTCATGAGTGGAAGGAGACAGCATTTTACTACTGACGTCTTGATTCCCGTGAAGCCTAAGATTCGGGCTAAATTCTAATATTCCATCCCTGATTTGAGGCAGCTGGTCGTTGAGAAAATACAACTAGAATATTAGAATTCTGACTTCCATGCAATAGTGTATCAGAAAATTCATGTCTACTTCAGTGCTTCGTAAAGTGAAAATGTAAATATTAGGATGCTTTTCATATTGTGAAAAAAAGCACAATACCATCTAGATTTTATTCCCAAGTCTGTCCCCAAACTCTTCTATGACCTGGGAAACTCAGTTTTTAGTCTGAAAGATGAAAAAGAAGGATCATATGATAACTAGGACTCCCGACATCTAACTAGTCCAACCATTCTACAGAAATGAGGCAAGAGTGAAGTTTTGTTCCAGAGCTCTCCTAAAAAAGGTCATTATGGACTCACAAAAACAAGTATCTTTACACATATCAAGTAATGCAAAGCAAATTGTGTCTCTTTTGCATCGCAGATAAATTATAAGATTATAATATATACTTTAAATACATTTCCTATTCAAATTTATCATGGGATGCCTCCTTCTGTTATACTGAAGATTATTCACACACAAGATTTACTGATCTATAGGATCTGAAGGAAAAACCCTTTAGTTTATCCTGTCATTTTAAGTTTTGAAGTGGAAGCAAGAAGGGGAGGCCACAAAAAATTTAGTTCTAATTCTCTTCATCCTTCTATTTTTCTTCTTTACTTTCTTCTTCTTGCCTTATCACTGATAGAAGAGATAAATAGTGTCAACTGAGTTGGTGGGATGAACAATGGAGAGAGAAAAGGAGGCAGAGAGAGTTTAGAACAGCTTGGATGTTTGGCTGTCAAGGGGGAGGGGGGAGGGAGGAAGATGGACTGGGGTGAATAGATGCAAACTATTACATTTGGAATGGAGAAACAACAAGGTTCTACCATACAGCACAGGTAACTATATCTAATCTCCTGGGATAGAACACAATGGAAAACAATTTTTTAAAAATACTTTTAAAAAGGATGTGTATATATATATATATATGTATGGCTGAATCACTTTGCTGTACAGCAGAAAGTGGCACGACATTGTAAATCAACTATATTTAAAATTTTTTAAAACATTTAAAAAGGATGGCAGGGAGTTCCCCGCATGGCGCAATGGAAATGAATCCCACTAGCAACCATGAAATTGTGGGTTCAATCCCTGGCCTCACTCTGTGGGTTAAGGATCTGGCGTTGCCATGAGCTGTGGTGTAGGTCGCAGAGGCGGCTCAGATCTGGTGTTGCTGCGGCTGTGGTGTAGGCCAACAGCTGTAGCTCTGGGAATCTCCATATGCTGTGGGTGTGGCCCTAAAAAGCAAAAATAAAAATAAAATAAATAAAAAGATGTATTGGATGTGGAAGATTTTTAGAAATCATACTCATCTTTTCAGCAGGAGTGTAATTAAGTTAAATACAAACCAAAAATAACTAGAACACCATTCTTACTTGTTCCAAACTATCGAGCCTCCTGTTGTGGAAAGCTAGGGGAGGAACAGTAGCCATGGAAATTGTGTCAAAGAGAACCAAACACAGCTTCTCCCAAGCACTTCTTTTATTCTGTCATGACACCAAATATGGTCCTTTGTTCTACACGGCTGATATTGAAACAAGAGATTCATAAGTGATAAGTAAATATGCTTCATGAGGCAGGGTAGCGCCAAGAGAAGACAAAGTACAAAAACATATATGGGAAATGGAGCTGAATGAGAGGATAAACAAAGGAAGCATTGTGCCAAAATCTTTCATTCATGCATATCAAGTAAACAATGTTTATGGTGAGCAGAACTTTCTATGGCAGTATCAGGTCACACATCCATTTGTCATGGTTAAAAGGAAGGTATGTATTTCTGGTTTTAAGTGATCAATCCCCAATACAAACTCTCCTAGCTTTTACTGAAAATACACTATATGCAGACGATGACAACAATATCATCAACACAAACACAGATACACACACATCTATGTGACTGTTAGGATTTTCATGCAATGTGTCATCAGAATAAGGAAGGAAACTTTAATGACAACATCAATTTAAAACAATTGACACATTCAAAGAGTGAATTACCCTTTCTACAAGGCCAGCAAGATAATTCACTATCCGTGTACAAGTAAATTCTTCATCCACTCAAGAGCCATGCTAATCAAAACACTGGTCACAAGTTCCAGCTTAGCAGCAATGAACCCAACTAGTACTCATGAGGATGTGGGTTCAATCCCTGGCCTCACTCAGTGGGTTAAGGATCCTACAACGCAGATATCTGTGGTACAGGTAGCAGATGTGGCTCAGATCCCGCGTTGCTGTGGCTGTGGCATAGACCAGCAGCAACAGCCCAGATTCAACCCCTAGCCTGAGAACTTCCATATGCCATTGGTGTGGCCCTAAAAAGCAAATAAATAAATGTTTAAAACAGCAGCAACGCTGGTCAGCTGTGCTACTACTGTCTGTGCTGTTTTTGATATTCCAGCATTTTAGATCCTCTCATCTGTATCTCCCACCAATATTTCCCATCAGTACTTGCACTCAGATAAGGAATCCTGATAGATATACTTTTGTACAGTTGAGTGCTACAGGTGAAAGTAGAGGCCACAAGGTAAGAGAGTTGAAGATTCACCTTCTCTACATGCATTATACGTTCACAGTGATGGAGAATCAAATCGCGAGGATGGGAGAAGCTCTCCTGTAGGTAGAGGAGATCTCCACTGGAAAGGAAAAAACATACACATACAAACCAGACTGCTTCACGGTGGGAACTGGCTTGGAACCCCACCCACTGGTTTATCTTATGGCTCAATGTGACTGTTTTTTAAGTAACTAGAGAATGGGAGCCAAAAGCAATTTGTGTTTTCTGTCTATCAACCATGACAAATGTAGATAGAATTCTACTTATTTAAGGATGTATATAGAACAGAGAGAATAAAATTAGGCCTGTAAAACAAATACCAGCTGTAACAAAGGAATAGAAGACCCTTCCTTTAGAATCAGCAATCAGTGTTACCTACTTATTTAGGAATAAAAGGTTCAAATTAGTAACTACTCATTGAGAAATTATTTAGGGAAAAAAAGCTGTAGAGTTTGACATCTACATTAGAAAGCAAGAAGACATGATGACTTCAATGCAATATGAATAGAAAGTTATATGGAAATAACAAGCTGAAATGAAAATATTGAATTTAAAGGGAGAAGAGGAAAATAAGGAAGCGTCATAAAGAGAAATAATAATACACTGTATTGCATTTAAATTTGCAAAGGCATCAAAGAAAAAGCTAAATACATAAATCATAGGAATAACTTGAAAAGCTGTTACTAAAAGCAAATAATAAGGGCAGGGAAAGGAAAAAGCTATGAGGTCATGCTTCTGAGAAGCCTGAGAAGGCTGAGGAATATGGACATTTGGAGTAGAAGAAATATTGAAAGACATAGCTGGGGAAAAAAAAAGATCTAAACTGGAAAAATTTAAGGGATCTAAAGCAGGATCATAATGTTCCAGGTGAAATCAGTAAAAAGAAGCGTTGCCTCACCAGGATAAAAAAAGCACATTTAAAAAAAAAAAAAATCCTACAAGTTCCAGGCAGACAACCAGGCTCCTTTCAAAAACAAAATCTCAGACTCCTCTATCCGAAAGGAAAGAGTGGAAATGTGGCCATAATCCTTTGAGAAAATGACTTGGGACAGAGGAAATACTTGCATATTCAAATTGTCTTTCATTACTAAAAGAATCAGAAATGGATTCTCAAGCACATAAAACCTTTAAAAACATCACCATAAACCTCTGTGTGAAACCAAAGATATAAAGCCATTCCAGACGACTTAGAGGTAAGACAAATTTAAGAACTCAAAGATACAGAAAGTTTTAGAATGATTAAGAATAATTATAGTTATTGAAGTTCCCATCGTGGTGCAGCGGAAATGAATCTGACTAGGAACCATGAGGTTGTGGGTTCGATTCCTGGCCTAGTTCAGTGGGTTAAGGATCCAGTGTTGCCATGAGCTGTGGGGGAGGTCGCAGACGCGGCTTGGATCTGGCGATGCTGTGGCTGTGGCGTAGGCCAGCAGCTGCAGCTCTGATTTGATCCCTAGCCTGGGAACCTCAATATGCCATGGGTGCGGCCCTAAAAAGACAAAAAGACAAAAAAAAAATCATTATTTCTACGCACAATAATAGCAGTTAACACTTCCTGTGTGCTCAGTGTGTGCCCAGTACTTGTCATAAATTATCTCATCTTTGCAAATTACCTTTGATATAAACACTATTATCTCTCTCTACTTACATTAAGCACACTGAGACTTAGAGGTATTAAACATTTTTCATATTTCATTAAACATTTGCTACAAGTTATGAATGTCTTGCTTGAATCTAGACTGACAATTTTAATCATTACACTAAAGCCTTCCCTTCCCGTGTTTGACCTGCCACACTAAGTCTACATTAATTAATTGCAGCCTAGTGTCTGTCGAAACCTGGTTCAGCTCTTTCTTTTCTATTTTCACTTCTTTGCTAGTCCCCAGCAAAGAGTTTTCCTATGTTCCCATCATATGCATAGTTCACAAATATCTCTTGCCATTTCCTTTAAACAGGAAAGAAGATGCTTTTTTTCTCCGGAACTTACTAACCTGTATGAATCGACAGGCACTATTCTAAGCAGTTCACACATACTAACTCATTTACCCCCATTTTATCAAGGCAAACATGAAGCACAGAGTAAAGCTTTTGTCCAAGGGCACTCATCTTCCAAGTGGTGGAGGGTGGATTTGATCTGAACTCTATGTAATATTGTTCTCATTAAAATGGTTGGGATGCCACGAGAATTTCTCTTAAAGTCGGATTGTGTAGAGAATTATCATTTTCGTTTCCAAGGAAAATGAGAAATTATATTTCATCTTTTTAAATCTTATGTTGAATGATCTGATTCTTTTTCTTCTGTTTATCAAGAGAAACTAATAAATCAACCTAAGCAAAGAAATATCCTCTCCCAATAAGTTGTAGTGTATATCTTCTTTCATCAAAAATATCCCACAAACTACCCTTCACAGTCAGAATATAAAAGAGGATGTCAACATACACAAGAAAAAAAAAGAAAATAAGAAAACACATTAAAGCGTTAAGAGGCTATATCTGGTCATAGAATTCTGGATGCTTTCTTCTTTATCCTGTCTGTGTTTTCCAAATTTGATGGCTCTCCCTTTAAGTTCCTATAATCCTATGCATGTAATATGTAAACACAGCTGGGTAAAAAAATGATGCCCAGAAATACTGAAAAGAAAGGTAGCAAATTTAGAGTGTTTATTCCCAGATGGTGAGGCTACAGATGCCTATTTCTTAATTATTCTTTTTCTGAATTGCTCAAACTATTCTTAACCAGAATATCTTATTTTTGTGATGGAAAATCCTTACTTTTAATAAAATTAACTACAGCCTATTATCACAAAAATGTACGCGCGGTGGTTAATTTTCAGTAGAAAAGACTTCACACATGTCCACAGTTCAGAATCTTCTAAAGCTCTGCTCTGTGTCATGATGGTCTTCGGGTTTGTTTCTGTCTTTCTGTGGTTCACCCAGATGTTAAGCATTTACAGTGTCAAACCTCTTAGTACACCAAACCACATTAGTAAATTCTCCAGGGTTTACAAATCGCAAATGTGCCATTTTTGGACTGCATTCCATTTAAATCATCTTCCTCACAAATAAATAATCTTAACATTTTTTTACAAAGGAAATAATTTATCAAAGCAAAATACTGAATACTATGTATTAATTTACATATTTAAAATATTTATTTAAATATTAAAACTACCCAGAGTAAAGTAGTTGCTGTAACATCTATGTTATTAATTCTGAGTAATTTGCCCAATCCACAGTGACAGACAACTAGAGCTTTATCTGAGTTTTTAGATCACAGTTATTTAACAAATATTTATTAATTATTTCTAGGTATCAAGCACAGAGCTAAGGGAAGAGATAGATCTTATTTGCCATAATTCTATTACGTGAAAAAAAAATAGCCTCATTCTTCTTTAATATTAATGAAAGGGAATGAAAAAGTACATATACATATTCTAAACAGTTCTAAATGCTAATATGCTATTTACTGAGGAAATTCCAGGAAGGATATTTAAATATTTGTGTTGAATAATATATCAAACATACCTTTAATCACGTACCAGTAAACACTGGTTTCTCCTCCTTTTATTTTATCTCATAGTCATTACTTATTAGCTCAGAAATAATATCCTAGGGGATATTCTTTCATAACCCTGAATGTAGTAATCAGTCTGGCATTAAAGTGAAGCCTTAAGATGAAGAATCATCTAAATTTAGTTTCCAAGACCGTACAAATCCATGGATAATCATCATTAGTCCTGAAGCAACTGGCATTGCTTGCCTTACATATTGTGAGTGATCTCACACACGCTGCAGAGTCTTGCATAAGGCAATCTACATAATTTCATTCTAACACAAGATACAAATTAATGCATTGAGATTCTGAGACTAGGGTATGCCTTGAATCTTAATGATGAATTTGGACATTAGGAAGAAAAGGGAAGGCAGGGGAGAGAGAACGAAGTGGGAAAGAAGTCTGGTGGCTGGAATATACTATTTATTTGATACGACTATTTATTTATTTATTTGTCTATTTTTAAATGTTTTAGAAGCAGCTAGCGCATGTCGGTGACTGGGAATGCAAAGATAAGCAGGGCAGCCAGGCTTCCAGTCCCAAAACAATTCAAAATCTTCTACCTGGCAGATATATAAAAGACAAGCCCTAGTTCCTTACCCCAATTCCTTTCACCTAAAACTGGAAATAACCAATTAAAGAGAGGGCACCTAGTTCTTTCGAGATGGCCTTGAAACCGTGGTCCTTCAAAAGAATCCCTGCAAACAATCTAAGGAAAGTTTTATTCCAGTTACAGTGCTTTTTAGGATACAGCTCTTTTTAAAGAAGATTGTTCAGGAAAAGGAGAGATGGTGGGAGGAAACCTTTAGAGACATGGATACGTTTATGACATTGAGAGTGATAATGGTTTCACAGGTGTGCATTTTCCTCCAAACGCATCAAGTTAGATACACCAAATATCTATAGTTCTTTAGATACGGTTCTCAAGTGTCCATCATACCTCAATAAAAAGCAGTTTTTTAAAAAAAGGAAGAAAGAAAATTATTCTAACACTTGCATGTTGTGGAAAGATTTTAAAACATATTTAAAATGTTTTTAAAAATTCACCAGAAGTGGAGATTTCCTTACCTGTTCTGAGTATTTCCTCCAATTTATTCTCCCCATTGCCAGCTCCACACCCATCTTCCAAATCACCTCCTCCAAGAAACCTTCTCTGAGCCACTAAACGGAATTAACTCCTTCTTTTGTCCTAATTCCTTGGGATATGATGTGGGCCTTCCTTCCTATTTTTTTCCTCCTCCCTTCCTTCTTCCTTCCTTCCTCCCTCTCTTCTGCAAAACCTCATTGTACTTAGAATAAGTTCAGTTTCTTATCATAACTTACCTGATTGAATACTGTGGTTCAAACTGCGACCTCCTTCTAACCACTAGCATCTGAGAAAGATAATAAGACAATCTCCATAATTACATCGTATAAGACTGTCATAATAGATTTGAGTGAGTGATAATCTTACTGGCCTTGAAGTAGTCAGGACCTGTGCGAATGAAATCTGGCAAGGAACTTCGGCTGACATCTAGGGGCTAAGAGTGGCCCCAGGCAGCAAGAAAATGGGGAGCCCAGTCCTATAAACACAAAGAATTGAAATCTGCAAGTATAGCCCTGTAAGACCAAGACCCTGAGCCCAGGACCCAGTTACACTATGCCCAGACTCCTAATTCATGGAAACTGTGAATTAGATAATAAACATATATTGTTTTAAGTCACTAATTTTACAGTAAGTTGTTACACAGCAATAGAAAATGAATGCAATCTCTACCGCTTTTCCTGACCCTCTCCCCTTATATAACTTTGACCTGAACACTCAGGCCCTCTTTCTGGTCCTGACTTCAGAAATTGTGCATTTACATCCCTTTGTTTGCAATGCTTTTTCTCACTCTCACCCACCCACTCAGATGGCTGGCTCCATCTCAATCTTTGCCTTTTTTTCCTTTTTCCTTTTTTTTTTTTTTTCTTTTTTAGAGCCACACCTGTGGCATAGAGAAGTTCCCAGGCTAGGGGTCAAATCGGAGCTACAGCTGCCGGCCTACGCCACAGCCACAGCCACAGCAACGTGGGATCTGGGCCACATCTGGGACCCACGCCACAGCTCAGAGCAACACCAGATCCTTAACCCACCAACTGAGGTCAGGGATCGAACCTGAATCCTCATGGTTCCTAGTTGGGTTCGTTAACGGCTGAGCCACGAAGGGAACTCTGCCTTTGCATCTGGAGTGACCCCTTATTAGCTTATCCGGCTGAGTTGTGAGAGGGCTATAATTTTTAGCACCTAGAACAGTGTTTTGTAAACAATGAATGTCTTAAATCAGCAAAGTTTTTTGGATCCATCTCCCAAACTAAAGGAAATAGAAGCAAAAATAAACAAATGAGACCTAATTAAACTCAAAAGCTTTTGCACAGCCAAGGAAACTAAACAAAATGAAAAACCTACAGACTGGGAGAAAATGGTATGATAAAGGGTTAATATCCAACATAAAATAAATAGCTCATACAACTCAACATGAAAAAAACAAATAACCTGATTTAAAAATGGGCAGAAGAAATGAGCAGACATTTTTCCAAAGAGGAAATGCAGATGGCCAACAGGCACATGGACGGATGCTCAGTATCACTAATCATCAAGTAAATGCAAATGAAAACCACAACGAGACCTCACCTCACACCTGACAGAATGGCTAACATCAAAAAGAACACAAATGGCAAATACTGGTGAGGATGTGGAGAAAAGGGAACCCTCGTTGTTACGGGAATGTAAATTGGTCCAGCCATTCTGGAAAACAGTATGGAGGGTTCTCAAAATAAAACAAAACTATCACATGACCCAGCAATTCCTCTCCTGAGTATATATCCAAAACAAAAACAAAAACACTAATTCAAAAAGATACATGCACTCAGTGTTCATAGCAGCATTATTTACAATTGCCAAGACATGGAAGCAAACTAAACGCCCATTAACAAATAAATGGATAAAGATAATGTGATAGGAGTTCCTGTTGTGGCTCAGCGGTAAGGAACCTGACTAGTATCCATGATGATACAGGTTTGATCCCGGGCCTCCCTCAGTGGATTAAAAATCCAGTGTAGCCATGAGCTGTGGCATAGGTTGCAGACATGGCTCAGATCCCGCATTGCTTTGGCTGTGATGTAGGCCAGCAGCTACAGCTCTGATTCAACCCCTAGCCTGGGAATCTCCATATGCCACAGGTGCGGCCCTAAAAAAGACACATACACACACAAAAGACGATGTGATACATACACATATATATGCATATACATACACATACAATATACATACATATATATATGCATATATATACACATACAATATACATACATATATATATATACACACACACAATAAATACACATATGCAATACTACTCAATCATAAGAATGATATTTTGCCATTTGAAACAACATGGATGGACTTAGAGGGCATTATGTTACTATTAAATAAGTCAAACAGAGACAGACAAATACTGTATGGTATCATTTATGTGTGGAATCTAAAAATTACAATAAGCTGGAGTTCCCATCTTGGCTTAGTGGTTAAGGAACCCGACTAGTATCCATGAGGACACAGGTTCAATCCCTGGCCTCGCTTAGTGGGTTAAGGAGGCAGTGTTGCTGTGAGTTGTGGTGTAGGTGGCAGACGCTTCTTGGATCCCACGTTGCTGTGGCTGTGATGTAGGCTGGCAGATGTAGCTCCAAGTCTACCTCTACCCTGGGAACCTCCATAGGCCTTGGGGGTGGCCCTAAAAAGACAAGAAAAAAAATAAAAATTACAATAAACTAGTGAATATAATAAAGAAGCTGACTCACAGGTATAGAGACCACCTAATGGTCATCAGTGGGGAGAGGGAAGGAGGGAGGGGCAACATGGGGGGGAGTGGAAGGTACAAACTATTATGTATAAAATAAGCGTCAAGGACATATTATACCATATGTGGACTACAGCCAATATTTTATAGGTATAAATAAAGCATAACCCTTAAAAATTGTGAGTCACTATATTGTACATCCATAACATAAAATTACTGTATATCAACTTGAATAAAAATAAACGAATAAGAATTTCTCAGTGGAAAAAAAAAAGTAAATTTCAAATAAATTTGTTTAATTTGAACTGTTGAATTAACTTTGTCTACTTTACCTTTAAAATTTTGAATACTTTGAATTATTTTTAAAATATTTTATTAGAATTGAGAAAAGTACTTGGCAGGAAAGAGAATTCAGAAAGAAAATAAAACAGAATAGCAAATTTGACCCAGTGCCAGGATGGCTTGGACTGCAGTGATAATATTTCTCTAATGCTCTTGCCTGCTTCTCTGCCCCAATGTTTACCTTGATTCCATTATTTGCTGTTAAAGTCTCCACACCATAATTTCTCATTTTATCGACATTAGTAAATACAAAAGCTATCAGGAAACACTAGGATTTATAAGGACTATAATAGATCGAGATTGAAAGTAAAATGTTTCGTAAATTACTCTGTGGATAGACATCTTCCCACAGTGCAATTGCAACAAAGCCAAAATGGATGTGGTACAATTCTGACCTCTCTC
Organism: Phacochoerus africanus; assembly: GCF_016906955.1. Lineage (NCBI taxonomy): Eukaryota > Metazoa > Chordata > Mammalia > Artiodactyla > Suidae > Phacochoerus > Phacochoerus africanus. Next base: position 48,325,651 of record NC_062556.1, on the reverse strand, counting down.
TCCTAGACTTGCTGGTTTAACTAAAATAGACAGCAGTCAGTTCCATGCTGACCTCTGATAATTACTAGTTCACAATCAATGAAACCAACTGCAATACACTGATACTCTACTATCTATACATATATATATCCTACAATGTTTTATGTATGTATGTATGTATGTATGTATGTATGTTTACACATGTATATGTGTATACATGATATATATCATGCATATTTATATATTCACAGGGGAAAGATAAACAGGTAGATAGATAAATACAGAGAGAGAGAGATCCTACAATATGCAAAGAATTGTGTGGGGGAGATTTGTGTGGCTTGTCAAGGAGTTTGGACCTAATCCTACAGGGAATGTAGCAGACCTTGTAAAATGTGTCTGAAGAGACTGAGATGATCAATATTGTCTTCAATAGCTGGAAAGAGAGTGGAGAATATTTAAAACAAAATACATTTAAAAATTTTTAAAAATAGAGCTTCTTATTTCTCAGCCACGCTGCCAACACCTGGTGATGTGCAGTGATCCACTTTGAGATGTATTTTTAGTAAACATTTCATTTTAATTAATCGCAGCAGAGTTAATGTTGTTCCCATGCTAACAACCTCTTCCCACCCTTGCTTGATGAAGCTCTTTCATGGCATGAAAGTGAAGGTCCAGAAATTGCACATGAAACCTGCAAATGAATGTATCTTTGAAACCGAGGAAAGAAAGGAGATGAGTGATCTGGGAGATGTCGCATAGAGGGAATTGACAAAAACTGGAGAGAATAAAGTTTGAAAAGGAAGAGCTGTCAAGGAGGACAACCAGGTTTCCCATCTGAGAGACCAGGTAATGATTGAACTCATGAACTGAGTAAATGATATTCTACTGGAGAGGGAGAGGGTAGAGAGATGAATTCAATTTTACTCATAACAAATGGCCAAGATTTCACTGCTGTAATACCAACACTATCTCACCTGAAATGATTTCACTATTTGGCTCCTAAAGATAGCAGTGCAAAAAGGTTCCAAACTTATTTGTGTATTTGAAGAATTAAGCTGCTTTTTTAAAAAAAAATACACAAAGAATCATATTATGTAAAGGTAAAAGAACCAAAAAACAACATCACCTGAACGATTTATCTATAATGTATGGATCTTACCCTCAACATAAGCCCCAATGGAACATTTCGGCTCAATAAAATCGGGACACTCCAGACATAGTCTAATAATCCTTAGCTACTATCAGACTGTGATTAGCCTCAGGCTGAGCCCATAAATGCACAACAAAGTCAAGTATGGTAAATACAAAAAATAAGTCTAAGAAAAAGAAATCCCAAACATTCTGGCTCAATTATAAAATATTTCAGGCAAAAGCAGAAGTCAAATATATTTCTTTTTGAGTGTCTCCCACAGAACACAGGTAAATAGATGACACTCTTGAAATACTGCTTGAATGTATTTATGAATTATCTAGATAACTGATTGTTTTCATATCTATGCTGCTTACGTGAAATGTAGGTTATTAAAATGTTCTGTGTGTGTATCTAAACAATATCACATATTCGTGTCTCCTCACTATGGTCATTCACACATTTATGAATCTGTGAATCTATATATGACAATTAATGCTGACCCAGAAAGCTTTCCCTTTCTTGGCCCAAAGGGTATACTAATTCGATTCAAGGGATCTAATATGTTGCAGGAAACATTTTTGAAAAGATTTCTCAACATAATTTGTTGCTTTGGCTACCATCAGACTTGGTTAATATAAATCTTAGTTTGCAATTTCATTCTCTTGTGCAAATGTGTCTAAAAACTCGAAATGTAATGCCATACTATTTTCAACTGTCTGGTTACTGTTTAAATATAGCAGGCAAGAAAGCCATGAAAATAGACCAATCAAACACAAATGAACAAAGTCTGACTAAATTCTTCATCTTTATTAAAATACGTTTCATTATTTTCAAATGAACTTTTTTGCTGTTAAAAGATATTTTGTGAAATTATTTATGATGTTTTCAGTGAAAGGATCTCCATTTTATACCTTCCACTTATAAAGAGCCTATATTACACATAAAGTGAGGTTTATCTCAAGGTCACTTTCCCGCTGATAGACTGCTCACTGCTGACAACAGGTCAGTGACTCATAAAACTACTAGGCTAGTTTTCACTTAATACTCCAATTAAGCGAAATAATGCGATGCATCTACCTTGTTTTCATGTTCCATAATGATGCTAATATAGTGCGTGAAAATCCACTAACGAGATCCACCTGAAGAAATGACTACCTCCCATAAAAATGTCTGATCATGCCTTCAGTGATATTTTGTAAGCTTTAACGGATCCCCAGAATCCGACCCTGTAAATAGCCAACCTGCCACTCATTTACTGAGGAAAGTGGGTGAAAGTCAATCTTTGACAAAGATGAACAAAAAACAGCCAACTTCTTTTAGATGTGAAATGTACTTGTCCTTGAACTCCAACTCTTTCATAAATATTTCCTTTGACAGATTTTTTTTCATTCCCCTATATTTCTCTGTTTGTGGTTAATGGTGCAGAACTATCACTCTTTTAAATGTCAAATTATCATTGCTTATTCATACCTCTTGACAATTGCTACCCTCTAAATATATTATTTAGAATTATTTGCAGAGTGTAGCAAAATGGTATAGCTGCTATTCTGTTCAAAGTTTTATACAAAGATAAGTTTCCTTAAACCAATTTTTGTTCCCAGTATGGGGTACTGCATTATAACACCCTGCTAGAAGATTATTATGAAATGTCAAACATCTATTAGAGCCTATATTGCTTTTCAAAATAATATATATTTGTTAAACATCTACTGTGAGTATTGCACTGTATTATATATTATAGCAGTACATAGTGTGGAGAAGACAAGTTCCTGACCTTGAGGAGTCTGTCACCAATCTCCTAGCTGGATAACAATAAAGGCATAGTCTACTTAAAAAAAAAAAAGATGAAAAATGATAAATAGATGCAAATAAATGGAAACAATGATTATTACAATGAAAAAAAATTATGATACCCACGTTCCCTGATGTCTAAAAAGAAGAAAGAATCATGTATCTTTATTTTTTAATTAGAGTTTAGTCTCTTTGTTTTTAATTAGACTAAATCTAGATCAGCTTCCAGTAACCTGGTTACTCAAAAATTCAGGCATATGTCTATACAAAAAAAAAAAGGGATAATTTTAGAGAGAAATTCAGTTTGCCAGAATTAACCCTGGTAAGGCTGGGAGGATTAAATAGACAAATTTTCACAAAAGAAAGAAAGTGGTAAAGGAACTGATTCAAAAAAAATAGTGCCAGGGACAAATGATTTCACCAAAGAACACTACCAAACATTTAGGAACCAGTTAGCATGTAAATGATGGAAAAGCTTCAAGTTCATTTTATTAAGCAAGAATAATATTGATATATAACCTGATAAAGATATTGGGCAATAAAGAAATTACATACTAATATTTCTTATAAGCATTGCAATCATTCTAAATAAAATATCTGAATAGATTTCAATACCACTGATAAAGCACCATGCTTGTTACGGACTGAATGCTATGACCCTCCCCACCTCATTACTCAGACATTGAAGGCTTAACCCCCAAGTGATGGTGTCTGGAGATGGGGCTTCTATGGAAGTAATTAAGATTAAATGAGGTTATAAGGGCCCTGAACCAAGAGGATTATTGTCCTTATAAAAAGAGACAACAGAGAGCTCATTTGCTCTTTCCCTAGATTTAGTAAACTTTCCGCCACTTGGAAGGTTCTTTATTTTTTTATTTTTATTTTTTTTTTTAGGTAGCCACATCAACAAATACTCAGGAAAAAATTGATATAGGAATTACCACATGGAGTATGTATAGTGAACAAGTAAAGCATTTCTGACAGGAGTTAACACTGTCAGAAAAAGTATAGGGATAGAGCCCCTGCTAAGAGAAGTTTTGTGTGGAGCCCAAATCTAAAGGAGCAGAGAAAGAGGCCTAGGGGACCACTGGAGAGTGTGGCCAAAAGAGACATGCATATCTCTGTCAGTGAGATGTTGGGTCACAGACTTCCAGGGTTTAGAGATTTCTGAAGTATCTGGTAGAGTTCTCCATAAAGACAGAACACTTACCTTGGAGCAAGCTCAATAAAGAAAATACAAATTGGAGGAGAGCCCATGAAAGCAATGAATGGTTTTCCTTAGCATTGTTTAACCTTCTACATCCTCAAGGACAATCCTACCTTTTTTCTTTTTGGCCACGCCTGCAGCGTGTGGAAGTCCCTGGGCCAGGGATCAAACTCTGTGACACTGTGGGTCCTAACCCACTGAGCCACCAGGGACTTCCCAACCCCGCTTTTCGAGTCCACTGCCTTTGAGCTTTAGAGGCACTAGTCTCTCATTCATTCCCTTTAATCCATGGTTAAGTGTGAGAATGCTCTCTTTCCCAGTTTACTGTAGTAGGTTCTCACTCCAGCCCTTTGCTTGTACTGCACCTGGCTAGGTTGATCTCTGAGGGAAGTGAAAAACTGTATGCTCAATAATTTAGATTCAAGGGAGTTCCCGTCGTGGCTCAGTGGTTAATGAATCCGACTAGGAATCATGAGGTTGTGGGTTCGATCCCCAGCCTTGGGTTAAGAGTCCGGCGTTGCCGTGAGCTGTGGTGTAGGTTGCAGATGCGGCTTGGATCCCATGTTGCTGTGGCTCTAGTGTAGGCTGGCAGCTGTAGCTTCGATTAGACCCCTAGCCTGGGAACCTCCATATGCTGCAGGTGCGGCCCTAGAAATTGCAAAAAGACAAAATAATAATAATAATAATAATAATAATAATAATTTAGATTCAAAACTACTGCATGAAATTCTAAATACTCTGTGTAACCAAGCCCTGGTGCTTTTGCTGTTGTTATCGCAGTTAGTTCAACCATAAGTGTTAAATCACACAACGCTGTCCTTGCTTCACTAATTTAATCTAGGGTCTTATTTACTAAATCATCCTAATGAAATTATGGTGATTTTTTGGTTGATGACCAATTCCTTGTAAATATTTGACTCTGTGATTTACAACAAAAAAGTCCTACATAAACTTTATTCATTCATCCTTTTGGTGAGTCACTTATTCATTTAACAAACATCTTTTTGTTTCTAGCGGCCCTAGAAAAGGCAAAAAGACAAAAAAAAAAGTGCAATGACAAAAACAATATAGGTTATTCATTGGAGAAGCACTGGGGGAAAGGAGCTATTTTACTCCCATGCTTCTTTTTAATGGCCTAAAAAGTTGCCTCTAAAAGGGCAGTACTGAGCTTAGAACTATCATTATGGGTCAAATATGTGACTGAGAATTGCAAAGGCAAAGACCCTAAAGTGGAAGAATTTTTTGGTTTAACAAAGAACAGGAATGAGATCTGATACATAAGCAGCATCCAATTATAATGTTCCTTCTGATTTCTTTGTTTCCTGAATTTCAGTAGCCAGCAAGGATGTGGTATGCATGTTTGGTTCCACTAATGCAAATGTAAAGGGCAAGCTTTATAACTAAGAACCCTGCAGAAGAATGAGAAGAACTCAATTCAGGAGAATGTATGGATGTCTTGCAAAACGTAAAAATGTGTTATAGACATGAACAGACTTCCAGTTTTGCCCAGTGAGCACTGTTGCAGCCAATTAAGACACCTGACTGCTTTTTGTCATCATGTAATCAGTCTGCACACATTTAAAGCAGCAGAAGAAACTTTTCCAAATTACTCCCCACGTTCACTTGAAATTGGTGCTTATTTTAAGTTGAAGCTTAGTGCTAGAAAAGGCTCCCTTGATCTCTATCACACAAAATTAAAGAAGACAATTCACAAAGGTTAAAAAAAAAAAAAGAAAGTGTGTTTATCCATGGAATTCAGTTGACATAAAAGATTCAATCTAGGTAATTCACATGAAAAGCTCAGTCTCTCAAATTGCATGTGTAATTGTCACTTCTTCACTTGTCTGCAGATCCAACAAGCAGTTTACAGTTATTTCCAGTGGGAATATTCCATAGTTCTACCTATTCTCAAACAATTCATGGATTTTTTAAAATTTTTATTATTATTATTATTATTTGCTTTTTAGGGCCCCACTTGTGGCATATGGAAGTTTCCTAGCTAGGGGGTCAAATCAGGGCTTCAGCTGCCAGCCCGTGCCACAGCCACAGTAACACAGAATCAGAGCCTACACCACCACTGCTGACAGCAATGCTGGATCCTTAACCCACTGAGCAAGGGTTCGAACCGGTGTCCTCATGGATACTCACTGGGCTCATTACTGCTGAGCCACAACAAACTCCCAATGCATGGATTTTAATAAGTTTGATAGAATAGATTGGAAAGCAGCTCTTTTGCCCCTCCCTTTCCAGTTTATCCATTTCTGTCCCCCTCTAACCTTAAAAACCTAATTACAGAAATGAGATCACTAAACAACTGAAACTAACTCCCGACTTAGGCTCTCCTGCATGCACTCCATGCCTCATCTAACCTGTTGGTTCTTTTCCTAGATAAACACAAGTAAGAATGAGGAATTAAGTCCTTAAAGAATGATTAGATCTCTGCCCCCAACAACCTCCTAAAGAATCTAGCAGGCAGATCACCTCTGCAAGATAATATCTGAAAAGAGAGTCAGTCAATCTCCATGCAACAGAGAAAGATGCAGAACTCAACCTCCTGCCTTGATGATTCACTGAGATTCTTCCCTCATTTTTCCTTTTAAAAACTGTCATGGCTAAGCAAAATCTTTGGCGTTGGTTTCTGGACATGAGTCCAGCTTCTCCCAAGATTGCCATCTTTTATGATTAAAACACTTTTCCTGACACTTGCCCTTCAAATTATTGGCTTATGAGAGGTGAGCAGCCAAACTTGGGTTTAGTAACAGATTTTATACATATTTTGCCAAATAACAAAGTATTTAGAAACGCCTAAATGATAACTATATTTTTAGATACTGATTTTCACATCTGATAGCCTGTACTTATAACTTCATTGCCTTATGACATTAAACAGTGGCAATGATTGAGAAGTTAGTATCAAATACTACAAACTGCTAGTTATCTCCATAATCGAGAGAAGCTGCTATTGGCATCATAAAATGCCAACGTTACAATCTGAATGAATGCTCAGTTTACATGATGCTTGGAAACTTTGATAAAACAAGTGCTTTTAAAACCTACTTGAATAAATTACATTTCATGCTAACTTCAGTTTTTTTGGGTTTTTTTTTTTTTTTTTTTGTCTTTCTAGGGCCACACCTGCAGCATAGGAGGTTCACAGGCTAAGGGTTAAATCAGAGCTTGGTTACTAGTCAGATTCATTTCCGCTGAGCCACGGCAGGAACTCCAACTTTTGGGTTTTATTTTCTCCCATTGATTCTATAGATCCAAAATCACCTAGTAATTTTCTTTTCTTTTCTTTCATGGTTAGGTTATTATTACTGAACGTTAAGCACAGAATTTAAAAGTAGACAGAAGAGTAAAATGAAACTCTCTGAGTTCCCGTCATGGCGCAGCAGAGACGAATCCAACTAGGAACCATGAAATTTCGGGTTTGACCCCTGGCCTCGCTCAGTGGGCTAAGGATCTGGCATTGCCGTAGGTTGTGGTAAAGGTGGCAGACACGGCTCGGATCCCGCATTGCTATGGCTGTGGTGTAGGCCGGCAGCAACAGCTCTGATTAGACCCCTAGCCTGGGAACCTCCATGTGGCACGGGTGTGGCCCTAAAAGGACAAAAGACAAAAAAAAAAAAAAAAAAAAAAAAGGAGGAGTTCCTGTCGTGGCGCAGTGGTTAACGAATCCGACTAGGAACCATGAGGTGGCGGGTTCGGTCCCTGCCCTTGCTCAGTGGGTTAACGATCCGGCGTTGCCGTGAGCTGTGGTGTAGGTTGCAGATGCGGCTCGGATCCCGCGTTGCTGTGGCTCTGGCGTAGGCCGGTGGCTACAGCTCCGATTCGACCCCTAGCCTGGGAACCTCCATATGCCACGGGAGTGGCCCAAAGAAATAGCAAAAAGACCAAAAAAAAAAAAAAAAAGGAAAGAAAAGAAACTCTCCCCCAATTTCCACAACAAAAAATATGTGACAAAAGCTGTTTTATGTATATTTACACACATGTGTCCCTCCCACCCTCCACTGGGTTACTTTAAAACAAATCCCAGGAACTATATTAATGTATCTATAGATTTAACATTTTCCTTAAACTCCTGAATGATGCAACAGGGGCCACTCCAGCAAGATGCAGGAATTTATGTTTCCCCCTGAATCCCTTTTAGTTTTTCTCCCTTGGTGGACTAGGCTGGATAAGACTTGGATAAGACTAATTCTATTCTAAAATCCATTCTCCTTTCCCTTAAATATTAGTCCAAAATTTCTCTCAGGTCCTCCTGGTCCCTTAGTCCTTTAGGAATAAAAATATTTTTGAATCATAAAGCAAAGCCAGCTCCAGTTCTTGGCACTCCCAAAAGATGAGAGAAGAGAGAGAGAGAGAATGTGAACCAATGGTCTCTTGCATCAAAAAATCACCAAGCTATGCCCCTTTCACATAGTTCAGCTATACAGTTTCTGTTTCCCCAACCAAAGCTTCACCTTCCTACCCCAATTTCATGAAACTAGAATTAGGAGAGGAGAATGGGATGACTAACCCTCTGTGAGTGGTTACTGAGTTTGGAGAAGGGTCTCAGTTCTTGGGGAAAAGTTCCCAGCCTTTTCATTTCTCTGGGGCCATTTTTACTTTGTCTCCATTACATTTCCCTCATTCCAGCGAAGAGCATCCTTCCTGCAGAAATTCTGACTGGCAATAGGAGAAGTGAGGGAGAAAAGGGTGCGAAGCCAACACCAGCTAACCAACCAGTAACCACACATGAGCACGTTTGAATTTTTCACCACCACTGAAAATGCAGGCAGGGGACCTCATATTGTGACATACAGGATATGGCATCAGAGTCTTATTTACACTAATAAGAAGTATTTGAACCAAAAAGAGATTTACTTAAATGTCTTGTTATTGGATTACCAAGAAGAACAGGCAATTTAAGAAAATTTTTTATTAAAGCATAGTTGATTTACAATGTTGCTCCAATTTCTGCTGTACAGCAAAGTGACCCAGCACACACACGCGCATGCACACACATTCTTTTTTTTTTTTTCTGTACTATCTTCTATCATGTTCTAACCCAAGAGACTAGACACAGTTCCCTATGCTGGACAGTAGGACCCCATTGTTTATCCATTCTAAATGTAATAGTTTGCATCGACCAACCCCAAACTCCCATCCATCCCCTTCTCTCCCTCCTCCCCCCTGGCACACACAAGTGTGCTCTCCATGTCCATGATCTGTTTCTGTTTTGGAGGGAGGATCATTCAGGCACATCTATTTAAAATCAACTGTCCTCTTTTCAATCTTGTGTTCTCCAAGAAGTTATAAAACACGTCTACCTAAATGAGACGCAACCTCCTCTAGGTAGCTTATACTAAGGTTCAGCACCCCTCTTACCTACAACCCCCTGGGCTTACTTGTTTTTTTTTTAATTTCTTTTTTTGTTGTTATAGATTAGCTCTGTGACAGAAGCCAAACGCATTTGGGTTTTGTTCTATCACATAACTAACTTTTAAATACCTTTTCTGAATCTGTTACCTGCCATTATGAAGCAGTTTATAGGCATTCATCCAGAGCTCTTCTCATTTGATGGTCTCAATTAGCCCAATAAGGAAGGCAGGGGAGTTAGTCTTTTCTTGTAAACAATGTGAATATATTTATTTTTAAGAAGGAAAAAGTTACAAGAACCATACGAGGATAACAGAGAAATGCCCTCAAGAACTTGAGAACATGAGATAATGTCACTGGAGAAAGTCACTACACAATTGATAAGAAGAGAAATGAAGTCATTTAAGAGCTACATTTCAGATATGTCAGAGCAGGTTGCTCCCTGCCTGCAGACACCGACAGAACAAATAAGTGTCTCGCAGAGTTCCCATCGTGGCTTGGTGGTAACAAACCCAACTAGTAACCATGAGACAAGGGCTTGATCCCTGGTCTCTGTGGGTTAAGGATCTGGCATTGCCTTGGCTGTGGTGTAGGTCAGAGATGTGGCTCGGACCCTGTGTTGCTGTGGCTGCGATGTAGGCCGGCAGCTGCAGCTCCAATTTGACCCCTAGCCTGGGAACCTCCATATGCTGCAGGTGCAGCCTTAAAAAGACAAAAAAAAAGTGTCTCACTAGGGGGCAGTTGGTCAGCATAAGATGGGTCAGTGTGGTAAACGCTGCTCTTGTGCACCTCGCATGGGCAAAAAGACAGTGTTCTCAGGACAACTGGTCTACCTGGAGCAGCAATGGCTTCCCAACCCTGATAAGTGGAGTGTAAGTCACATACCATCTCTTGTCCCTCTATCTAAGAATTGGTTCTCGACTTGTCCCCAAATCTGTAGCCTCAGCATGACCTGGAACTATTTAGAAATGCAGATTCTTGGCTCCTATCCCAGATCTACATGATCAGAAATCCAGAGTGGGATCCACCAATGTGTGGACTTGAGCCCATCTTCTAGGTGATCCTGATTCACATCAAAATTTGAGAACCATTGTTCTAGGGCCAGAGGACAATGTCCTACACACAAGATATTTAATCACCAAGATACGATTACTAAATAATTTCAGGTGATGCTAGACTTTTTCCTCAAAGTCTCTAGGAAGCTGAGGTAGGGGTAAAAACTGCAATATGTCTTAAATGTCCTCTTCTGGGTTTAGTAGAGTATAGAGAGAAAAACTTAAACAGTTTCACCTTGCAGATTCCACCAGCATCATTCCTTGCGTTTTAATTAAAAATCCCCCTGATAAGTAATCAAATCTTAGCACAATCTTTCTGTAGAGGATAGGAAGTTTCACTGTTGATAAATTGCTGTGTAGATAATCCATTATCAACAATAAAAGTGAACTGTAGTTAAGAAAACAGTGATAAGAGTTGTTCCTATTCCTATATTAAGCCATTGCATTGGATTTAAATGTTGCTTTTTAAAAAAAAGTCAGAGTTCCTCTTGCGGCTCAGTGGTTAACAAATCAGACTAGGAACCATGAGGTTGCAGGTTTGATCCCTGGCCTCACTCAGTGGGTTAAGGATCTGGCGTTGCTGTGAGCTGTGGTGCAGGTTGCAGATGTGGCTCGTACCTGGCATTGCTGTTACTGTGGTGTAGGCTGGCAGTTCTGATTAGACCCCCAGCCTGAGAACCTCCATATGCTTCAGGTGTGGTCCTAGAAAAGACAAAAAATTTTAAAAAAATTTAATTTAAAAAAAGTCCCCTCATCTCTAATTAATTGATTTGTGCTTAAATAATTTAATTTTTTTTTTTTTGGCTTTTTAGGGTCACACCTGTGGCACACGGAAATTCCTAAACTAGGAGTCTAATCGGAGCTACAGCTGCCAGTCTACACCACAGCCACAGCAATGTGGCATCCAAGCCCCATCTGTGACCTAAACCACAACTCACGGCAACACTGGATCCTTAACCCACTGAGTGAGGTCAGGGATCAAACCTAGAACCTCATGGTTCCTAGTTGGATTGGTTTCTGCTGAGCTGCCAACAGGAATTCCAATTTGTGCTTAACTAATTTTTGACGTCACTCTTTTCAAAATGCAATTATGCAAGAATATTACATCTGTATAGAGTTTTATCATTTTCCATGATAACCTTAGCAGGTAGCTCAGCAGAGACAAAACTACTTTCCCAAATTCACCAAGCTGGAAAGTGGAAGGGTTTGTGCAATACCAACAAATATGCAAATAATATAGTTTTCCTCCTAAGTTCAATATCACACAGATGCTACAGATGCTCTCTTTGAAAAAGAACCCAACCCTTTTTGAGGTGTAACTCTTGTCCAGGGATCTGACTTTTCTGAACTGCTTGCTTTGACTATATATGGTGTGGTCTCTGTGCTAAACAATTCATAACGCCCACTTCTAAAAGAAATATAAGATTCATTTTCAAATTTTGCAAATGGATTCCAGGGAGCCCTTTCTTTTGTGGGATTCCAAAGTCAGAGAGGCCTGGATAGCAGCTAGTTTTTTATTTAGAGTTACTTGAACTAACACGAATTCCAGACACTAAATATAGACTTAGAACATGCAGACACAATTACTAACTTTTCCATAATAACCTTGGTTAAGATTTGCCACTGCAAATGTACCTCTTAACGAAATTTCTATTCCTCGTTGCAGACTCAGAAAATGTCTGCCTATCAAATGTTAATATTTTGTTTTCACTGGTACGTTCTCCTATCACCTCCAATTTCCATGATATGAGCATTTTGAAAAATCATTGCTGTGTTAGTTCTTAAGTGTTTTAAATGTTCTTGGATCATATTTCAGAAAACCAATATCATGATATCTAGTTATGAGTGAGTTTCAATTGAATGTTCCAGACCACAGCTTAAGAAGCCTGTAACCACTGCACAATCATAAAATAACCCCTAGTCATGCATGAGGTCATGAGGTTTTTCCTTATTTCTTGTTTTACTTTAGTTTCCATAATATCCCTCATTTTAATGAGACTTTCAGTCTTTTGGAAGCCACCAGAAAAAAAAAAATATATATATATATAATATATATATATATACATTTTTTTTCCCACTGACATTTGGAGTTTTTTTTTTCAAATAAATACCCAAAACAGCACCAGAGCTTCTGAAACTACTACCCAGACTTGAATACAAATAAAGTCATATTTTAATTATACATATGGTATAGGTTTATCTGACATGACCAGTAGATAAGCAAAAGATTATTACCCTTGATTTTGATAAGTATGACATAAATTTCCTTTTTAGTGATAGACTTCTTAGATTAGTATCAGAATTAGTTGGCTTTGCCTGTCAAACACATCAACTGACTGTGCAGAAAATATGTCAAGAAACATTCAGAACACCTGGAAGAAGGCAAACTTAGATTCTAAAAATAGTTACAGGTAATCCACCAAGAGTCATGAAAATACAATATAGAGTAGTAAGAGGCTGAAGGGATTATGAACGCTGCTGTTTCAATTTATAGGTGGCTGAACTGAGGCCCGTTAAACTAGATAACTTGCCCAAGGTCATAGGTGACTCTACAATTTCTTGGGTCGTATTTCAGAAAACTTATGACTCTCTGACCTTGGGCAAGTTATCTACTTTAATGTCATAATATAGTATCATAGGAGACTCAATTCTAGCAGTCCTGATGCTCAGGGAAAAAAAAAAACAAAAAAACACAGGGCTCAAAATGGATCCATATGCCATGAACTGTGTTCTACCATTATCTCTTTTTGTGTTCTCAATTTCATCCTTTCAATTTATTTTCTTTTATTAATTAAAAAAAAAATAATAACCACAATAGGAATGGCCTAGCATTAAGCAGTATTATGTACCAGGCATTCTATGTACATTATTTCAATTTTTACTAATATGCTACAAGGTAGACATATCTGTTAATGAAATACATCTACGCATGAAATATATCAAATTAAAGAAGTCAGAAAGGAAAATGGCATAGTATGAAAATTTTTTCAGTATAATTAAATCTATAAAGGTGTAGAACTGCCAATCCCTGGGTGAATTACAGTGATAGGACAGAATGTAAATGCTATAAACCTCAAGAAAGGTTTATATAAATTATGAGAAAGATGAGGGGGAAAATGGACATGAAAGTGAGTGTATTGCTTCATCTTTTATATGTCCGAGAAAAAGGAGTGAGTAGGAGACTTCATATTTCACATGTGAGAGGCAGTAGATTACAGTTAATATTGATAAATTAAGAAACAGAAATGCATGTGTATTATTTAAACTCATCTATATTATTCACGTGAATACTACTCAAAGCAGGGAAGAACAGCAAGTGATGGGTATGGTAGATTGGCTTGCTCAGCAGTTTATATTGCTAAATGCCTCCCTATATTGCAGAGAACGGACAGCTAAAATCTGCACTTTTCCCAGACTTCCACGCGCTTGTCTTCCAGATGGTGTCAGGACCTACCGGACAGGTACATTCTCTGTGATTTGAACATGGAAGTAAGAAGGAGGTGGAGTACAAACCATTCGTTTCCTGATAGAGATCACAGTGGCAGCACTGTGGCCCAGGAAAAAGCACCAGCCACAATGGGGATGGCGGTTTTCCTGATGGGACAAACAGAGGGCCATGGTCACGTCTTTCTGCTTCAATAGTGTCCTGTAGACATGACCTCAAGCTTCTCAACCACACACATGGCTGAGCAGGGCAATCCTAAGAGAAAGGAGCTCTGCCTGGAGCCCATTCTCCCAGCCTTTCCAACAGTTTCACAAATTACTGAAGTACATACCTAATAGTAAATCCTCTTCTGTTCAAATTATCTACAGTGGATTCTGCTATCTGCTGTTGGATTTTTCTCTTTCCTCTCTCTCTGTTTCTCTTTCATTTCTTTCTCTCCCTTCATTTCTCCTTCTCTCATACACAGACACAGACACAGACACACACACACACACACACACACACACACACACACACACACACACACACGCATCCCATAGAGCAAAAGATAGGTACAAAGAAAAATATCAAATAAAATGATGGTATTAAGGCTAAGGACAGTGAGTATAATAATGTAGGCCAATGCGATAAATTCACCTTGCATTATATTAAATTTTAAATATTTGTTGAAAGAGACAAAGTGGCTCTACAAGGATAAAGATGTACCTGGAGAGATGCAAATAAAGAGATAACAGGAGTTGATTCTATGGATAGCAGACACATTTAATGGAAAAACTTAAATTAAGACAAATAGTAGCTCTTCGAAATGATAAAAATTAAATGCCACAGTCAACCTTTAAATATCAGGTAACAAAGAATCAAAAATGCCAGTACTGAAAATTGCTGTTAAGTACAAGAAGAAAGTCAGAAACAAAATAATAACAAGAAATTGAATTTTGCCTCTCTAGACCAGGGGATTGGCCAATTTTTCTAGCAAGGGCCAGACAGTAAATGACTACCGAAGGCCACGGTTTCTGTCACAAACATACAACTCTGCCAGAGACATCGTGTAAAGAAATAGGTATGGCTGTGTTTCAGTGTTACTTTATTTACAAAAACAGGTTGTGTGGGAGTTCCCGTGGTAGCACAGTGGTTAACGAATCCGACTAGGAACCATGAGGTTGCGGGTTCCATCCCTGCCCTTGCTCAGTGGGTTAAGGATCCGGCGTTGCCGTGAGCTGTGGTGTAGGTTGCAGACACAGCTCGGATCCCGCGTTGCTGTGGCTCTGGTGTAGGCCAGTGGCTACAGCTCTGATTGGACCCCTAGCCTGCTCCACATGCCGTGGGAGCGGCCCAAGAAATAGCAAAAAAAAAAAGACAAACAACAACAACAACACAAAAAACAAAAACATGTTGTGTGTAGGATGGGAGGTGGGTAGGCATTGACTGCTGCCTGTGATTTGCCGACTACAGCTCTAAACCACAAATGATCAACTAAGCCAGCAGATGGATGATATGAACACTATAAGAGTGATCAAATTGACACAAATTGACCAAAATTCCATATAAAGAGTGAGTATGCTTTTTTTCAAGTTCCGTTGAATGTTTACAAAAATTTACAATGTGAAGCAGTTGCGACCATTTATCAAGCACCTTGTCTGTGTTTGGCACCAAGAAATTCACATGTATCAATTCATATGATTTTGCGAAGTAGGTACAATTATTTTTATGCCCATTTTACAGATAAGAAACCCTACGGTAGATTAAAAAAATATCTCCTATTACTACTTGCTTGCTTTTTATATTCCACTCAAACAAGTTTTCAATTATAGAAGGTTTCTGTCCCCATCAATTTACATTGCTGTTCCCTCTGCCTATGATGTCCTTTACCTGCATTTTCACCATCAAATTCCACCCTTTATTCAAGATCCAGCTCAGTAATACCTCTTCTATGAAACTCTCCCTTTTCCTTTTTCCTCTTCTTTTCTTTCTTTTTTTCTTTCCCTCTTCCTTCCTTCCTTCCTTCCTTCCTTCTTCTTTTTAGGGCCACAACTGAGATACATGGAAGTTCCCAGACGAGGGGTCAAATCAGAACTGTAGCTGCCAACATACGCCATAGCCACAGCAACTTGGGATCCAAGCCACGTCTGAGACCTACACCACAGCTCGTGGCAACGCTGGATCCCTAACCCACTGAGCAAAGCCAGGGGTCAAACCCGCATCCTCATGGATACTAGTTGGGTTTGTTATCGTTGAGCCACATCCGGAACTCCTCCCTTTTCCTTTTCAAACAAAGCAACCTCCATCCTCCTCCTACACATTCAGAGGGCTTTGTTTTTCTCTGATCACAGTTAGGTCACACTGTATCCTCTATACTGTTAGTTATGCACATGTGTTCTTTTTCCACCTTTTTGGGGAGCTTGTTAGATTTGTAAATTTATCCTAATTATCCTAATTTTTAAATCGTTCATGTTATAACAGAAATACTACAGGCAAAGTAAACATTCATGTATAAGTTGAATTTACTATGTTGTTTTCCCCTTCCCACGTGACTCAAGTAGTTTATCAACCTTTATTTTATCAGATGATTATTTAGGGACATTTTTATGGTTCACTCAAAAGCAGGTAAGATTGATTAATCTATCAATCAGTTGACATATTCACCTGAGTATGAGTATATAATTAGCATTGTGGCTAAGGATAATATTAAGAATAAGGACAATTACAGCTAAGGGTAGTTTTTCTATCGGGCATATTTGAATCGTCTATGACAAGTATCACAGCGGTTTCTGAAAGCCCAGTGATTGTGCATGTAATTTATCCCATTGGGAAGAGGGATCCAGGAGCTACCAGTGACTTAGCTGAATTTAGTCATATGAGATAAGAGACATGCTTGGGTTGGGTTCCCTCTTGGGCCAGAACCTCCTCTTGAATGTTTTCCCATCATAGGCCCGAGTGGCTCACCCCAGAGCCTTGGTGATCACACTAGAGAGTGAGCGCTGCTGTAGCCTTTATAAACCATAACTAATTCTCCACGTAGTCTGTCTGTGAGGCAGCCATACCAACAGATGTAGAAAGCTCTCTGTAAACAATTTCAGCAGTCGTGTGTAATCACAATGCATTATGTAACAGATGTGCCCATGAAATTCAATCTGAGGAACGAGTAAGGATTTATTGAATTCAGTAGAACGGCTTTTGACTGAATGAGAGATTTCTACTTAGCTACCCAAAGTTTCTTCAAGAGGCGTGTCCCTGTATGTCTCCCAGACTTGCGGGTAAATGTAGTTCTTCTTTGATGAAAAAAGTTAATTAAAATATTTGCCTTATTGTTTTCTTGTCAATAGTGGCAGCTAGCGAGGCCTGCCTTGCATGCTGGAGCTCTCAGAACATTCCTTTTCTGTTACCAACCCCTCTTTGCCCTTATCAGTAAGAATTCTTGTAAGGAAGCACAAATTTAAAATTAATAATAAGAACTAGAGGGAATTCTCATTGTGGCTCAGCTGGTTATGAACCCAAATGACATCCACGAGGATGTGGGTTCAATCTCTGGCCCCACTCAGTGGGTGAAGGATCTGGTGTTGCCGGGATCTGAGGTGTAGGTCACAGATGCTGCTCGGATCCTGCGTTGCTCTGGCTGTGGTGTAGGCTGGCAGCTGCAGCTCCAATTCGACCCCTAGCTGGGGAATTTCCCTATACTGCAGGAGTGGTCCTTAAAAGCAGGAAAAAACAAAAAAAGGGAAGGAAGAAAGAAAGAGAAAGAAAGGAGAGAACTAGATCAAAAACTCACTCTTCCCTCCTCTCAAATATGAAAATGAAGCCTCTGGTAAATTGCAAGTTGTTCATACAGGCTTTCAAGAATCTCCGTGCTGAAAATGAGCTCTAATGAGTGGGTCAGAAAAGGTTCACTTAAATTGAAGGGGTTCGGGTGAGTGGCTCTTTTTATCTCCTTTTTTCCTCGAGGCAGAGGAAAGCACTTCATAAACATTAGCTCATTAATCTTCACAGCACCTCCACGACACAGGTTTGATGAAAGACACCAATATCTTCCCTGCCTTTACAGAGAAAAATAGAACTCAAGCATTTCTTTCCCGCAAGGAAAACTCTCTTGGCCACACTACTGTCCCAGAGGGAACGGCTATGCTTCTGGATGGAAAAACCAAGAACAGATAACTTTGTTTTCTTCTAGAGAGTCATAACCCTGAAGTGGAGTCAAGCGCTGCCTTACTCTCAGTCGACAGCACTCTGGCTGGAAAATGCTACATAGGCAGATTTTGAGCAAGGATTGGGCTAACAAGTATTTTAAGAGAATCCAATGAGAAATTGTGAGTAGAAGCCCATGGGCCCAGTAGGGACAAGGACATGCATCTTCTCTGTGCTCTTCATTTGTAAAGTAGAGATGGATGCAGCAGGAAAGGACTGGGCATCCTCCGACGATGACTGGTGGGTGGTACTTGCATGCTAACTCTGAGTGATGGAAACCTGCTTATCTGAAAGAGTGTGACATGGGCTCTGGGGCCACAGCCAGCCTCAACAGGAACAGGAAAGCTGCCAATGGAAAAGGAGAATGGACAGACGACGGAACAGAACGTGCCACGGCAGGAGCGAGGATGACAGAGAAGCTTGGATGAAGGTTGTGAAGTAAAAGATAGATTTCTCAATTTCAGCATTGAGACAGGTAGAAGGAAGCAGAAAATCATTCCGGGCAGAGAGAAGAGCATGTGGGCATGAAAATGTTTCTGGAAACTGCAAGAAGTTATGTGGGCAGCGTGGCGCAAGCAGCTGTTGGCAGGAAAGAGCTCTCTGCAGGAGGCCCTACTGTCTTGTCACTAACCTTAAACCAGGCACCCCCTGCTCTACTCACCTCTGGCCCTAATACACCTTCCAAATCTTTTTTTTTTTTTTTTTTGGTCTTTTTGTCTTTTCCAGGGCCGTTCCCACGGCACAAGGGGGTTCCCAGGCTAGGAGTCCAATCGGAACCGGAGCCGTAGCCGCCAGCCTACACCACAGCCACGGCAACTCGGGCTCCAAGCCGCGTCTGCAACCTACACCACAGTTCACGGCAACGCCGGATCCTTAACCCACTGAGCAAGGCCAGGAATGGAACCCACAACCTCATGGTTCCTAGTCAGATTTGTTAACCACTGAGCGAGCCACAACGGGAACTCCCACACCTTTCAAATCTTTTGATCACACAATACCTTGCCTGACCTGTTAGTTCTTTCTGTAGATCAAAGTAGAAATGCAAAATAAGTCATTAATGGATGATTAGATCTCTCTCCTAGCCTCTCCTTCCTTAATCTCACAAACACACTGTGTGATCAAACTGAACGAGAGAGCATGGAAAGAAAGATCACACATTGACAAACCCACACACAGTGGGAGATGGCCACGACGCTGACCTCCTATCTCAGTTATTAATTGGGATCACTTCCCTTTGTCCCTTTAAAAAGTTTTTGGCTGAGCAGAATCTTTGGAGGTGGTTTATGGGGGACACTGAGTCCACCATCTCCCCAGATGGCTGGCATTCTAATTAAGAGCAACTTTCTTGGGCATTCCCTTTGTGGCTCAGTGGTTAACACACCTGACTAGGATGGGTTTGATCCCTAGCCTTGCTCAGTGGGTTAAGGATTTCTTTTCCACAAGGAAAACTCTCTTGGCTGTGAGCTGGGGTGTAGTTCGCAGACATGGCTGGGATCCCGTGCAGCTGTGGCTCTGGCCTAGGCTGGTGGCTACAACTCCGATTCAACCCCTAGCCTGGGAACGTCCATATGCCTCGGGTGTGGCCATAAAAAGCAAAAAATAAAAATAAAAATAAATAATAATAAAATAAAAGCAACTCTCTTTTCTACCAACATTGGCTTCTCTCTTTGAGTGACAAGCAGGGGGACCTGATTTGGCAAAAGCACTGAGTGATGGGGGAGGGGCTTGTGGGAGACTTGAGGCAGGAAAGATAGGTTGAGGCCAAATCAAGATTCATGACAATAGCTAGAATTTTCTGAATATTTAATGATATTCACATCCAAGTACGTGTTTCAACTCATTTAACTTCTCAGCATCCATGTGCATTCAGTGTTATTGCTATTCCCCTTTTGACAGATGAGGAAACTGAGGTGCAGGGAATTAAGTAGCTTGCCCAGGGTCCCTCTTTTAGGAAGGGGTTTGGCCTGGATTCAAACTAAGACTGGCTGGCTCCAGAGCTCTATTAGCTTCCACCCCGGGCTGAATTGCCCTATGATTGTGAATGGGAAGCTAGACTCCTCACTCAAGGTATCAGCTTTTCCATAACTTATGGGAACCTTTGTGGTCCTCAGTTTCACTAGCTGTAAAATAGAAAGATGCTAAGCCTCCTTCCATTCCAGGTTATATGATCCCTATATCAAAATTGCATTTGTTTTTGGCTTCAAAATAAAGAAATGCCTTTCTTCCATACATATATGATTATGGCCTGAGCTCTAAGGGTCAAATAAAGAGAATTTCCCCTCCCTGAAAGGGCCCCTCCCCCAGTCACTCTGTGACCAAGCATCAGTCCTTAGTGCCCTCGGGTGGTCACTGATGGACTGACCCCAGGGCTACTCTGCCCTCCCCTGGAGAAGGCTTCAAAGCCCTCCTCTTAGCCCATTAGAGGGAGCCCTGCTCCCCCTCTTCCAGGGAGCAGACTAGAGCCAAAACTATTGCATGTGGAGTGGACAGGCAATGAGATCCTGCTGTGTAGCACAGGGATCTGTATCCAGTCACTTGGGTGGAATACGATGGAGGATAATGTGAGAAAAAGAAGGTATCTATAAGTATAAATGGGTCACTATGCTGTACTGCAAAAATTGACACAACACTGTAAAACAACTATACTTTCATACAAATAAAATAAAACCATTTTTTCTTAAATAAAAAAAAATCAGTCTGTGGCTTCTAAAGAGACTTTACTGACGGTTTAGAGAGATGAAGAGTATAACATGGACAGCAGCCTTCCTGGATGACAGAGCCACACCCAGTCCCTCAGTGGCTGCTGGACCTTCAGTTCAGGTCACAAACCCCTGTGATGCACCCTAGAGATAGCGGTTTCCTCTTACCCTGCATCCTGGGAATATCTGTTCTTCGAAGCTCTAATATGTAGGGGGTTTTTGTGTGGTTAGTTGGTTTTTTGTTTGTTTGTTTTTTACTCAATACAATATTTTTGGAGGGAGGCTTCAGCTCAGCCTGCCATGTTTTGACATTCCCTGAATATGGTTTTAAGTTCAACCCCACACTCCACACACTGTTCAGAGGTGGGCAGCTTTAACGTCATTTCAGATTCTGCTGCATGAAGTGCCAGTTCCTTCCACATGGATAAGGTTATTCAAAATCTATTGAAATACTTTAAAGTTATATTCAGCGATATTTTTCTTCCTCATCTACCCCTCTGCTTAGTTTTGAAAACATTCTCGATTTAAGATAGTCTGAAAAAAATAACAAGAGAAACATAAATGGTCCCTCCCAGTCAACCAGTCATGGCGACTCCAGCCCTCTGCAAATTCATCATTGTGTGTCAGTGACTTCTGGACCTTTCCACACACTGTCCACGGGGCTGGGTTGGGACACTGTCATACTGGACCTTGACTGAATCCACCCAGTCAACAGAAATGAGTCAGACAGCAATTGTGAGCTTCAAATGTGATTTTTTGCCTTGTGGCTTTGGGCTTGGTTGGAAATAAATGATTTAGGGGTTGAACAAATGTAAGTTAAGCAGGGGGATGCTTTGACCTTGGTCTGCTCTAAGTCTGTGACCATTTTAGCAGTTTTAGTGGGGGAAGAGAGAGAGAAAGGAAACAACTCTGATGCCAGCTTTTTGAATCTTCCTCTGATTTAAAACAAGGAAAACCATCTATTGTTGTTGTGTTAACCTATTCTCAGTGTTCAGAAAACTCAAGCACCCGAGTTCTTGCAATGCTGAGGGCAAGCAAACACTCAGAGCGAATATGTTTTAAATAATTGCATTCAATGAGTTCTCATGGAGGGCCTTTTATGTGCTAGGCTCTGTGCAAGTTGCTGAGAAAACTGATAGAAAAAGAGCCATCATTCCTTCCCTCATGGAGTTTGAGTCTGGTGTGAGAAACAGACCTATACCCAAATAACCATACAGATGGGCAACTTCCTTAGGAACTAATTCGTACAGTTTGGTGCCTGTCAGAGAAAGCCATGATCATAGGCTCAGATCCAGAGGAGACCCTACCATTCACAAAAGGGAAATCAAATGTTTTTTCTATATTAAATTCTGAGTGTACAAATACAAAGGAAGAAAAAGAGAAAGCCAGAGTGGCACAAATCTCTATTAAGTGGATTGGTTTTTGAAGCACATGTGCAAGAGAGAGCAAGAGAGGTCTACACCCAGGACCAAATATACAGGAGTATTAGGATCCTCTGAGCTCTGCCTGAGGAAGGTTAAAAACCCAGAATGAACTAAGATTTGAAAAGAATGGCCGAGAATTAAAAGGGTTTATTTTAGGAGTTTTCACTGTGGCGCAGAGGAAATGAATCCAAAAGGAATCAGACTAGTATCCATGAGGATACAAGTTCGATCCCTGGCCTCGCTCAGTGGGTCAGGGATCCGGCGTTGCCACAAGCTGTGGTAGAGGTTGCAGACTCAGCTTGGATCCTGCGTTGCTGTGGCTGTGGTGTAGGCTGGCAGCTGTAGCTCCAATTCCACCTCTTTCCTGGGAACTTCCATATGCCATGGGTGTGGCCTTAAAAAAATAGTAACAATAAAATAAAAAGGCTTTATTTTAACTATATTTGGGGCAAGAAGAATACAAAAGGTATAACCACAGTGTTTGAAACAGATGGCCTAATTGCCATCGGATGATAGAAAGAAGACAAAAAAAAATTCTACTTTTCTCTACCTAAGAGAAAAATCTTCCCACTGGAAATGATTAACATAATAAATAGAGCAGAGAACACAACAGTTCAATGACAAGATTATCTAGGTATTTTATATGAATTTATATCAAGAAGCCACTTATATTTCAAGCTTTCCTGGCAATATTAAAGTAATGGTGTCAAGTGTGAAAGTAGAGCAAGTATTCTACCTATTTGGAAAAAGATAATTTAAGGAAAAATAGCTCATTTCAACTATAAGCAAAAGTGTGGACCAGGTTATCAGTAATTAACCAGAGGGACTGTGGGTACTAAAAAAAAGAATATGTTGGTAATTAAGGGCATTAATTTTGGCTTAGAAGGAACAGATTATTTCAAAATAATCACATTTTTTTCCCCCACACAGTTATGACACTGGTAAATCAGAGAAAGAGATTAGCATCTCTGCTGGCCCACTCGTGGGCCAGTGGTGGGAGAAGCCAGGTCTCAGCCTGGCTGGCTGCATGGCCCTGAGAGTCCAGGGCCAGATGCAGGTCTGCTTGGGGGAGGGGCTGGGTTCCAGGCCCATGAAGGCTGCTGGCTCTGGGGTCCAGGGCACCTGGGGCCAGTGCCAGCCCACTGGTGGGTGGAGCAGGATCCCCACCTGGGTAGTTGTTCAGCCTAGAGGGGGGTCCCTGGGCTGATGCCAACCAGCTGATGGGCTGGTAAGTTCCCAGCACTAATGAGCTGGAGGGAGGACTCCCAAAATGGTGCTTGCCAGCACCAGTGCCCTCATGGTAAAACAAGCTGGTAAAACAGCCATTGGCATTGACCTTGTGAACTGGAGTCTGGCACTGGTCATCTGCCCCTTCCCAGATTAAATCCTGAGCCACTGCAGCTGCAGACCTGCTGCACCCCTGAGCAGAACACAGGGTGGAGACCAGGAGTGAGGCACTCTGCTCCGGGAAAGCTGGAAGAACAGGTCTTCAGATAGTGAGATATATTTTGGAGACGCCTTGAGGAACCCAATTCTTGCATCTCCTCGTATCAAGAAAATCACTAAAATCCTTCCGTGATGGTTGATGTCTGTGACTAATAGTAACCTTCACGAGACCAGCAGCAAACTACCCCCACAGCTGAGGTGCATATCAAAGGAGTGATTCTAGTAAGCCCAGGCCTTTACATCTTCCCATGGAAACTGGTTTTTTGTAAATCTAGTTATCGGTAAACATTTTGTTCGTACTTACCTTCCCTTTGTTGCAAAAACTCATTTATCCTAGCTTCCCTCTTCACCTCCTCTGAGCGGTTTCTCAGGGCTACCTGAGATGCTATCTCCCTGGCTTAAGTCCTAATTTTGCCCCAAATAAAATTTAACTCTCAATGTCAGGTCATGCTTTTTTTTTTTTTTTTTTTTTTGGTCAACGACGTCCCCATGGTGAGTCCTAGTTGCCTCCTGACTCTCCAGGAGGCTCCGCAAGATCAGCAAGTGTTTCTGAACCAGGCTTCTTTCAAATTCCTGAGTCTCGGAGCATGTGAAACTTTGCATGGCCCCTTTGAACAGTGAAGTCTCTTCCCCACAGCACTCCAGTTGTGCCACATGCAAGCCCTGCTGGATTTTCAAGCCAGAAGTTTTGGGTTTTCCTTCCTGGTGTAGAATTCCTGGACTGGGGAGCCCAATGTGGAGCTTGGACCTCTAGTTTTGGGGGAAGAAAGTCTGCAATTGTGAGTATCCTTTCATTTGTGTGTCTCCTACTCAGGGTGGAGGGGTGTGGAAAAGAGAATAGGGAGCTTGGCAAGAGTGAAGCCATCTTGCTGCCACCATCCATCTTGGTGAACTTAAGGTGGCCCATACGAGGGCTCTGAGAAAAACAAAGTCATTCGGACCTGAGAAACTCCAGGCCCCAATTGTTCTCGAGATGTTCAAAAAATAGCTAGATTGTACTTGAGGTTAATCATTAAAGTAACAGTATAAGATATTCTGTGCAGCTAAACATCTTTTTGTATCCTGCATGTAACTCAAGGTTAATGTAGCATGTTAGACACATAGCAAGCACTACAAATGTATCTCCCCCTTTCTGTTCGGGGTCCATGATTGGGAAGCGACTCCCCGTGGTCCTGCCGGCATAATAATACTATTCTCCATCTTCCTCGAGTGTCCTCCGAGGCGATGTCTGGGAATCCTATAACGAGGGTGTGGGTCTGGGCTGTCCTGCATCTCCACCCCTCCTGCCCATCTCCTTGTTGTTTCTTCTTTATAACTTTAGTTGTTGATAAGCCTTTCTGTTAAGCGTCAGGTTGTTCTCGTAGAGAGTGGCTCTGCAAGTTAGTGTAGTCTTTCTCCACCAAGGGGAGGAGGTAAACTCAGGGTCTTCCTACTCCATCATTCTGACCATCTGATTTGGTTGACTATCACGTTCAAGTTTACACAGCTGGACAAGTGGAGCAGAGGTTGAAACTGGGACTTTTATTTGTTTATTTATTTATTTGTATTTTTAGTGCTGCACCCATGGCATATGGAGGTTCCCAGGTTAGGGGTCGAACTGGAGCTACAGCTGCTAGCCTCTGCCACAGCCACAGCAATGAAGGATCTGAGCTGCATCTGTGACCTACGCTGTAGCTTGTGGCAATGATGGATCCTTAACCCACTGAGCAAGGTCAGGGATCGAACCTGCAACCTCATGGTTCCTAGTCCGGATTCGTTTCTGCTGCACCACGATGGGAACTCCAAAACAGGGACTTCTGTCTGAAGCAAAAGCACCAATGATAGAAATTTCCCTCTTTCCCAATGTCACCCTGGGGAGAGACTGAATAGTAAAATGTGATTACTATAGAAATGGACCCTTCTTTGCTTTGTATGAACAATTTTGGCTAGAATGAGCCACATGATAATTGAGTACGTCCAGAGTCTGGATTTTGTCTGAGACAAAGAGGCACCTTCAATAGTTAGGTTCAGTATTTTATAACAATATTTTATAACAACTTTTGGAAGTCCTGTCATGACTAGGATCCATGAGGACACAGGTTTGATCCCTGGCCTCGCTCAGTGGGTTAAGGATATGGAGCTGCCATGAGCTTTAGGTCTCAGATCCTGCATTGTTGTGGCTATGGCACAGGCCGGCAGCTGCAGCTCCAACGGGACTCCTAGCCTGGGAACTTCCATATGCCACGGGTGTGACCCTAAAAAGACAAGAAAAAAAATTATTTTCAGTTTTTAAATAAATCTTTTATCACCATGCCTGCCGCATGCAGAAGTTCCTGGGCCAGGGATCAAACCCTCGCCACGGCTGTATCCAGAACCACAGTGATGACAGTGCGGATCCTTAACCTGCTGAGCCATGAGGGACCTCCAAGGCATGCCTCCTTCTTCACAGAACGCTGCCCTCAAATATTTAGTCCTTGGTTTATTCCTTTCTTTTGTTTCTGAGGATTTTCTAGGCGTTTGGCAATTCTGAAATTCTAGTTTAACTTTGCTTATGTTGGCCTGGTGTTATTTTCCTTTCCAATTTGCAAGCAGCAGCTGCATGGTGGTGAGGGTGCACGCTGACATTCTCCATTCCTACTTTCCAGCTCTGGCTAGCAGGCCCCCAAAACGATCCATCATTCATACAGAATGATCCCATTTCTATACTCTGACCCCGCTATACACACTTAAAATTAATTGTGTGAGTTATTTTAAGATAACAGCAATCATAGATAGGCTTGGCATTTGTCAAAGCCTTACGATTAATCTCTTAAGATCTAAATGACATAATCCTCATTACTGCTAAGACCTATCATGGATCAAGTAAAATACATTACAGCCCGCTGCATTCACTGTTGAGATCATTAGTCCGTGTTTCCAATGACTCTTTTCAATATACGTTTTCTTTGATGATCTAAACCAATTTTAAATTTAGTATGTAGCCATCACGGAAGGATACCCCCCACTGTAGTAAAGAGGCTAAGACTACAGCCTTTTGTACTTAGGAGATCAGAATCTTTGCCCTGCTCAGTTACAAACTGTAGGTCAAGTTTCCTTTTTTTCCCCAGGTCTCTATTTTCCTCTAACATCAGAGGATTTGGAGGGTTTGATGGGATAATGAAGCCAAAGGACCCAGTGTCTGG
This sequence comes from Phacochoerus africanus, assembly GCF_016906955.1. Lineage (NCBI taxonomy): Eukaryota > Metazoa > Chordata > Mammalia > Artiodactyla > Suidae > Phacochoerus > Phacochoerus africanus. The sequence goes on along the minus strand of NC_062556.1, from coordinate 48,298,772 downwards.
AGTGTTCCAGGGCTATTTTTTTTTTTTTTTTGGCTCTTATTTTTCCATGTCTACCCATCTGTCCCCAGCCCATGGCATTCGTATCATTTACCATCTGTTGATCCTAGAATTGATATCTCCTATCTGAGTTCGAGATTCACATATCAACCCCTACTGGAGATCTCCACTCTCGCTTTAAAGGGATATCTCAAATTAGATATTAAAACCAAACTGATTTCCAACCTGCACTCTCCACTGTGAATCCCCTTCCTCGCAATCTGCTAACTTAGCCTCCTGCAATCGTCCAGAAGAAGCCTGAGGATGCTCTAAAGGTGCCTGTGTTTGACCTCATGTATGATGTCGTGGCCCCCTGGTTCTCTCACTCCCCTACTGGACTCTCTGCAAAGAAGGAAATTCACCATCACTCAAAGCCAAATCCTGCAAATTATCCATAGCTTCTCTTTTTCCTTCCACCCCTCATTTAATTCCCTAGTAAACCCAGTGGACACTACCTCTAATATATCTCTCATTCTGACCACTTCCCATTTGTTTCTGTTGCCTTGAGCAGTTGCAACAGCCACATAACCATTCTCCCCATCCCCCCACCCCTGAAGAAAAGAGAAGAAAGCTGCAATGGCATTATGCCGCAGCACAGAGAACAACCAGCTCATTGTTGTGGCTTAGACCAGTGCTTCTCCAAGCAAGAAATGCTATATTTAAAGTTCTGGACCTACAGTATCTCCTGGTCACTAATAAAAAATGCAAATTCCTGAGCCAGCCTGGCTCTACTAAATGAGAAACTCTGAGGGTGGGGGCCAGCAGTCCGAGTTGTAACATACCTTGCAGGTAATTTGGTCCAATATGCGAACAGCCAGCTTAGGCTTAGTTTAGCACACCAGACAGGTCCCACTACCCTGGCAGAACAATGCCACAGAGAAGGTGCCACCCCAGAGCTACGTCGGCCTCTGTGCAGTAAAGTGTAATAGAGGGAAGGCCCTGCCCCAGAGCGCCTGCCCAGCCCTCTGCTCAATGTGGGAGAGCCTCTGAGCTCTCACCCTGGCCATGGGGACAGAGACCAGAAAAGGGACAGAACCCTGCCTGCGGCCACAGTGAGCATCTGCTTTCCACTCTCTGCATCACTAGCATTTTCAAGGGGAAAGCCACCAGGCAGGTTGGAAGAGAGTCATGCATAGAAGCAGGAATGACATGCAACTCTCAGTTCACCATGATGAAGAAAATATCTGGCAGGGTTGACAGCCGCCTTAAAAACTCTTCCTGAGCTCAACAAGCACCCCACTGGAGACAAAATTGTCTTGGGGAAGGTAAGAATTTCACCAGTTACTCTTGTTGAGACTGAAAGAGCAGAAAGTTATTTACCTAAGGATATAGCTTCCAGTGCTTCCCAAGGGCCCTGCATATTCTAACCCAAACATCTGCCACCTCTTCCCATGCCTCTTTTCCTATTTCTCTTTCCTCGCCATTCTCCCCTTTGTTTTCATTGCTCTGTGTCCTGCTTTCTTCTATCCTCCGAACAATTTATTGAAGGTTCTACTATGTCCTCGGCTGTTTTCGAGGATAGAAAGTGAACACCCATAGCTGAAAGTTGCTATTTCAGGGTTACCTCAGGATAACCCTGAAGCCACAAGGTTTATTTCCTATTGGCTTCATGGGAGATTTTTCCTTCTTTCTTTTTCTTTCTTTCCCTTTCTTCCTTCTGTCCTTCCTTCCTTCCTTCCTCTTCTTCTTCCTTCCTTCTTTTCTTTCTCTCTTCCTTTCTTCCTTTCTTTCTCTTCCTTCCTTCTTTCTCTTTCTTTCCCTCTTTCTTTTCTTTCTTCCATCCTTTCTTTCCCTCTCTCTCCTTCCTCCCTTCCTCCCTTCTTTGCTTCCTTCCTTTTTCTGTGGTAAGAACATTTCAAGTCGATTTTTTTCTTTTTTCTTTTTGTCTTTTTGCCATCTCTTGGGCCGTTCTAGCGGCATATGGGGGTTCCCAGGCTAGGGGTTGAATTGGAGCTATCTATAGCCACCGGTCTACACTAGAGCCACAGCAACGAGAAACCCAAACCGCGTCTGCGACCTACACCACAGTTCACGGCAATGCCAGATCCTTAACCCACTGAGCAAGGCCAGGGATTGAACCCACAATCTCATGGTTCCTAGTCGGATTCGTTAACCACTGAGCCACAACAAAAACTCCAAGTTGATTTTTTTCAATATGTTTTCTATCCTAAGACTCAGTTGCATAGCCTATTGCAATTGTCCAGAAAAGCCGGAGGATGCTCCAACGGTGCCTCCATTTGACCTCATATATGATGTGGCTGCCCCCTGGTTCTCTCACTCTCCTACTGGACTCTTCCAGGAAAAGGATTAAGGCTTGTTTATCTCTGAATTTTTAGTCCAATTCCTGGCAAAGAGTCAAGACAATTCTGAACTTAATTAAACTTAGAGGTAGTTTTTAATAAATTCCAGAAGTAACTGATTGCCTAGGGGCAGGTGATTTGACTCTGTCCCCATTTTGTACCTTAGGATATAGCTTCCAGTGCTTCCCAAGGGCCCTGCATATTCTAACCCAAACATCTGCCACCTCTTCCCATGCCTCCTTTCCTATTTCTCTTTCCTCGCCATCCACCCTCCTCAGCAAACTCGGTGCTCATTTCCACTTCCCGACTTTCCTATATTTTTATTCCTATGCAAGGCATTTTATAATTTAATAGTCAAAAATACTTATAATTTTTCAAAGAAGAATGACTTTACATATATACTTAAATTTAATGTGATCTATATAATTTTTTTCACCATTTGAATTTGTTACAACAAAATAAGTAAGATCATAGTAAACAGCTAAACTTTCACATTGATTATATTTTATTAAAATCAAACTCCTGTGGTAAAATGAATAGGATGCCTTATTTATTTTTTTTGCATTGTGAATCATTCAATACTTAGCAGTTTAAAACAATAACCATTTGTTATTTCACACAGTTTCTGAAAGTGAGACATCTGGGAGGGGCTTAGATGAGTGTTTCTGACCCAGGATGTCACATGAAGTTACAGTCAAGATAATGGCCAAGGAGTTCCCCTTGTGGCACAGGGGAAGCGAGTCTGAACAGGAACCCTGAGGTTGCAGGTTCCATCCCTGCCCTCGCTCAGTGGGTTAAGGCTCTGGCGTTGCCATGAGCTGTGGTATAGGTTGTAGACGAGGCTTGGATCCCACATTGCCATGGCTGTGGCTGTGGTGTAGGCCGGCAGCTGTAGCTTCCATTAGACCCCTAGCCTGGGAGCGTCCATATGCCGCAAATGTGACCCTAAAAAGCAAAAAAAAAAAAAAAAAAGATAGTGGCCAAGACTGCAGTCAGGTAAAATCTGATCTGCTTCCCCAGAAGGCTCCCTCACTGTGGCTAGCTGCTTCATTTCTTCACTCCTTTTTGGCAGGAGATCTAAGTTCCCTATCAGGTGGACTTCTCCATACGACTGCTTGAATGGCCTCATGACATGGCAAGTGACTTTCCCCAAAGCAAGTGGTCCGAGAGAGAGAAAGCACAAAGGAAAGCCACAATGCTTTTCATGATCTGGCCTTGAAAACCACACTATCACTCCTGCCACATTTTATTTGATAGATGTGAGTCACCAAGTACAGCCCAGTCAAGATGGGATCATTAGATTCCACCTGCTAAAAGGAGGAGTATCTGAGAATTTATAGACCATTAGGATTGGTTCACCATTTTAACTGAACATGCAGTTCTTCGAAAAGAAATATTCTAACAGAGTTCTCCTAATAATGCGGTGCAGCCTCAGGGTCGCAAGTCAGCAGCTGGGCAGAAAGAGTAAAACAGCCATTTCTGAACAATATAGAATACTCTTTGTTGTTCTTGGTAATCAGGCTTCTCCAGAAACTTAACTCTAGGAATTCCCATCGTGGCTCAGTGGTTAACGAATCCCACTAGGAACCATGAGGTTGCGGGTTCGGTCCCTGCCCTTGCTCAGTGGGTTAACGATCCGGCGTTGCCGTGAGCTGTGGTGTAGGTTGCAGACACGGCTTGGATCCCTCATTGCTGTGGCTCTGGCGTAGGCTGGCAGCTACAGCTCTGATTCAATCCCTACCCTGGGAACCTCCATATGCTGCCAGAGCAGCCCAAGAAATGGTGAAAAGACAAAAAAACAAAAAAAAAGAAAAGAAACTTAACTCTATTACGACGAGACTCAGGATAGTATGGATTTAACTTCAAGTTATGATAATGGGTATGCAAACAAGTGAAGGAGCAAGAAAAAAGTTGCCGAGTTAGCTTACACAGTGCGTTCCATAGAAAGAGACAAGTAGACAAGTGTCAGAGGCAGTGAATTGCAAGAAAGAGGAGTGATAAGTAGAAGTGAAATCAAGGAATGAGAAGCGAGTCTGATGATACAGGAAGGACTTCAGATTTGACTATGCATGCAGTAGAGAGCTATTGGAAAGTTTGGGGCAGAAAAGAACCAAGAAAAGAAGGCTAAAAGACAAGAACATTTAAATGATAAACAAAGGGAGAGAAGAAATCTAGGAAAAGGAAGTAGGAGAAGGATCAGAACAGACAGGTTTCAAAATCTGGCTTTTTACTAGATGGTAGAAAATTAGGAGTTCCTGTCGTGGCTCAGTGGTGAATGAATCTGACTAGCATTCATGAGGACACAGGTCTGATCCCTGGCCTCACTCAGTGGGTTAAAGATCTGGCATTACCATGAGCTGTGGTGTAGGCTGCAGTTGTGGCTCGTATCCTGTGTTGCTGTGGCTGTGGCATAGGCCAATGGCTACAGCTCTGACTTGACCCTTAGCCTAGGAACTAAATGCCATGGGTGTGTACTAAATAAATAAATAAATAAAAGCCTAAGGTGAGTTCAAGAGAATTATAAGGAAACCTTAAAAAAAGAAAGAAAGAAAGTGATAAGTTTGATGAGCTCCCTGGTGGTGCAGCCAGTTAAGGATCTGGCATTGTCAGTGCTGTGGTTCAGATCACTGCTGTGGTGCAGGTTCAATCCCTGGTCACAGAGACCTCTGCATACAGTGGGTGTGGCCAAAAAAATTAGGTGAAAAGAAACTTGTTTTAAGGAATAAGTCAGTGGATAATTGAAAGGAGTCTCCCCACCTCCATTTTTTCACAACCTTTCCTTAGCAGAAGCTAAATCATCATTATACTTTAGACATGAGGAAAGGCTCTCCTCACCAGAGTATTTGGGCTATGACTTGTTCCATGTAGGGACCAGGTAGATTTCTGGGTTCTCTAGAATTGCTGTGTGGAATTTTGTCAGACCATGTCAATTTAGCAAACCGGGAGGCCCCACTCTGCATCAGAGGATTGCACTTCAGCCTGTGTTAATCTTAAGAATCTTGCTAAAATTTTAAAAAATATTAAAAAATTTAAAAATCAAAATAAATAAATAGAAAAAGAGGAATCTTGCCAAAGGATTCTGACATGTCCGTGTGAACATTTACACATGATGGAGTGCCACAGGCATTCAGTCTTAGCTGTACTTCTTATTTTGCAAAGACAGGTAATTTCACGTGCTATAACATACTTTGAGTTATGGATTCAAACCTGATAAGATTCATTTTCAGGTTGTGTATATTGTTGTGTAAACGTGGATATGTAATATTCCAGGAAAGGTCTGAAGCTATTGTTGGAGGGTAATAGGCAAAGCCAGCCTGTTTGGGGTCTGAAAGCACCATCTCTCTCAGGGTTCACAGTTTATTTTAAACTCTCATGTATTTCACATTTACTAAAACTGTTCTCTTGGAACTCCAGCTAAAAGGTACTTTTTGGATATATAAACAAATATGGGTTTAATCTGCAGTCAACCCTAAAATATCTGGAAAAGTCTTGTGAACTCTCCAGCAAGTCCCTAGACAACCAAACTGGTTCAAGTTAGAGCAATAAACATACTAAATTTATTCTTAAACCTAAAGTAAACTAAAAACCAAACCAAACCAAACCATACCCTGCATGTTTGTTATGTCATTACCATATGAACCATTGATAACTGTCTCCCTGATAAAAAGTGTGCCATAAGATAACTTTTTTTTTTTTTTTGGTCTTTTTAGGGCCACACCTGCAGCATATGCAGGTTCCCAGGCTAGGGGACCAATCGGAGCTACAGCTGCTGGCCTACACCATGGCCACCGCAATGCTGGATCCGAGCTGTGTCTGTGACCTACAACACAGTTCATGGCAACGCCGGATCTTTTAATAAACCCACTGAGCAAGGCCAGGGATCGAACCCGCAACCTCATGGTTCCTAGTACAACTCGCTAACCACTGAGCCACGACAGGAACTTCTAAAGTGTTAATGTTAGCCAACAGATACACACGTAACAGCAACTTAAGTTGTTAGTGGCATTTATAATCAATAAATATAATATATTTTAAAGCCCTACAGCCCATGGGAAAGATTTCTATTTTCAACTCACGGAAAACAAGCTTTTTAAGTATCAGGAAAAAAACAGTTTAACTCATTGCCCTTGACATGCAGAAACTGAACATTTCTTTTTTTTTTTAATCACTCTTATTTACTCAAGAGAATTAGTTGACCCTGAATTTCGCTCCATTTCTGAGTAGCTTCTCAACATCTAAGCATTTTCCTGACAATTGCACTGATTTTTCAAGACCAAATTTCTTGGAGTCGGCCGAGTTTCATCTGCACAGTCATAAGCATACAATTGAGATTCCCTTTTTACTGAATTTTGATGAAAAACAAAACATTTTTATGTGGAGACGTGAACTAAGCTGTCCCTACAATGTAGCTTTGCTAAATACAGTCTGTATTCTAGAGAATAATTTTATTCTTGATTAACACAAACAGCTGTCTGATTAGGCTGGCTTCTGAAACTCTTGCCTCAATGGTAAGATACCACCAGAAATTTCAGAGCATACTGCACGTTTCCAGAGGGTAGGAGGAGGGTAGACAAGAAGCAGGAAACCCTAAATGTTGGATCAAGAGCATGGCACCAAAGTGAGTTTACATACTTGTTTTCTTCAGTAGCTCCAGGAATGCTCTGCTATTTATAGGATGGAGCTCTAATTACTGTGCATGAACGTGAAGATCCTTCCCCTGACCTATCACTGGTTTAATGGTGCTGGTTTGGTTACATCCTTTACTGCTTTGCAGCTAATCTGCTTTGTCAGCTGCCAGAGCCCCAGAGGAGCAGCTCCCACTTGACAGTGTATTTATCTGCTTTTATGTCCATCACCCTGAGCAGACTGAGATCTCCTGTAGAGGAAACTTGATCTTGCTCATGGTATATCCCCCAGGCCTGAGAGAGTTTACCTTGAGAAAAATCCCATAAATGCCTGTTAACAAGAGAATGTATGGATATGAACACAAAATGTGTTTGTGTGTGTGTCTGAATGTGTGTGTGTGAGCAAGAGGAGGATGGATATGCACACATACACACATACACTTACACATATTCATATATCACATTACAATCTGTGCCAATTTATTTATAATGGGATATTAATATACAGAACTTTCTGACTCAGTTTTAGCTGAAACCTTAAGACACTGGCTGAGAACAATCTCCCAAAGCACCTTACCAGGACATTCCTAAACACTAATCAAATACTACAATTTTATGATCATGGCCCCTTACAGCCACATTAAGGCTATTTAAGAATGAAAGTAGAAGAGTAGAGAAAAGCTGAAATGAAGGAGAGGTTTACTTTGGAGAGAGCTGTAAAGGTTTTGCATCACCTCCCATGGGAAGGATGAGGGGAACTTATCTCTCAAGGAAATCACTCTGAGAAGGGGCTCCATGGTGTCTAGATTTTGAGGACCCAGTGGAGGGATGTCTGACTCATGGGTGAGATGCTAGCTAAAGACATATGTGGTACCAAAGCAGAGAATTCTTGTTTGGGGACCAACAGCATCTCCACAATGGCAGGTCCAAGGTGTGTGTTGACCTGATGTGCAACCTGTAGGAGGAATGTCAGCTCCAGGCTGTTTTACAGAATACTCTCCAGGAGGGATTCCTGTGCAGGGCAGGGGGACATCAGCAAAAAGAAGCATAATATTTATCTTGGTGGGTCTCCTAATGCCAGCCAAAGGCACAGCACCTCTTATAACAAGGGTCTTGAGCTCAGAAACACCAAAAGGGAACTTGACGGACCTCACCAACAAAGCTAAGTTTAAATATCAGTCATGGCCAAAGATACACAATTCCAGATTCATGGGTTTCAAGTTAAATCTATCCTAGCCAAGCTTTAACCAAGAAGGAGCCAGAGGCCGCCAAAGGCTGAACAAGGAGAGGGGGCAGCAGCACACAGTCGTCCAGGACTTACAGATGAACTTCCCAAGCTCTCCAGCTCCCCTGAGGAAGTTCAGCCCGAAGCAAGCTCTACTCAGAGCAGGGAGAAACCTGAACTTGCAAGAAAGCTCAGCGTTTCAATTATCACTCTAGACCACACATGTTAATTAATAAATTGAGACTAATTTTTTTGGCAACTGGTATGACAAGAGGACATACTTTTCCAGGAGTCATGGAACTGTTTCAAAAGTTTATATAAGAGGGAAAAAAAACAATCCCTCAGGGTAGGTTTTAACAGTTAATCGAAGAAAAATAAATTTATATTCTGACTGTATCCTATGAGTCCTATTTGTTCAGTGGAAACTTTGTATTTATGACTCCCTCTCAATTTAACTGAGGAAATACATTCCTAAGTAGTACTAAAACATGGGAAATTTGCTTAAATTATTTCTTTTCCAAGAAGCTATTCAATAATTAAGTTAATCTGCTATCTCTCTATGAACAAACTGCTCTTGTGTTTGTATATGCATGCTTATAAGCTTCTCAGGCACTATTATTCATCCATAGAGTCTACATGTGTGTTTACTTTATTCATAAATTAAATAATGTATTTTGTTTTAATGATTAAATGTTCAGTTCATTAGAGGGGCAGGACATTCTGTAACCAAAACCTTAATCCTCTTCATCCTCAGTAAGTGATGGCTTTAGATGACTGGAAATCTTTTGTAGATAAAACATTCAGGCTGAAGCACTCGCTACATAACTGTTTTCCTAGATTCTGGGTTCAAATTTCCTTATCACTCATAATTGTCTTATGCTTTTTTTTTGTTTGTTTTTAGCTTTTTAGGGCCACACTTGCAGCATATGGAAATTCCCAGGCTAGGGGTCAAATCTGAGCTACAGCTGCCAGCCTACACCACAGCCACAGCAACACAGGATCTAAGCACATCTGTGACTTACACCACAGTTCACAGCAAAGCCAGATCCTTAACCCACTGACTGAGGCAGGGATCAAACCTGCATCATCATGGATACTAGTCAGATTTGTTTCTACTGCATCACAATGGGAACTCCCCTATGGTTTTTTTAAATTGTTATTCACACACTATCATTTAATGAAATAAATATATAACCCCAAAATATTTGAGATAAACCAAGTTGGTAATTCCAGAACATAAAAAAGTTTTTTGAATTTTAGGATTTAAGATGTAAATGTGGAATTCCTGTCATGGCACAGCAGAAACAAATTTGACTAGGAACCATGAGGTTGTGGGTTTGATCCCTGGCCTTACTCAGTGGGTTAAGGATCTGGTGTTGCTGTGAGCTGTGGTGTGGGTCACAGGTGCAGCTCGGATCTGGTGTTGCTGTGGCTCTGGTGTAGGCCGGTGGCAACAGCTCGGATTATACCCCTAGCCTGGGAACCTTCATATGCCATGAGTGCGGGCTACAAAAGACAAAAGACAAAAAAAAATAGGTAAATGTGATTTCAAGATATAAATTTTGATTCCTTGGGAGTTCCTGTTGTGGCACAGTGGAAATGAATCCAACTAGTATCCATGAGGATGCAGGTTTGATACTTGGCCTCACCCAGTGGGTTAAGGATTCGACATTGCCATGAGCTGAGGTGTAGGTTGCAGACATAGCTCAGATTCCAAGTTGCTGTTGCTGTGGTGTAGGCTGGCAGCTGTAATTCTGATTCGACCCCTAGCCTGGTAATCACCATATGCCACAGGTGCAGCCCTAAAAGGAAAAAAAAAAGATAAATTTTAATTCCTTTAAAATGCTACACACACACACACACACACACACACACACACACACACACACATTTTGCCAGAGAATGTAACTACGAACATTTGTTTCAAAGTATTTCTCAGGGAACTCAGTCTGTAGGGCCGGGTACGTGAGCTCTCCATCCAGTGCCCATGAGCCAGTGAGACTAGACTCATCACAGAGGACAAGAAACAAACAGGAGAGGAAGAACAATTTATTGGTCATTAATTCAGAGCCAACAATGGCATCCTGCAAAAGACCATCCCAAATTTATAATGTGTGGACAGGACTGCAAGGGAGCATGGGAAACTGAACATAATTGACAGAGACAAGATTCTGTAGTAGAAGGACTCAAGATCACCTCCTCTCACAAAAACACCAAAATTACAACTAACCATTGAACAACCATCAACAAAATAGACTGGAAGCTACCAAAAAAGATATCCTATATCCAAAGACAAGGAAGAAGTCACATCAAGTTGGTAGGAGGGGTGCTTTCGTGATATAAACAATCCCATAACTGCCCGGGGGATGACCCACAGACTGGAAAATAACTACACTGCAGAAGCTCTCCCACAGGAGTGAGAGTTTGGAGCTCCACGTCAGGTTCCATGCCTGGGGGGTCTGGCATTGAGAGGAGGAGCCCCCAGAACATTTGGCATTGAAAGCCAATGAGGCTTAAGCACAGGGGCTCCACAGGACTTGGAGAGAGAGACTTCACTCTAGGAGGGCACACAGGGTTTCATGTGCACTGGATCACAGGGCAAAGCAGGGACTCTCTAAGAATCTGGATCAAGCCCACCACGAGGTCTTGGAGTGTCTCCTGGGAGAGTGGGAGTGGCTGTGGCTCACTGTGGGGGCAGGACATTGGACACAGAGTTCCTGTGAATAATCATGGGTGTGACCTCCCCTGAGGCTGCCAATTTGGAAAAATTTGGCCCCACGTATCAGGGCTAAGAAAGCCAGGTGATGAACAGGGTGGGATCACAGCTCCACACATCAGCAAATAGGCTGCTCCTAATCATACCCAGAGACAAAGCCCCACCCACCAGAGGGATAAGAATCAGCTCCACCTACCAGTGGGCAGGCATTAGTCCCTCCCATCAGGAAGCCTATAACAAGCCCCTGTATCAATCAACTTTACCCACAAATAGACAGACACCAAAAGAAAGACAGGCTACAACCCTCTAGACTGCAGAAAGGAGACCACACAAAAAGTCTACAAAATGAAAAATCAGAGAAACATGAGTCAGATGAAGGAAAAAGACAAAACCCCAGAAGAACATCTAAGTGAAGTGGAAAGAGGAAACCTGTCTGAAAAAGACTTTAGAGTAACGCTAGTAAGGATGAGCTAAGATTTCCGAAAAAAAAATTAAAGGCAAAGATCAATGAATGAGAAGAAATGTTTACAAAGGAATAGAAGATTTAAAGATTCAACAAGCAGAGATGATCAACACAATAGCTAAAATAAAAAATTCACTAGAAGGAAACAATAGCAAAATACAGGAGGCAGAAGAACAAAAAAGCAACATGGAAGACAGACTGGTGGAAATCACTGATGTGGAATGGAATGAAGAAAAAAGAATTAAAAGAATTGAGGACAGTCTAAAAGAACTTTGGGACAACTTTAAACACACCAACATTCATATTATAGTGGTGCCAGAAGGAGAAGAGAGAGATAAAGGGCCAGAGAAAATATCTAAAGAAATAATAGCTGAAAACTTCCCTAACATGGGAAAGGAATCATTCACTCAAATCCAGGAAGCACAACAAATACCATATAGAATAAACCCAAGGAGGAACACACCAAGACATACATTAATCAAACTGACCAACATTAAAGGCAAAGAACAAATATTGAAAGCTTCTAGGGAAAAGCAACAAATAACATACAAGGGAAGCCCAGTAAGGTTATCAGCTGACTTTTCCACAGAAACTCTGCAGGCCAGAAGGGAGTGGCACGATATATTTAAAGTGATGAAAGGAAAAAAAAACCTGCAACCAAGAATACTCTACCCAGCAAGGCTTTCTTTCAGATTTGAAGGAGATATCAAAACCTTTACAGGAGTTCCCATCGTGGCGCAGTGGTTAACGAATCCGACTAGAAACCATGAGGTGGCGGGTTCGGTCCCTGCCCTTGCTCAGTGGGTTAACGATCCGGCGTTGCCATGAGCTGTAGTGTAGGTCACAGACACGGCTCGGATCCCACGTTGCTGTGGCTCTGGCGTAGGCCAGTGGCTACAGCTCCGATTCGACCCCTAGCCTGGGAACCTCCATATGCCGTGGCAGCAGCCCAAAGAAATAGCAAAAAGACAAAAAAAAAAAAAATCCTTTATAGACAAGCAAAGGCTAAGAGAATTCAGCACCACCAAACCAGCTTTACAGCAAATATTAAAGGAACTTCTCTAGGCAGAAAGAAAAGGCCACAACTAGAAAGAAGAAAATGACAAATGAGGAGGCTCACCAGTAAAGGCAAACATTAGTAAAGGTAGGAAATCATCCACACATAAATATGCCACTGAAAGCAGCAATTGTGAGAAGAGGAGGGTACAAATGCAGAATCCTGGAGATGCATTTGCAATTAAAAGGGACCAGTAACTTAAAGCAATCTTGTGTGTGTGTGTGTATATATATATATATCTAGACTCCTGTATCAAAACCTCATAGTTACCACAAACCAAAACCTCATGGTTACCACAAACCAAAATTCAAACACAACGCTAAAGATAGTCATCAAACCGCAAAAGAAGAGAACAAAAGGGAAGAAAAAAGGCCAAGAGATAAAGGGCCAGAGAAAATCGACAAAAACAAATCCAAAATGATTAAGGGCAATAAGAACACACATCTCAATAATTACCTTAAATGTACATGGACTAAATGCTCCAACCAAAAGACAGACTGGCTGAATGGATACAAAAACAAGAACCATATATATGCTGTATAAAGAAGATGTGTTTTACACACACACACACACACACACACACACACACACACACACACACACAATGGAATATTACTCAGCCATAAAAAGGAATAAAATAATGCCATTTGCAGCAACATGGATGGGACCTAGAGATACTAAGTGAATTTAGACAGTGAAAAACAAACATGATATCCCTTATATGTGAATCTTAAAAAAAGATACAAATGAACTTATTGCAGAACAGAAGCAGACTCATAGACTTTGTAAACAAACCTATGGTTACCAAAGGAAACAGGTAGGGTGGGAGAGGGGTGAACTGGGGATTTGAGATTGGCACATGCACACTGTATATTGAATGACTGGCCAACGGGGACCTGCTGTGCAGCACAGGGAACTCTACCCAATCAATATTCTGTCATCATCTATATGGGAAAAGAATCTGAAAAAAAAGGGATGTGTGTATATGTGTAACTGAATCACTTTGTTGTATAGCAGAAATTATCACAACTTGTAAACCAACTATACTTCAATAAAATTTTTTAAAACGGGAAAAAAAGTATTTCTCAAAGGATTGGTTTCATAAAGAAAACATCTACTTTGCATATAGTCTTAGCAAGGAGGAGTATCTATTTGCCCTGGGGAAATAATTCTAACATAAAATTTACTTTCAGACATGCAGTCCGTCTTTTAATTTAATCTTTCCGTTATCTGCCTTCTTGTAACCATGTAAATCAAGCTTCCCTGGTTTTTATATCACTTGAATAACCTTACAAATGACTTTATAAAATTTGTCATCTCTACAAGCTTTCTCCAGCCATCGCTATTTATCTAGGCCACTTACCTCCCATTTCCAACTAAAGCGTAAAACTAAAAATACACAAAAACATATCTGCAAGCAGATACAAAAATAGTTTAACCATAAAAGAAATCCCCAACCTAAACAAATGGGTTAAATATTCTTGGAGAAGTGCTTATTATGATGCTAAAAATTTGCTCTAATTTCTTAGGGACTCAGGATCCATGTAATGTGTGACTACACTAATGCACACAACAGATCTACACCTCTCAAATATCCTTAGGTTATATTGAATCTCTGAGTTTAAAAAAGCATTCTCGCTCAATCTTTCAAGCTATATATATATCTATACTGTTACTCTCAGTTATTAAAAACGATATGTGGAGCTCCCGTCGTGGCACAGTGGTTAACAAATCCGACTAGGAACCATGAGGTTGCGGGTTTGATCCCTGGCCTTGCTCAGCGGGTTAAGGATCCAGCGTTGCCGTGAGCTGTGGTGTAGGTTGCAGACGTGGCTCGGATCCCGTGTTGCCGTGGCTCTGGCGTAGGTCGGTGGCTACGGCTCCCATTAGACCCCTAGCCTGGGAATCTCCATATGCCGCAGAAGCGGCCCTAGAAAAGGCAAAAAACCAAAAAACTTCCCTAACATGGGAAAGGATTCATATGTATTCATGTGGGAAATAGTAAAGCTGTGGCTTTATTTTATGTATTCAGAGCTTAGCACAATGGCTGGCGTATAGTGGTGTATTTTGTTGGATAAACTTTTGAAAATCAAAGGAAAACAAAACAGTGTAATAAAGAAAGTAAAGGCTCTCAAATCTCAACCACAAAGTAATCACTGTTATGTTTTGGAGAATTACCGTCTAGGCATCTCCTTATGTAGTTACAGGATATATGTAACATATACACATGTAACAAAGTATATATATTTTGTCTTTGTAGGGCTGCACCCACAACAAATGGAAGTTCCCAGGCTAGGGGTCGAAACAGCGACAGCTGCCAGCCTACACCACAGCCACAGCAACGCTGGATCTGAGCCATGTCTACGACCTACACCACAGCTCATGGCAACACCGGATCCTTAACCCACTGAGCAAGGCCAGGGATCGAACCTGGTTATGGTTCATTACTTCTGAGCCATAACAGGAACTCCCTGATATGTATATTTTATATCACAGATAAGAATGAAATTTTAGGAACTATTTCTAGTTTCATCTAAATGGGACCACATTACACATGCAAGCCATTTTTCACTCAGTGATGGATGAAGTCCAAGTCTTTCATGTTTATGACACATGGTTGGGCCTAGGCAAAACTGTCAAGTAGACAAAGTTCCAATTTGATTTTTTTTTTCTTGTCTTTCTGCCTTTTCTAGGGCCGCTCCCACGGCATATGGAGGTTCCCAGGCTAGGGGTCTAATTGGAGCTGTGGCCGCCAGCCTACACCAGAGCCACAACTATGCGGGACCCGAGCCACGTCTGCAACCTCCACCACAGCTCACGGCAACGCCAGATGCTTAACCCACTGAGCAAGGCCAGGGATTGAACCTACAACCTCATGGTTCCTCGTCAGATTCGTTAACCACTGAGCCACAACGGGAGCTCCTTTTAAAAAAAAAAAAATTTATTTTTTGGTCTTTTGGATTTTTAGGGCCGCACCTTCAGCCTGTGGAGGTTCCCAAACTAGGGGTCCAATCAAAGCTAAAGCCACTGGACTACGTCACAGCTCACAGCAACGCAGGATCCCCAACCCACCGGGCAAGTCCAGGGATCGAACCCGTGTCCTCATGGATGCTAGTCAGGTTCACTCACCACTGAGTCACAACCAGACCTCCCCTAAATTTCTAATTAGATTTTTTAGCTTCTCTTTTTTTTTTTCCCTTTCTCAACTGCCCACCTTAACCTACACACAGGAAAAGATCCAATGTGGCTGCTATTCCATTCTTGCTATTGCTTAGAAAAAAGAAGTAATGAAAATACTCCTTACATGATAAACAGTAAAATGCCTCCTTTATTTTATTTTATTTTTTGTCTTTTTGTCTTTTTAGGGCCACCCATGGCATATGGGAGGTTCCCAGGCTAGGGGTCTAATCAGAGCTACAGTTGCCAGCCTACAACCACAGCCACAGCAATGCAGGATCCAAGCTGTGTCTGTGACCTACACCACAGCTCACAGCAACACCAGATCCTTAACCCACTGAGTGAGGCCAGGGATCGAACCTGCAACCTCATGGTTCCTAGTCAGATTTGTTTCCACTGCACCACGATGGGACCTCCTAAAATGCCTCTGTGATACTTTCATTTCTTGGGCGTTCTCCATTTCTCATAGCCCATCATTTTTTATCTTCCAAGGTATTCGTAATATCCCTTCCTGATCTGTCTTTAGAGATGAGACCATAAGTTTGTTTAAGCAAATGAAGTTTCTAAGCAGAATGTCACTTTATTTTTATTTATTTATTTACTGTCTTTTTGCCATTTCTTGGGCCGCTTTGGCGGCATATGGAGGTTCCCAGGCTAGGGGTCTAATTGGAGCTGTAGCCGCCAGCCTACGCCAGAGCCACAGCAACTCGGGATCCGAGCTGCGCCTGCGACCTACACCACAGCTCATGGCAACACCGGATCCTTAACTCACTGAGCAAGGCCAGGGACTGAACCCGAAACCTCATGGTTCCTAGTTGAATTTGTTAACCACTGAGCCACAATGGGAACTCCCAGAATGTCATTTTAAAAATGAAGTGTACAGGAAAAATGAGGCTGTTGTGTCTCAGCGGTTCTCAAACCCAACTAGCATCCATGCGGATGCGGGTTCAATCCCTGGCCTCGCTCAGCAGGTTAAGGATCCGGCATTGCTGTGGCTGTGGTGTAGGCCAGTGGCTATAGCTCTGATTGGACCCCTAGCCTGGGAACCTCCATATGCCGCGGGTGTGGCCCTAAAAAGACAAAAAGACAGTAAATAAATAAATAAATAAATAAACAAATAAATAATAATAAAAATGAGGTGTCCACATGCCTCACAGTCATTAAAAGCAAATAGAATATGGGTCATCTGGCCTTTCGTCTGAGTCAAGTTAGTGTGTCTCTGTGACTCTGGACATTCGTGCTTTCAGCTGGATTTAATGACGGTATTAAAGTCTCCAACCACCTCCTCCCACCCCATTAAAGGAAGGTCAGGAAAGGGCAGCCTCTCTTCTCAGGACACGTGGGACCCTCACTGCTATGGCAGAACTGTCACACTGCATCGTGGCTTCATTCTGATTCTTTTCTGCCTTTGCCACCGCTCTTGATGGCAGAACTAAGGCCTTCGTCATTTTGCTTCTCAGCACTAACACATGATCAGGTTCAAATCACATACCAAAAACGGTTTTGTTGAATGGATGAAATCACCTTAGGTGTACACATTTCAGGTATAAGGCTGATCATTTTCAATGAAGTGTATATGTTCTCCCATTATCTTAAGTCTGAACTTTTTTGCAAAACATGCTACTGTGTAGCACCTTCCACAGAGACTATAGGTATATTCCTTTTGAGAAACAGATGAGATAACAAGGTAATAGAATTTCTGCAATAATTTGAGAGTGATAAATATTCACAAAAAGCGGGGGAAAAAGTGATCCAGTAACAGAGGCAAATATGCCATGATTAAAGTGAAAGGCGAAGGTGATTTAAGGTAACCTGGGGGAAAACACGAGGCCTCAAAAAGAAGAAATTGATCTTTTCTGCAGTGAAGCTGAAAAATCAAAGGGACCTCTAGAAAGTTAGATGATTCAAAACCACAGCCATCCTGAAATAATCATAAAGCCAGAAATTCAGCTGCAGAAAAGAAAAAAGGTACACCATCGATTCTTCTGAACTTTAATTAGTGTCAGTGTGACCAACTCAGGAAAGCTATCTGTAGCATTTCTGTAACAGAAATGTATCCATAACTAAGACATTTTCACAAAAATGAGAAGTTGGGGTTCAGTTCTAAGAAATTCAAAATTAAAAACTTAACCATTTGCATGGGAGAGGAGGAGAGGGGAAGGGATGAATTGGGAGTTTGGGGTTAGCGGGTGCAAACTCTTATATACAGTATGGATAAACAAGCTTCTACTGTATAGCACAGGGAACCAGATTCAACATCCTGTGACCAATCATAATGGGAAAGAATATGAAAAAGACTGTATGTATATGTATAACTGAGTCACTTCATTATACAGTAGACATTAACACAACATTATCAATCGACTATACTTCAACAAAATAATTTTTTTTTTTTTGGTCTTTTTAGGACCGCACCCACATCATATGGAGGGTCCCAGGCTAGGGGTCCAATCGGAGCTATAGCTCCTGGCCTACATCATAGCCACAGCAACTCGGGATCCGAGCCACGTATGTGACCTATACCACAGCTCGCGGCAACATCGGACCCTTAACTCACTGAGCAAGGCCAGGGATGGAACCTGCATCTTCGTGGATGCTAGTCAGATTCGTTTCCACTGAGCTATGATGGGAACTCCAATAAAATAATTTTTTAAAAAAAAACTTGACCATTTGCACCTGCAGAATTGGCTGACCTGCAAGGGAAGCAAAGCTACTCCTAATGGACCATTCTCACACCTGGGACCTTCTCTTGGCTATTCTACATCTGAAATACAGCCATAGAGGCCTCCAGATTTAGCATCAATAAAAGGAATGATATTACAGTTGAGAGTTTGCCCTCAACACACTATCTTCTCTAAATTAGGCTTTATCTTTTGAGACTTACTTGAAAAAGATTTTGTTTTTCACTTTAGACTTGTTATTACCTATGCAAATCCACGTAGGCCAACAGGTTCCAAACTGACAGAAGTGAGAGGAGCTCTGATGAAATCAAATTATAGGAAAATCACTTTGTTTTAAATGACACCCAGGGCACTGAGAATGTACTTTTCCAAAATTCTCTGCTCTCTGCCAAGAAACGCGCCACGACGTGAATAATAAAAATGAATCATGCAAAGCCGTACATGGTTTGCACATCAGTAACTATTTTCCTTCTCCAACTGATCGTCTTCAGAAATTAAAAACAAGGCTGTTTAAAATCCACACCAACAGTAGCATTAAATTGGAATAGAAGCCAACCAGACATGGACCACGCTCATGGTGCTGCGTTTAGTGCTCTGAAGAGAAGCAATAACCAGGTCACCAGCTGTCACCATAGATGGCACGTGACTGCTTTGGAGGGTACCATGACAGACAGCAGGGACATTTCTTGGTTCACCCCAGGACAGCACATTTTGGAGGTGCTAGGAGCCTAACACTCTGAGTGAGCATTTTCAAAGAGTTTGGAACTAAAAGGTGGAAGAGAGTTTTTGCTTATGAGCAAGGCTTTTCCTGTGATCCCCTTCAATATAGTTTGATCAACCAGTTCAGCCAGGTCACGCTCCTAATGTTTTTCTGTGCCCAGGTGAGAAAAGGGCTTTGATGGCAGAGCTTGTTTTCATCTTAGTAAGAGAGCCAAGAAGTACGCATAAGAGCTCGGCAAGGGGGGCATGGAAATGAAGGCCTTCTTGGAACGAAAAGAAAAAACCCAGATCTGTTTTCACAATCATTTCATTGTCCTATGGACTTATAAAAGGAGAGCTATCCTCAACGGCTTTTCCCTGCATGTGTGTTTCAAACATACACCATATGCCATAAAGAACACTGCACACCTGCTCTTAAAGAGAAATGGCTTTAATCACTGAGCTGCTAATGGGTGTTTTCTCCTGGAGAATTTCCACCCATCTGCACACTCTGATCATCACATCCTCTCAGACCCTGTCTACTTCTACCCTTTTCCCTAAATGATTATCATTGATCCTCTATGTGATATCTTCAAATGTGGGCAATGGGTCTGGAGTAATGATGATGTCTCATTATGCTGCCATCTTCCCTTGAAAAATAAAAAAAAAGATGAAAATTTCAAACTTCTCCCCTGAGCAAGCAAACAGCAACAACAACAGAAACAAATTTAAGAACCTGATGGGGGAAAAAAGTCTACCACCGGTTTAAAATTGTAATGAGGAGTTTATACGTGATAGAGAATTCTGTACTCTTGAGCGGATGTTTCCTGGAATAGAAGGAACTGCTCTGCAATTTGTGACAGCGAATTACATAAATAACCTACTCAAGGGAATCCTCTTTCTTCTTTTGGAACAGAGAGTACACAGGTCAAGGTAAAATAAACACTATTTTAAATTTGTTATAGCCTTACTTGCCCTAGCCTTAAACTTTACAGACCCATTGTGAATTCACTGGAGTTTGTGAAAGAAATAGAAGAGCTTTTTTTTTTTTAAAAAAAAAAAAAAAAAGGAAAGAAAAAAAGAAAAACATTTCTATCAGCTTCTCTCTGTATAGTTTTGTTTTTAATCAGCTTCTCTCTGTATAGTTTTGTTGTTATGACAGTTTTTTTATTTTCATTTTTTTATTTTATGGCCACACCAGCAGCATATGGAAGTTCCTGGGCCAGGAGTTGAATCCAAGCCACATCTGTGACCTACACTGCAGCTGTGGCAATGCTGGATCCTTTAACTCATTGTACCAGGCCATGGATCAAACCCGCACCTTTACAGCAACCCAAGTCACTGCAGTCAGGTTCTTAACCTACTGTGCCACAGAGGGAATTCCAGCAATTGTTAAAGTGAGACTATTTGGAGGGGGAATCATTCTGCTCATATGCAATTATCATCCAAAATAACATAATTTACTCTTTTGATAGTGAAAATGATACATTTACATGGCCAAAAAACAAAAAACAAAAAAAAAGGAAAGAAAGAAAAGAAAATCAGACCACATGTATAACAAGATGGGGAAGAGAAAACACAAGCTGTTCTAATCATTCCAATGAGAAAGTATGTTGATGCAAAAATGTGAAGCTTACTTACTGTTGGAAGAGCTAAGGCAACAAAGGCAGTGACGCTCCTGTCACCGAGGCCAGCTGCCTGCAGCACCAAGGTGGATGACCTGGAAATTTCTGTGAACTTGACTTTCTGTTCACTCACCAGGCTCTTGGTAATTCTTACTGGAGAATAACTTCTCTACCTCCTTCCAAATCTCAGGAGAGTCTGTCTCATTGGCAAACTTTAAACCAAAAATTTGGGAAGAGATTCTGGTAAATGGAGATGCAAGTTCTTTCCCTGCAATCCAGAAAAGAACAGAAAAGGATTTGGCAGTCAATATTTGTTGTGTAAATGTGTAAGTGGGTGAGTAAGTGAACAGAAGAATTCTGGTCTTAGTGGTTTAAAGCATTTCCAAGCTATATGGAAAATTAAAGTATAAATAGAATGAGAAGAAAGGAGTTAGCTGGATTATTTCAATGTTTAACAGCTGTAAGCTAATATATACTGAATAGCTGACTTCATAAAAGGGTCCCCAGGACAATGAAACAAAACTGGTTGTAGCTTTAGCTATTTTGACCACGTCTCTTCTGATTGGCTAGTCTTCTGAATTCTGTAGTGATATTGACTAGTTTTCCCCTTAACAAATTGAAGTCACAATCCAGTTTTGCTTCCCTAAGATTGCTCCCCTTATCACTGTGATTGAAATTTTGACTTCCCAATCTTTTCAGTCATATATTCACATAGAACCTTTGGTCAGTTCTAGAGATGGCAAGTCACATTCCTGAGAACTGATCTTAGCAATTTAATGCAAACAGCAGCTTAATTCTTTTTTTTTTTTTTTTTTTGCTTTTTAGGGCCGCATCCACAGCATATGGAAGTTCCCAGGCTAGGGGTCCAGTTGGAGCTACATCTGCAGGCCTACACCACAGCCACAGCAACACAAGATTCGAGTCATGTCTGCAACCTACACCACAGCTCATGACAACACCAGATTCTTAACACACTGAGTGAGGCCAGGGATTGAACCCACAACTTCATGGTACCTAGTCGGATTCATTTCTGTTGCGCCACAATGGAAATTCCAGAGCAGCTTGATTCTTATTTCTAAAATCATTGCTTCATGTGCATCAATATCTGCTGACTGGATTTGCGACATTCTTAATATTTTCATTGGTTTTCTTAAATCAGCAATTATGCTCTTAAGACATAAGCAGCTAATATAGTCCATAGACAAAAAAAAAAAAGCTTTCTAGTTTTTTTAATAAAAGTCGCACATTTTCTGGAATGATGATTAAAATATCCTGTCACCAACAGTGACAGTTCTAAAATATTATTGGAGTTAGTTGCTTTTTTTTTTTAGAGTAAGAAAATATCATTGTTTTAATACTGTAATAATATTTCCATGGAAACTTCACTGTATATTTTATTGCTGTATAAATTTCAGCTAATATGGTGCTTAGGATGAAATATGACTGTACCATAATAATTAATTTCAAGTAGCTTTAATAGATACTGGAAGTTTCTTTTAAAAACTATAACCACTAATTAGTCAAATGACAACACTGTTGGCAGGAAAGCGGGTCATGGTGTGTCTGGGCACAGCCTGCTATTACTTGGTTAGAGCTCGTGACGGCGCTCCATACCACTGGCTTTCCTTTGCCTGGCTAAAAATCACATCGATACTCATGAACATAAGGCTCTGCCACAGGAACCATGCTGATGTCCCCTGCACAAGAGCTTGAAGGTTCACAAGGTACAATATTGTGTGGCATTGTTCCTTATCCACCCAACACCTTCCCTCCCTTTTTCCTTCAGCACATGGCAGGTACTGCGCTCCAAGAGGGTTCGTGAAATACAGAAGGAGATGGACGATAGCTCCTAATGAAGAAGGTTGTGTTTATTCTTTTTTAAAGCTTCCATTTATTTTTATAAATATTCTTTAAACCAGAATTCAATTTTTATGAGGATAAGAAAGGGCATCCAAGAGGTACTCATTTGAAAAATGTAGCCACTTATGTCCATTTATGAGCCACATGCATGTCTGCCAACATTTATATTTCTCACCATGTGGTCACTTCTTTTATTGAAAGCATGCTCTTTAGGCTTCTGTTAAAGAAGTTCTCAAGGTCTCAGAAGAACAGATTGCTAGGAATTGGGATCCCTGAGGGAGCAGGACTGAGCAAGGGTGACGTTTAAAAGGTCTCTTAAGTGTCTCCAATGCTGGCCTGTGCTGGAGGACGCAAAGCTTGAGGGGTTCCCCAGAGTGAAGGAAGCCTGAGACCTAGGGTGCCCGGTTGAGCTGATTTAAGAGGAGACTGGAGGAAAATGGGGGCTGACGAAAAGAGCTGAATTTGGATTTCTACCTAGGGACCACTCAGGACAAAGAAACTATTGAAAACTAAGATTGAGCAAAAAATGGAAAGGAACAGATGAATGTAACAAAGGGAAGGATATAAGAACAAGGCTATGCATGAAAAACCCGTGTTCCATTTTCTGGAGCCTCTCATTTATCCATATCATATTTGCAGATGTCAACCTGTGATTCAATGTTTGTGCCCATAGCAAGATTTCAGAGTACATGGCTTGATGAAGTATTATTGTCCATCTGGTCCTGTTACCTAATAATAGTTTTAATGAAATAAATGACATTATTTTATCTATATCTTGTTACATTTTGATGCATTTTTAGCTATAGAAAAGATATGATTATGAGCATTATAGCTATGCCAGATAAATGGAAAGATAGATAGATGTTCATATACATATGTATTCTTATCCAGAGTAAGATATATATATCAAGTGAGGATTGTTATTGACTAACTAGTTAAAATGCAATTAAGTTTCTATGCTTGCTAATTAATTATATTGATCGATATCTCATTAGCAGTTCCAAGCACAGCAAGCAAGCACTCTTTTAGGAAGCAGAGTGGGGGAAGGGCATAGAGTGAGCATTAAACAGATAAACATCAAGACTTTGCCCAAGTAGAATAGATGATCTCTCAACAGGCAGCTGAGATGACCTAAGAGGAAAAGACTTTTGTAAAAGGAAGAGTCAGGTCTTCCAAGAGTCTAGCCATTACCTAGCTTCCTGACCGGGGCACCTATTAAAGTAGTTGCCTCTGAATATTGCTTTAAATTATCTGGTAAAAGCTCAAGTTTCTTGGGGGTTAGGCTATATAAATATCCACAAATAAGCAAATAAATACATATCACATAATACGGATTGTGTTCCTTTAATCAATTCTTTGAATGTATGTCTTTATGAAATCTAAGGTGAAAAGAACTTGTAGATTCAGTTAAGGAGTCCTATTAACTGGGCGAGCCTGACCTTGACATTGAGTGATTGTCTTGATGCCCTAATTAGGTAAGCAAAATTTTTTAAATAGCACCTAAACTAGGACAGTTCCCACCTTAACTGACACAGCACTATTAAAAAGGCAACAACAAGAAAAATGAATGGGCAGAGTAATTGCCCAAACTTACAATTATGTTTTAAACAAATGAGTCATCATGACTGAATGTGATCCACTGGCCCTTCAATAAGGTCCAGTCTCTAGACCAATAATCTGACCCACACCAGTCCGAGATCATCTGGTTAGCATCTCATAACTTCCTTCTGGCTTTCTGCAGATTCTCTTCCTTTACCTGAGAACCTCACACTGCCCCTGTCCCTCCCCAGGGCCTCAGCTTGGCCCTGTTCACCTGCACTGGTCACGCTTGGGTCCCTCCACAATCTCTTGGAAGATGATCATGATTCATTTCCAAGGTTTGGTGAGGTTATTTCCACTTCCGTGCTAGGAATTTCCTCATCTTAAATTCACACCAATACTAAAAAGGAAACTCCATTTTTGACAATCAGCTTTCAAGGACAGCATTGTTCTAGCATCTCATCACACTGGCATTACTTTTCAAAATATTTAATGTCATCATATTGTTCACTTTTCCAGCATTCAGCAAAGGGACAGACATACATATATAACTGTCAAAGCTCACTTGTCCTTAATTTAACATTATTTATGAGTGAAAGAATTATTATGCTTTTGCACTAATAAATCTGACCTGGCAATAGCACAGTACATAATAATTAGACAAAGCATAATATTGATTTAGATATTCTGCTCCTAACCACTTTTATTTTCCCTGCTACTTTGTCAGCATCTCAACTGTTTTGCTAGCCTAACTTCCAACACAACAGATTGCTTTGTAGAACAGAAAAAAAGATGCTACAATGCATTTATTGCCATTTAAGTAGCCCCTTTGTGATTTTTAAAAATTGGATTCAAACAGCAAGAAAATAATGATAGCTCTCTTCTAACTGGCTTCAGGTGCAGCATTTATTTTAAACTTGAATGTCCTTGTATTCAACACAGTAATCTGTTATTTAAAGAAAAAAGTGGAATTATTACCCTGGTGGCTGTTTTATTTGGACACCCTTTTTAAAGGATAGTTTATCTTGGGTAATGCAGATACACCCAGCGGAAGTAGTCTGAAGCCAAACTCCTGTATCCTAAGGAAATCACAGACCGAACATTTAATTTCAGGACTGGATCCTAAAGTCATTGGCGGGTTTCATCTTCCAGCCCCTCCCAAGCAGAAGTGTTTAGTGAAAACTCCTCTATAATTATGAGCCACTTTAGAAGGCTGATATTCAAATACTTGGAGAATGACTGAGCTGGCCTAAGTGTTTTCTACTGTGCACACAGGAGCTCAGGGTGTTCAATCATTTTCTTCTCCAGTGTTCTTCTTCCATCAGGACCGGAAATCGTTCATACTCACTCTTTCAGGCTTAGACACGTGTCCCAGGCACACATTGGGATAGCGATTTTTGCCTTCTTATAATATCCTCTCCTTAACTCCTTACCTTTCAAACCCGAAGGAAGCATCAATGCCCTTATTCCTCTTCTAGATAATATGACTAGAAGACAAGTGGCATTCCATTTTATATGATAATTCAGAAATACCCTCTCCATATGTAAGGGCTATTATGAAAAATCATACTTGAACTTTCTGTGAGTTGCTTCAGCAAAAAGATTACACTTTATGAAAATGCAAAAGGCAAGTTCTCATAGCAATATTAGGGTGAATACACTCTATCACATTAGAGGCTCTTTTTAGTACACTAATTAGTGTTGAAAATCTTATTACATATGCAACGTGGGCGAGTTCACATTGCTAAGGGAAATTTAGCAATCATGCTTTCTGGACTTGCTTGGTTTGACATAAAGCAAAATTAACACAGAATCATACAAATTCACTTGGAGTTATTAGTTTAAGCTTTTACTTAACCAGTGGTTCCCATTAGCTCTCCTAAGCTTCAGGGAGATTCTCAAGGAGAGCTTTTTTTGTTTTCTCTGGATTTTTCTTTCTTTGTCTTTTTAGGGTTGCACCTGGGGCAGATGGAGGTTCCCAGGCTGAGGGTCAAATCAGAGCTACAGCTGCTGGCCTACACCACAGCTACAGCAACAACAGATCCGAGCCATGTCTTCGACCTACATCACAACTCACGGCAACGGCAACGCTAGATCCTTAACCCACTGAGCGAGGCCAGGGATGGAACCTGCAACCTCATGGTTCCTAGGCGTATTCGCTTCTGCTGCACCATGACGGGAACTCTGAGATCATCTATGTTGAAATGTTGGGAAATATTGTTGGAATAGCTGCAATATGAGATCACTATCTATATGCCCAAATCATAAGCTTAGCTAGAGATTTTGAAAGATTAGATTTGCTTGTTTCCTTAAGGAAATGAATTCATAAAAAAGTGCTATTCAGGATAAGGAAATAGATTTTATAGTTGGAAAAGTTGGCTGGGGGATTGCAACAACCTGGCTATGCATTGCTTTATTTGTTAACAAATTTTTCCCTGGATGTTTCATGCACAGATCCTACTTCCTCTCAACATAGTTTGTAATTATTTCAAGGACAGAGTCTTTAAATTTCCCATGATACCCTGCCTAATAAAATAAGTGCTTGCTTACAATAATAATTACATTTTGTATGTATTTTATGTACAATAAGTCATAAAATAAGTTCTTGCTTAGTACAGCAAAAATCAACTTTTAGAGAGGCCATAAATTCTATGGCCATTAACATCAGAGAGAAAGGATGACTATAAAGTAGGATGAAGATACATTCAACTTATTTAAAAATTTTTTTCTTCATGTCACCTCCTCAAAACATGTGCTAGAACTGAGTTTGGCAAGATTGCGCTGGACTAAAAACGGTGGGACTAATGGAGTAAGTTGATTTGGAGAAAGTCAAGGTTTTCTTCTTTCCAAAGTGTCCTAATATCCTCAGGAATAGTATGGTCAATTCATCAGTTTATTTTCACAAATTCTAGAGAAAAAACTAGCAAAGTATGCAAATCGATCTATGTTGTCCTACCGCGAAACTTTGGAATTTTTAAAATTTTTTCTGTCTTCCTATTGACCTATAGGTATTCACGTTTCATCTTATTATGGAACGTTCTCCTTGCCAACCCAATCCATTCTTTTTTATTCAAAATTATCAATAGGTGTTCCCTACTCCAATTTTTTAAAAAGTTCTATTCTGATTAAAGAGATGGGTAGTGTTAAGGAATAATCATTTTTTCCAAAAGGCTTTGTACCAAAAAGACCCGGCTGCTGTCCATCACCCTGGGGAAAACCCCATCCGAGCGATCTTGGATGGAGGAGAATACATTTAAGGTTTCACTGTCTTGACTCTTTCCTTCCTGACTTTCTTTATAGTTACTAAGTAAGAGAGGTCATATTAACAGTTCTTTATAGTGGGACAAAGAACTTTTATAATGGGACAGGCTGAGTTGAAGCTCTTTTGTATATTCCGAGGAACACATATACACTTTTAATGTTCAATTTATTAAACTCTTAAATCTAATGCACTAAATGTTGCACATTGCATTCTCTTGAGCAAATGCACTAATTAAAAATATGATTAATTAAATTCCGTTAATAAATTTAAACAGCAAAAGTAGATTTATTATGGCTGACCTTTTTGATCCCTTCAATGCCTTAATGAGGTTCCAAACATACAAAAACACAATACAGTTAAACTTTGAACAACATAGCTGAGGGGCAAAATGGAAAATCCAAGTGCAACTTATAGGGAGGTCCTTGGTGTCTACAGTTCTCCAGTACCAGGCTTCCTCTGCATCTGTCATTCCATATCCAGCAGATTCAACCAACTGGGGATTAACATTCAATCGCAGTATTATAGTGTTTACTGTTGAAGGAAAAACCCCTCATGAAAGTGGATCCACACAATTCAAACCCCTACTGTTCAAAGGTCAACAGTAATTTCCAAATATTTCATGTAAACTTAAGCTAAAACATGCACATTGTGTGTTTATTCTTTCTTCATTATTTACATACTTCTAAAATACCTTCCTATTTTTGTAGCTATTTTTATTATATCTTCCTAGGGTTGGGGTTTAACAGTGTTGTTTGAATACCACACAAGGGTGGCAGAGTCTTATCAGACCCTGAGAAAAACAAAAGTTTTCAGGGCCTGAGGTTCTAGGTTTATTAAGAAGTAATTCTTGGAGTTCCCATCGTGGCTCAGTGGAAACGAATCTGACTAGTATCCATGAGGACTTAGGTTCAATCTCTGGCCTCGATCAGTGGGTTAAGGATCCGGTGTTGCCCATGAGCTGTGGTGTAAGTCAAAGATGCGGTTTGGATCTGTCATTTAGCTATAGTTGTAGCTGTGGTGTAGGCCTCCAGCTATATCTCCAATTTGACCCCTAGCCTGGGAATTTCTACATGCTACAGATGGGGCCCTGATTAAAAAAAAAAAAAAAAAGGAATTCTTGGTTGGTGTATAAGACATGATTGCTACTTCTTAGGTGAGTTTTCTGCAGTTGGTATCTTCCCCTAAAATTACATAGAGTTTTAACCTCACTTTGAAAATCTGGTATAACCCATGGACTTATTAAGATTTATTGGGCCCTTTCTGTTAACATTTTTTTAAGATATGTATTCCTTATTAATATATTTTTATAAGTAGAAGGGTCATGTAGAGCTTTAATAAGCTAAGTGAAAGATGGGAACTGTGCAGTTAGCTCTTCTGTTCAGAATTCTCTTTTGCCCCAGGAATTAGATGCAGCCTTTGGCACTGATCAGTCCTGTCAGCTCTTCGTACAGGAATTTTCCAGATGTTTGGTTTTCACATAGTTTTTTGTTGTTGTTGTTTATTCTTTCCTGCTCTTGTAGACAGAAATAAGTAAAAAAATATGAATTTAAATAATAGATTTAAGTATAATTGTATGTCATTACATTCTATTGTATATATTATACATAAATAAATACTAGAAGAAAAAAAATCCATATGTGGCAACAAGAAACTACAAAATAAATTATAAATATATGCTATTATATTTGTCTTTTTTGCATATTATCACTAACATTTCCTTTAATATTATTTTTTTTCATTATATGGCTGTACCTGCAGCATATGGAAATTCCTGGGTTGGGGCCAAATTGGAGCTACAGTTGCCAACCTATGCCACAGCCACAGAAACACAGGTTCTGAACCACATCTGTGACCTACACCACAGTTTGTGGCAATGTCGGATCCTTAACCCACTGAATGAAGCCAGGGATCAAACCCACATCCTCATGGACACTAGTCAGTGTCTTAACCCACTGCGCCACAATGGGAACTCTGTAATATTTTTTAAAATAAATTTTGCAGAGATAACAGCAAGACTTTTTTATTAAAAACAGCTTTGCATGTGTTGTAATTCAGGAAAGGTTTTTTTCCTTAAATATATTTGAATATAATTTCTGTTCCACTTTCTCTGTGTCATTACGAAAATATTAGTTATATATGTATTGGATCTCTTTTGGCTCCATCTCTCTTTTTCTTCTGTATTTTGAATGCTTTCAAAATGAGTTAATTGAGGTATTATAGTGACATACAATTAACTGTACTTCTGTAAAGTATATAATTTGATAACTTTTGATACATGTCAATTTAAAGCATAATCAAAATAATGAAAATACCCGTTACTCTTAATTTTTCTCATGTCCTTTTTATTTTATTTTATTTTTTTTTTGCTATTTCTTGGCCCACTCCCACGGCATATGGAGGTTCCCAGGCTTGGGGTTGAATCAGAGCTGTAGCCGCCGGCCTAGCCAGAGCCACAGCAACGTGGGATCCGAGCCGCGTCTGCAACTTACACCACAGCTCACAGCAACGCCGGATCGTTAACCCACTGAGCAAGGGCAGGGACCAAACCCGCCACCTCATGGTTCCTAGTCGGATTCGTTAACCACTGCGCCACAACGGGAACTCCAATTATTTTTTTATTTTTTTATTTTTTTTTTGCTATTTCATGTCCTTTTTAATCTTTCCTTTCTCTCGTCTTTCCTTCTTCATGCCCAGGCAGCAACTGATCTCTTTCTATAATGATAGATTATGCATATCCTACGGCTGGAATCACATAATACATACTCTTTTTTGTCTGGCTACTTAAACTCATCATGATTACTTTGAGATTCATTGTATATTGTTATGGATATCAATAGTTCAATCTTTTTTTATCATGAAGTAATATTTATTTATTTATTTATCTTTTTAGGGCTGCACCACAGCATATGGAAGTTACCAGGCTAGGGGTTGAATTGGAGCTGCAGCTGCCGGCCTGTGCCATAGCCACAGCAATGCAAGATCTGAGCTGCACCTGCAACCTACACCACAGCTCAAGGCAATGCGGGATCCTTAACCCACTGAACAAGGTCAGGGATCCAACCTGCATCAGAGTCATTTCTGCTGAGCCACAATGGAAACTCCATGCTGAGTAATTTTTATTATATCAAGATACCACAATTATTCATTTAGCTATTGTCCAGGACTCACCATTAGCTCTGTTCACATTGTACTCACAGTTCTGCTGCATATATAATAATCACTCCCAAATCTAATGCCATTGCCCAGGCCACTCTTCCTTGTCCCAAGCCCACAATTCCCATTGACTATTAAGCATCGCTGCTGGAATTTTTATTGGCCAGTCAAACTTAACATGACTTGGATCTCATCTTTCCTCTCAAACTGACTCCTCCCCTCTGTTCCTTTACATTGGATCAAGAAACTAACTGGCTTAAAATACTCCAAAGGCATCTCACTGTTACTGGACTAAAAATCCAAAGTTCTTACTCTT
Source organism: Phacochoerus africanus (assembly GCF_016906955.1). Lineage (NCBI taxonomy): Eukaryota > Metazoa > Chordata > Mammalia > Artiodactyla > Suidae > Phacochoerus > Phacochoerus africanus. The sequence goes on along the minus strand of NC_062556.1, from coordinate 48,268,038 downwards.
GGCTACAAGACTGTATAATCTAGACACTGTGTATATCCCTAGATCCATCATGTTCTAACTGCTTGCCTCCTTCTACACTTCCCGAACATCCTCAATTAAACACTATTTCTGGACCAATACAGCTGTCCTGCTGTTGCTGAAACTCAGCCTCTGCCCACTGACGCCAAAGAGAAACACAGAGACAGAGTTTTGGGTGAAAGAGAAAAAGAGAGCTTTTCCTGCTTTGCCAGGCAAAGGAAGCCACAGCAGGCTCATGGCTTAAAGACTGTGCCCCCCATTGGGAATAACTGCGGGGAGTTTTTATAATAAAAAGGAGAAAAACAGGATTCCAAAGAGGAATCAGGGTTGAGGGCAAACAGGCATTCTTCTTTCTTAGGGGGAGTCTTAGTCATCAAAGCTGGTGTCAGGAGATCTCAGCATGACCGTGATGGTGATCTTCCGAGCTATTGCCTAGAATGACAATACTTGTAGAAAGGGCATACGGATCAGAACTAAGGGCACAGTTTCACAGAACAAACTATGAAAGTTCGTGAAAAACACCATGTGCTAATAATCTTTAACCCCCAGGCAGTTGTGCTCAGGGTGCCTAATCTTTAGCTTACAGATGATTGTGTTTGGGGTGTAATTAAGCCAGGGAGAAGGAGAAGGAAGGACTCTAAGCTGTTCAGTTTTAAAGTACTCATTTCTAAAAGAAGCATAAGGAATATAGCTTTTCTCTCAGGTGTGTAAGATGCCTCCATTATGATGCGTATCCCTTGAGAAGGACCCAGGATCCTGCCCCAAGGCTGTGCTATTGTTTCTTGACTGTTCCTCCCTTGTTTGTCTCCCCTCCCTTCCCTGATCAGCAACTGTCTGAACTTGCCCCTGAACTCAGGGAAGGCCATGGAGGCTGAATGAGGCCCATTTCCTAAGAATAAGAAATGGGGGACACAGAAAGGCTTCTGTGCCCAGGAGCCCTATAGGACCAGGCTCGGCTACACTACCTTGGGGGCTTTTGTCTTGTTTCCTTTGTCGCAATCCCTTTTCCAGTGGACCTTCCCAGGGCTGAGTTCTTCTCATCACTCAGTTTTAAGCTCATAAATTCCCTCACCAAATAGGTCTTCTTCACTGCTGCCCTCCCAACCGAAGTAAATATCCCCTTTACATTCTTAGCAGCCCGTTTCTCTAGTTGCATTTGCCACTGTAACCTTTGTTGAGTTACTTACTTCAGTCTAATGCTGTTTCCCTTCTTCAAGGTGCAAGTCCCTAAAGACAGAGATTATGGGCTGTTCAGTGTCACAGCCCAACCCTTTGAACAGTGTCTGGCACAGGAGAGCACCTGATGAATACGTGTGGCATGACTGAAGGTATGAGTAGGTCAGTATCACTCTACACCCAATAATCCTAGTCAGTGATCTTTCCCCTGCCCCCATATCTGCTTTGTCACCAATAGACTGAGTCATAAATTCTAATTCTTTAACATGTTCTATCAACCTTCACTTCTTTCTCTCCACTATTCCTACCTTAAATTCCGGCCCTCTTCTCTCCAGAGTGCCTTAATTCAGGAATCTGCTAATGGATTTTTCTGATGCCATTTCAACTCCCTGCTGTCCTCTGCATGTTTTTAAGGTACCAAATGGATTAAGCTCTGTCCTACTTAGATTCATTCAAGGTATCTGCATATAACAGAGGTTAAAATTCAATTTTATTTCCATTATATACTGTTTCCCATCATGGTTATGTTTTCTGGCTACGCTTTCCCCCCGACTTGGAACTCTCCACGTAATTCATATATATAAGTACTTACACGCTGAAACCCCAAAAGTTTCTTTAATTCTCTGCTGACATTCTCCAGCAGCTTTCTCTTCCTGAATTGCACTTGTCAACTATGTTATCTAGAAAAAAAGGGAGTAGCTCATCTTGAAGATGCACACACATACACACCATCAAGTCCTTGAGCCCAGTAATACAAGCTCTGCCCCAGGACCCAATAACTGTGGTTAATTCACAGTTCTAATAAGCTATGTGGTGCCCATTAAGATCCATATGCTCTCAGTACCTCAACTCCCTCTTCTGTAAACTATGAGTAAAAAGATCATTGGCTTGATGAGACAATAGCAAGCATTCCACCTGTGACAGTTGTTATGATTAAATGTGACCACTTCCTCCTTGTATCCCCTCCATATCTCCTTTCCTAGAACCTGAAGCATCTCCCCACATCATTTGCTCAACCTGTAAGACAGCAAATGCTTCAAGACAGGCCTCCCATCTTTGTATCTCATTGTGAGGACATGCTCAATTAATACTTGTTAAATAAGTGCATATGTTAATTAGCAATGAAATTGCTACCTAAATCTAACTGGTTTGATTCAGAGCACAGAAGTCCTTCTCCTCAAAGGGACTGTCTAAACTTTTGATTTTTCCAGGTAATCCCAATTATCTTGTCTATCCAAATAAAACCCATGAATCCATCTTGGGGAAACACAGTTAGCATGTTCTCACTTTACAGATAACCTACAGGATATTTAATCCACGGAATTCCAAGCTATAGGGCTTCATACCCAACTTGCTTCATGAATAAATGTGACAAATGAAGTGGGACTAATGGGGAGAGATGTCATTTCTTTCTCTATTTCCCCCCAAGTTTCTGCCTTGGCCCCTAGGGAGCCTGTGCTTGCTCTACACAGGGTGGGTGTTTGAGAAGTACATGGGACCCTCCTAGCTCCTAGGTCAGACCCAGCAACCACTGGATGCATTTATTTATGTTTTGTTTTGTTTTGTTTTGATTAAAGTATGATTTATAATATTTCCTCAATTTCTGTTGTATGGCAAAGTGACCCAATCACAGTTTCCTGTGCTGTACAGTAGGGCCCCATTGCCCATCCATTCCAAATACAACAGTTTATTTCCAAAAACCCCAAATTGCCTGTCCATGCTCCTCCCTCCTCCCTCTCCCCTGGGAACCACAAGTCTGCTCTCCTTGGCCATGATCTATTTCTGTTTTGCAGATAGGATCATCTGTGCCATATTTTAGATTCCACAATAATATCATATGGTATTTGTTTTCTTTCCAGCTTACTTTACTTAGTATGAGAATCTCTAGTTCATCCATGTTGCTGCAAATGGCATTATTTTGCTCTTTTTATGGCTAAGTAGTATTCCATCATATATATGTACCACATCTTCTTAAACCACTCATTTGTCAATGGACTTTTAGGTTGTTTCCAATGTCTTCGCTATTGTGAATGGTGCTGCTCTTTCAATGAAAGTTTTGTCTGGATATATGCCCAGGAGCAGGATTGCTGAATCATATGGTAGTTCTACATTTAGTTTTCTGAGGGACCACCATACTGTTTTCTGTAGTGGTTGGACCAATTTGCATTCCCACCAACAGTGAAGGAGGGTAGCCTTTTCTCGACACCCACTCCAGCACTTGTTACTGACTTGTTAATGATGACCATTTTGACTGGTGTGAGGTGGATGCATTTAAATAGAGATCAGCTTCCCTTCATCTTACCTGCAGAGCCTGAAGCTGAATTCTCTCCTTCATTTGCAAGGCCCGCATACAATGTGAAATTCACCTGGGCAGAAGCTGCTAAAGTCTTATTCCTGTTTCTGGTTCCTACTCCACCGTAGGTGGCAGGGTAAGCTGTGGGAAAATACTGATTTTCAACATTTGCTTCATATTAGATCCTCCTGGAGAGTTTAAGAATTCCAAAGCAGGAGTTCCCATCGTGGCGCAATGGTTAACGAATCCGACTAGGAACCATGAGGTTGCGGGTTCGGTCCCTGCCCTTGCTCAGTGGGTTAACCATCCAACGTTGCCGTGAGCTGTGGTGTAGGTTGCAGACGCGGCTCGGATCCCGAGTTGCTGTGGGTCTGGCGTAGGCCGGTGGCTACAGCTCTGATTAGACCCCTAGCCGGGGAACCTCCATATGCCGTGGGAGCGGCCCAAAGAAATAGCAAAAAAAACAAAAAACAAACAAAAAAAAAAACCAAAGCAAAACATGCCAACCCACCCCAGGCTACTTCACAGTCTGTGTAAACAGAACACAGGCATCTGTAGTTTTTGGAACTCCTTGGGTGACTCTGCTGTGTCGACAAGTATGAGAAATATGCCCTAAGAGAGATTATGAGTTCTGGTTCTAACCGTAAGGACCATTCAAGCATGTCAAATTAGCTCATAATTTAAAGATCGGGATTGGCTGAATATTGGATCCCCTAGCCATCTCTTGACCTTTCTTTTACTCTCCATTTACCTGGCTCCTCCAGGGACAAGACAGCCCCTGATAACTCTGGCTCTGCCTAGACTGGAAACAGCAATGTCTTCCCTCCAGCTTCTCCTAACACAGCCCAGGTGGGAAATGGTGGGAGAGCAGGAGGCAGAGAGAAAGCAGTATGGAGGTTCCTCAAGAAACCAAAAATACAAACCACTTGAGCCAGCAATCCCACTCCTAGGGAGATTCCTAAAATAACTGAAATTGGAATCTCAAAGAAATATTCGCGCCCCCATGTTCATTGTAGCATGATTTACAATAGTCAAGATGTGGAAGCAACCTAAGTGTCCACCAACGGATGAGTAAATGAAGAAAATGTGTCACATATACAATGGAATGTCATTCAGCCTTTGAAAAGAAGGAAACGCTCCCACTTGCAACAGCATGTCTGATTCTGGAGGACATGAGGCAAAGGGAGATAAGCCAGACACAAAAGGACAAGTATTGCGTGATTCCACTTACACGGGGTATCTGAAATAGTCAAGCTTATAGAGACAGTAGAATGGTGGTTTTCAGGGACTGGGGGCAGGGGAAAGAGGAGTTTCTGTTCAATGAGTATAAAATTTTAGTTATACAAGAGGAAGAAGATCCAGAGTTCTGCTAAACAACATAAGTGTGTATATTAACAATATTGCATCCACTTAAAAAAATTTTAGAGGGCAGATGTCAAGTGTTCTTAATCCCCTCAAGTAAATAATTCAAAAAAAATGTGTGTCCATCTGTATGCTGTCTACTTGGATAACATAACATACAAAATCTGTTTAATAGAGGTTTGTTTTTGTTTATTTTTTTCCCCAAAAACTTAGAATAAATAAAATGCTGGCCCATTACTAAAAGAAAAAAAATCTGGTGTTATCATTTACTCGGAGGGAACAAGCCTGAGAAATAAATGAGGAACAGCTGGGACAGACATGCTACGTTATCTGCTTTCTCTTTAAGATGCAGTTAGAACTACTAGGGGAAGGAAGCGGAGAAAATGTCTGGAGAAAGAGGGATTATACCGGGAGACACAAAGAATCACTTGAGGGACTTCTGTGCTCAGAGCAGTAGCTGAAACGTGCTAATGATCAATTTAACACCTGCCATTTTAATTAGCGCCTCAGGATAAGGTGACATTGAGGGAAAGGGTTGGAAACCATAAAATGGCCTCAGAAGCAGCCTGCGGTCAGAGGGAAAATAAAGAACCCCTGTCTATAGAAGGAGGTGATTATAGTGTATTAATCAGAGAGAGCGCTATTCGCATTTAGGAGTTTTGTTCATCAGGGTGTCTTTAGGATGTAAAATTTGGAACAGGCACTAATTTGTGAATTGTCTCGAGAAAATGAGGTTTGATGTAAACTTTAAAAAATGTTTCCTTGTAGCCTAGAGATTTTAAAGAATCAAAATAGCAAAGAGTATGTGAGATTCAGCCTAGTTTTTCAGGAGTCTTTTTCTATTAATTTGAAGTACTAGTGGTAGGAAAATACAAACTCCCATTACTTACAAACCCTGTGGCCAAATGTAGCAAAAATCAAATTTCAAATAAAATCTCTCATAAGGGATTATATTTTGAGCCATAGAATCCGGGGTGGGGGGAGTTACACCATAAACATTCCCAGTGTCACAGATTTTGAGCAATGTCTCATATTACTACTTACCTGAAGGACCTCATTTCCAACCAGTGGGGCTCTCCAGTCACTGGTTTGTTCCAATCCTCCAGGGTCCATGCAGTGTAGAACTACTCTGACCTGGTACCAAGTCTTTTCTCACCACTGTCAGGCCTTTTCACATGGAACTGTGTCTCTCTCAGGACACGTATCTGGCACCAGTATGAGTAAACCCATACTCAAGAAAGATCGCCAAAGCAACATCATGGTTCTCAGCTTTTCCAAGATCAAGAGAATGGAGTTTAATCCCCAAGGGGGTTGACGTTTTTGGACCAGGGGAGTGACCAAGTCAGAGGGACGATGTGGGAAGTTTCGGTTTAATATGCATGATGGAAGAGATATAGGAAGCAGGGTGGCTACTCAGAGAACCTGTGTACAATGGTCCTAGAGAGAAATAGGAAGGAGCTAAAGGCAAGTGAAGGGTGTGGGAGAGGGAGAGGGAAAGGAGGAAACAAAGGTAGGAGGCGTTTCACGTGGAGCTGGTGACTAAAGTACGCCTGGAGCCAAGGGGAGGCGCAGTGGCTGACATGGTGAGCCAAATGGTGGTGCCGTGATTCTCAAAGCAACAAAGGCAGCCTAACCTCTCCTGAGCATTTGCTGCACAGAAGACCCAGGACCTGTGCTGGGTTCTGGGCCCACAGAGATGAGTGAGACAATGCAGAATGCACTCAGAGGGTTGGTAAATTCATGAAGGAGGAAAGCAACTCCGTAGCTATTCCTACAATTTAAACTTCATCACAGCTTACCAGTCCAGAGAGTGATTTTTGTGGTGGAGCCTGGGGTGAGGAGTAGGAGCCAGAGATATGACTGAGGTGAGGGTCTAGGGAACATTCAGGAGGCATGGTGCAAAGAAAGAGGATTAGCTCAACAAGGAAAAAGGACTGAGCCAGACAGGTGGTGTGAAAAGTATAGGAGAAGAGAACAAGAAAGGGCTTTGAACTTTAGATCATATGGAAGGAGGAATGAGGAAATAGGATGTTGATAGAAAGACCAGGGGCAAAGAGGGTCCATATAAAAAGAGTAATGCCAAGTAGGCAGAATCCTGTTATTGAATGAGTATGCCATGGAAACCAGCCCAAGCTGGTTTCGTTTAGAATGATAATTTAAATGTGGGTCTTTATCTGCCTCTTCCCCTGCCCAGATGGTGAAGTTAAAGCCTTCAATTACTTCTGAGGGGCAGGGAGGAGATAAAGTATGGCAGTACAAGTCTCCAGTTTCTCCCTGTTATGTGCACAGGTCTCACTAGCTTCTTAGTATCCATGGCCGATGTGAAAATATGCTTGTGTAAGTCTATCTTGTTGCAATCTGAATTATGATCATTGGGGTGGCATTTAACAATTGACAATAATTATGGAGATGTTTAAAAGTGTAATTGTTTTGACAGCATTTAAAAACTATCTCCCCCAAGAATACAGGAAGATGACCTTGAATTGCATATCCACACCACGAAACGTAACGCAGTCACTGAAAAGAATGGATGAGACATTCACCGTTTGACTTGGAGTGAATGCCACCAAAAAATTGAAAACGAGCTCAAGAAGTATGACTAAGATGATGCTGGTTTTCTGTACAACAAACTGATACAAAACTCCCTACATGACTATACTTGTATGTGCAAATTATGATTGCATGAGCTTGCAGAAAATATGGACCAACACATACGAGATGCCCACAAGCATTCCTTTGAGTAGAGGGCTATGTGGATGCGAGGAAGACAGGGTGGTGGTGCAGCCAACATAAAAAGAAGAAAAAAAGGGGCTGCACTTGAAAAACACATTGCAACAATTACATTTATGAATGCATGTAAAGTTTTCCACATATGTGTAAGTGCACTTGGAATATATTTATATAGAAATTTGGTTTCATAAAAAGGTAAAAGCAAAAGCAAATTGAGTAAGAGGGTATATAGAATTTCAAACAAGATGAAGGGGGAGCAAAATCTGGATTCACTTTCAGTTTGTTACCCCACCAGGGACTATTTCTGTTTTTTCTTGTCCAAAGTCAAGGCTTTGGAAACTGAGCTCCCTGAACATGTCAGTGCTGTTTCAAGTATAACTTCTTTCTGTGAAATCTCCTTTACACATCAGTTCCAATGGAGGAAAACCAGCTTTTTTCAACTATCCCGGAGGAATCTTTCAGGGGGGCCTGTCGTTTCTGACTAGTTCAATTGTTAATTACTTTCTGCCAGCATCTGAAAGGCAGAACTTTAGTTGTGGTCAACTTCCCTACTGAACTACAGATTTTCAAAGATCTCCTCCAAAACTGGATATTAACGCTGAGTTGTAGTCTTAGCTATGCTTCTGTGATACTGTAGAGCTTTCATGAATTTGCTTATTTCCAGCATTTACCAGTAAAGTAGCTAGAAGCATCAGACAGCATTAGTGAAGAATTCCCCTTGGTCTCTGCTGCCATGGCCAACCCAGGGCCCATCTATGGGAAGGGATGATTAAGCAGAGTTAGGACAGCAGAGATGATGCGAATGAATGGCCAATAAACACGCATTGTGGTAGAATCCTGGGGCTCCTCTCTTTATACCCTTGCTCGGGTGCTAGAGTGCACTTTTCTCCATCATTGACTTTTCAGATCCTCCTCATTCCCAAGACTCAACTCCATGGCTTCTCTCACATTGCTCTCTAGCTTGAAGTAATCTTCAATCCTTCTGCCCTTTTCTGTCCTGCAGTAGAAATCAATCTTCGTTCTTTCGTCATGTACCACCTTCTACGTTGTTATTAACAATACAGTAGCTTGTTTTCTACATTTTTAGAGTTTCTTACAGAGTAGGTATCCCTTCCCATAATTGTGCTAAGCCACCAGGACACAGCTAACAGTCAGTACACGAAGAGCTTTTGCTGATTGAATCATCGCTCAGCTAAGACAAATGCTGAGCCACTCAAGCTGCCGGTCTACACCACAGCCACAGCAACGCGGGATCTGAGCCGTGTCTGCGACCTACACTACAGCTCAGGGCAACGCCAGATCTCTAACTGGCTGAGCGAGGCCAGGGATCAAATCTGTATCCTCATGGATACTAGTCGGTTTCCTTACCGCTGAGCCACAATGGGAGCGCCCATTCAGAGATATTTTGGTTGGAACTTTTCTCTTGACCTTTGACCAATTCTACAAATGCAGAGACATTTTCAGAAAGAGCCCACTCCTCCCGCTCCTGGAGCAGAAGATGCTGTTCATGCTGTGTCTTTCCCAATTAAGCAGCATAATCAATGTTGAGTTCTTACACTCTGTTGGTATTCTAAAAAGGAGAACAATGACCTTTGTGTTAATTAGTTGATACGAGAGCCTGCTGGGTCTAGAAGAAGATGACTTAATGAAACATAAGATTAGAGATTCTAATCATAAATATGCAGGTAATAACTAATGTTGATGAAATCAAATGAACATGCATCCATACTAACGTGCTTTTTAATCCTCCTCCTCTGATTAAGATGTTCTTAGGATCACCTAGCAATGAAACAAACATACTTAAGACCACCCCAAAAGTCTAGAAATATAAGGAAATACTTCCCTGTCCTTTTTTAGATGAGGAAAGAGATCACTGCTTTCAGTTTAGAGGTATGTTACTGAAAAGTTGTTTACAATTTGAAGGAAAGCATTTTGAGCATATTATTTAAAAATATGACAAACATACTTTCAAAACTAAGAAGAGCTCCTGCCCCTCTATTCTGGTGGCAGTCTGTGTTTTTGAAGAAGAAATAAATAGTGAAAGGATATAGGATCAGAGGGAAAGGGGGAGGTTTTATTTTAGGTCTGGTGTCTGGGAAAAGAAAGCAAATATAGGGTGTTTATATTCATAATACTTTTAGGGAGTTCCTTTTGTGGCGCAGCAGAAATGAATCCGACTAGTATCCATGAGGATGTGGGTCAGATCCCTGGCCTCGCTCAGGGGGTGGAGGACCCCACCTTGCTGTGAGCTATGGTATAGGTGGCAGATGTGGCTCAGATCCTGTGTTGCTGTGGCTGTGGTGTAGGCTGGCAGCTGTCACTCCAATTTGACCCTTAGCCTGGGAACTTCCATATGCCGCAGGGTGGCCCTAAAAAAAAAAAATGCTTCTAGATTGCACCTGCTCTGATATCATACGAACTGTTATCAGAGGTATCTGATATCTCAAGGATTTCCTGTCCTGATCAGGCATCAAGGGTGGCTCACTCTCTCAGGGGTCTTGATCTAGGGTCCTTTAAACCTATCTTCGGCCCATCCAGAGGCCCCTGGGAATTGAGCAGTTTTCTCAGAAATATAAGAACGTTAGGGAGTTCCCATCATGGCTCAGTGGTTAATGAATCTGACTAGGAACCATGAGGTTGTGGGTTTGATCCCTGGCCTTGCTCAGTGGGTTAAGGATCCAGCATTGCCCTGAGCTGTGGTGTAGCTCGGATCCCGAGTTGCTGTGGCTCTGGCGAAGGCCGGTGGCTAGAGCTCCAATTTGACCCCTGGCCTGGGAATCTCCATATGCCGTGGGAGCAGTCCAAGAAATGGCAAAAAGACAAAAAAAAAAAAAAGAAAAGAAACATAAGAACGTTAATGAAGCAGTGAACTAGATGATGAATTACTTGTTTTGCATCCTGTTGTATAAACAAGGCAGCACACACAGCAAGCCTTCTAGAACAACATCACTGGGAAATCAGGGAGACAACAGGATGTAGAGGTCTTCCACTGCCTGTTGCATTCTGACAGCAGAGCAGGATGTCAGCCTCTAGGGCGGAAATGTAGCCGTTTTGTTGTTGGCTTTTAGCTGCAACGATTACGGGAGCACCAACACCCCCCAGTGTAATCAAAGTTTGGGGCTTGGGGTTAGGATCAGAGCCAAGTATGCTGGTACATCCTTGCACTCCAGCACTACCCTGTTACTACGTCCCTCATTTGTTGGGAGAGATCAGGAAGACTGATCCTCACTCCAATTCAGTCAGATGCACTCAGGGAGCCAGGATCCATGCCTTATGCTTGTGCCTATAACAGAACCATTGGCCTGAGCCACACCTACCAGCTACTGAGATGGGTTTAGAAAGAGCAGGGATGAAGTGACAGGATGAGTGGCAAAACTCTGGTTCTCTGTTTCTCACTTAAGTTTAATACCTGGCTGGGAATGACTAGGCTTTGGGGGGGGAACGCAGATGGGTCAAGAAGTCATGTGCTGTCCCTCATTTCAGGTAAACACTGGTTGCCCTCCTTGCTCTCATTTAGATGCTGTACTGATCCAAGCATTCACACGGCTTTTTCTAGTCCCATAGTCACAGTTCCTAATGTCATCACCAAGGAAGCTGTTAATTATTTATTCATTTGCTTGGTGATGTTTGTTTATGTATGTCCTGATTTTAGTTCCTGAGGACACTGTGGTGTCCCAAGGGAGCTACTGTGATAAGATCCAGCTTCCTGGCATCCATGTGTTTAGATGAAAAGAAGGAGAAGAGCTGAGAAAAGAATCAGGGGCTTCTGGAGAATGGCAGTGGGGAGCAGGATCCCAGGGGGCCTGGATGGTGGGGTGGTCACCGTGTAACCCTGGCCCCATGCTCTTGGGTTTGGTCTGTCACTTTGTTCACGTGCTAGTTGCTTCTTCTTCTTCTTCTTCTTTTTTTTAATGGCTGCACCCTTGGCATATGGAAGTTCCCAGGCCAGGGATTCTCTCCAAGCTGCAGCTGCAACCTACACCACAGCTATGGCAACACCTGATCCTTGACCCACTGCACTGGGCAGGAGACTAAACCTTCGCCTCCACAGTGACCCAAGCTGCTGCTGTTGGATTCTTCATCCCCTGTGTCACAGCAGGAACTTCTAGGCACCCTCTTTTTAAAATATATAACTATCTGAAGGAAGGTTGAAGATCAACTCATTCTTATTCAGGTATGAACTAATTATGTGTCTCCCAACTTGCAGATAAATTCAGGTGTGCGCGTGGTTGGATTGGGAGCAAAAGGGAGGAGATTTGGGGTATGGAGGCTTCTGGGGTAGGGCAGCCCTGGAATGGTTGGGAAGAGGAGAACATCAGCTGACTATTGCTCATCTGGTCCTCTGGAGCGAGAAGCATGGGAGCTGGGAGCTGAATGATGAGAAGTGAAAAAACAAACCAAACATTTCAGAATTTCACGTGGGGCTGTACTGCCCCGTGACATCTAAAGGAATCATCCATTTCCTTCTCCTTCTTTACATCCTTCTCTTCTGCTGCTCCCACATCTTCCGCTCCCTCCTCTTCCACCCCCATCCTGGAACCACTCACCTCTACTAGATATTAGGGGAGAACTGTTGGTGCTGTAATCCTGCTACATTATTGAGCAAATAAAATCATTAATGTGTTAGCAATGGAAGGGGGAACTCGAGCGGATCAGCTCCTTCAAGTGGCAAAAAAGGAACATAAAGTCCCAAGAAGGGAAATCATCCAATTAGTCCAAGGTCATTCTGGGACTGGAAGCCACATTTCCTGAGTCCCAGTGATGTGTTCTTTCTGCTTCACCACAGAATTCCCTAGATAAACAAAGAACTATACACCTCATATAATGTCACTTGACTCATGAAACAAACCATTTAATGCCGTTTTATGCCAACTTTATGCTGAAAACTGGAAATTAAGGTTAGTAGTATGACTTCGATTTTAAAAGGACTACCTACTGCTTTGTTCATATCCTTTAAAGTCACAGATGCGATTATAACGTTTTCATTTTATAGTGCCAAGAAAAAAAAAAAAAGAGGTCGAGTACATTTCAGTTTGATGACCCAAAATACAATTGCAGGTTGGATGACCTGGATTTATTTCTCTATTTGAGTTTGCCTGTTCTTCATTCTATTTAAATCTCAAGAAGAATCAATCACACCTGCAAAAATGAAAATGCTGGAGGAAGAGACAGGCATACGAAATAGAAAAGCTTATTGCTAATTCCTGGAAATCATATGGTTGGACTTAATTATCCCATCTTTCTATCTTATATGAACTCTGGAGCCAAACAATAGCTGTACATAAAATGAAGCTAGGCTGAGATGTATAAATATGGAACAGGTGTTTCCTAGGCCACAACAACCCCGGGTGTATAAAGCACAATAGCTAACATTAATAATGGTCAAAATATAGTATTTATTGGGCTCTATCCCCTCTTGCATTACATCCTCCCGGCAACCATAATTTCTCCCAAATATTTCCAGGATGAAGTGTTGGACTGGTTGAGGAGAGAGAGCTAAGGTTTTACATGAGTTCCTAAACAAGTCTTTCTACATAATATGATGTGCTGACCCCATTTCTTCTGCCTGCTCAGATCAGTCATAAAGCTGCTGGAGGCAAAATTTACAGCTAGGTGAATAGTGCCCACCTGGCAGTGGGGCGCTGAGGCTGCCAGGGCTGTGTTGAGACCACTACATATCTGTGGTACTCACCAGAGCCTAACACCCTCCATCACCCAGGTCCACGGGATAGAAATTAGTATCTCTGTCTTCCAACTCAGAGAGTTTAAGTTATTTGGCCAAAATCACACAGCTCATACCAGGGAAGGATTTTTAAGGAAGCCAGTCTGACTCCAGAGCCTGTTTCTTAATGTTACACCACATATTCTGGGTTTATGAGAAAAACTGGACAGCAACTCCTCTCTAGAACTAGTCTTCCTTTGGCAAACAGACTGCCTGGAGAAGGGCTGATGGAGCTAGAAAATTAGCATAGATGTAGATACGGGAAAACCTGACCAGCTTAAGCATAACTTTTTGTGACTGAGTGAGGCACTAATGAATAGAATTCTCCTCTACAGAAGAACAGCTAAGAGGGAGAGAAAATCTCCTTCATACACAAGTTTGGGGCAAAAGGAGCTGACAAAGCCTCCGTTATATTGGTTTGGCAAGATAATACTGCTTGGCTTAGTAGACACATCTTTGTTCTACATAGAAAGAAAAAAAAAAAAAGGATTTGAAAGAACTCTAATCACACGACAGACCCCAATTCAGTTTGGGCATGGTGCTTAAGAAAATACAGTACTGGAAAAGAAAGACGGCTGTTCTTTCCTCACCCCAAGCCCTCCAGCTTAAGCAAGTAGGAAAGCCCCACCAGATTTCTCATAAGTAGCCCCCAATCCAGCTCCCCAGCCAGGAGACCCAGGAGCCTGGCAGGTTACTCCTGGCCTGTCTAGGGCTGGGACGGCCTTTCCCAGGCTCTGCAAGCATGCTCTCGGTGCTGTGTCCATCAGAGGATGCAGAAGCCGGAAACCTTCCCTTAAATCCAACATCCCAACTGGTGAGTATGTGGCATCCTGGAGTCTGACACAAGAAGCTTTGAACATTCATCTTAGGAGGTGAGGAATGATTCTTTAAGATTTCCTCCCCACCCCATCGAAGATACACACATGTGTATAAGATCCAGCCACATCCAAAATCAAGGAGGCAAGGGTTCACATTTTCTAAAGTTTTTCACAGTCTGGCAGATACTTGGCATCTCATCATCTCTTTATTCTGAAGCAAGGTGATTCTAAAAATAAACTCTCAGGTTGTAAATTTCATCGTACAGATTACATTTTCCAAACATGGCTTCAGATCCTCTTTAGAACCGTAATGACATCGTCTACACACATGCTACTCTTCTACTCAGTTTGGGCAATAATTTTAATTTTGTCACCATTGTCTCTGGGCCCTTTCTCAGGTGTGGCAGCAATCCCATTCTAGCCCAACTGTCACTGGCCCAGGCTTTTCGCCAGCAGCAAAAGCAGAGGTGCCATCTGCTCACACCCTGACATTAGGTTCCTCTGTAAGTATGGGTATTAAGCCTTTATAGATAATAAGAAGGAGCTTTAGCAAAGGGCAGAAAGGGGCTGGAGTCGCTGGCTCTTGCTGAAAGGAAGAATGTCCATAATTTCCAGCAGGAAGGCTACGTGGGCGGGACCACGAACCCAGTGATTAGCTGACGCTGATGAGAAGGTTGGGACTTAGGATAGAGCCTGCAGGTCCTTTGTGGATAAGGGCACTAAGCTGCCTGGCAGAAGACAAAAGAAATGCAGATAAATAATTCTAGTCCTGCTGAAGGACCACTGTTCCCTTACAAGATTCTGATGTTTTTTTGGTTCACTTCTCTAATGAGTAGTGATGACATTCAAATATCTTAATGAAAATTTAATTTGACAATAGGGTTTACAACTATAAAAGGACTTAATAAAATCTGATTATCTTCAGTAAGGGAAATAGAAGCAGGCTCAGTCATTCATTGCACAGATTAAAGTTTTGAGAGACACTGAACTGTGTCCCCCTTTTTAGTGTAGTTGAATTTGAACTTGGATTTTAGAGTCAGGCTGACCTGGACTGGTTGTATGACCTCGAACAAACAATTTAACCTCTCTCAGCCTCAGTTTCATCCTTCAGAATATGGGACCTGGTTAATATAACATCATAGACTAGTTAGGAAGATTAAATAAGACAGATTAGTAATTAATGCTCTTGGCAATATGTCCAACACCCTGTAGAAACTCAACAGATCCCTACTTACCTGTCCATCTTTTGAGATCTAAAGGTACCTATTAGTTCAGTGTACATAGTGTGTTCCCCAACTTTTCTACAGAGCTTAAGACATAATCAAGAACCTTATAAAATTAGAAACCTGGGAACAGGGAGAGGAAATGAATAGAGGAAGCTGCAATATGGTGGGAAGAGCCATAGACTACAGAGTCCTGGGCTACCATCCTGGCTTTGCTCCTTACCAGCTACGAGGTTTTGGAGACATTGCTTAATGTCTTAAAAAGTCTGATTTGCACAACTTAGAATAGATTTACAAGGAGATCCTGCTGAATAGCATTGAGAACTTTGTCTAGATACTCATGTTGCAACAGAAGAAAGGCTGGGGGAAAAAATGTAATTGTAATGTATACATGTAAGGATAACCTGACCCCCTTGCTGTACAGTGGGAAAATAAAAAAAATTATTAAAAAAAAAAAAAGCAACCCTACAAGCACAATAATAACTGGTATCTGACACAAGTCTCAGCCTGGAGGGGGCAATGAGCCATGGGCACTTAAGGGAACTGAATAAAGACCTCCTGCCCTAAAAAAAAAAAAAGTCTGATTTGGGGAGTTCCCTGGTGGCCTAGTGGTTAGGACTCAATGGTTTCACTGCTGTGACCTGGGTTCAATCCCTGGTCTGGGAACTGAGATCCCACATCGAGCCACTGCACACTGAGGCCAAAAAAAAAAAAAAAAAGGCAGCTTTCTTATCTACTTCAAGGAGATAACAATATCTCCTGTATGGACAACTATGCACAGATATTGGCCTTGATATTGAATTTCCTAAAAAGATGAATAAGACACCTTTGGTGCCTTCAAAGGGCCTGCAGCCTGTTGACAGAATTAGTCATGTGTCTACATGACAAAAGAACACTCACTGAATATATGATCATCTCTTGAATTTCTTCTCGGAAACAATAGAAGATAAAAATGATAGGCACATATTTATGCCAGTTAAAATTTTCAATTGTGGCTCTTCTACTTCTCAGCTATATGGACTCGGGCAAGTCATTTAACCTAATTTGGGGAATAAGGAAAATAGTGGAATCTTGTAAAGTTTAAACAAGATAATGTATGACTGGGTCACTTTGCTGTACAGCAGACATTGGCATGACATTATAAATCAACTGTACTTTAATAAAAAAATTCAAAAAGAAGATTAAACAAGATAGCATATGTAAATATGAAGGACAGAGTAAGCACTCAATAAAACATTCCCTCTTTCTAGTTTGCTCTAAGTATCCCCTGCAAAAGGGGGACAGGTGACAGGTTTGAGACCCCCCCCCCCATTTATCTTTTGTGTCTCCTCACACCAATAATCCATGTAGGAACATCTCCTAGTCTCGGCTCTGAAAAACGGGATTAATTGTTTTGATAGTTTTGGTTATGTCTACAATTCCGAAAGTCCAGATTTTAACACAGAAACCTAATTTTTTGAAAGAACATAATGAGGCGTTTCCATCATGGCTCAGCAGAAACGAGTCTGACTAGCATCCACGAGGATGCAGGTTCAATCCCTGGCCTTGCTCAGTGGGTTAAGGATCTGGTGTTGCCATGAGCTGTGGTGTAGGTCGCAGATGCAGCTCAGATCCCGAGTTGCTGTGGTTATGGCTGTGGCTGTGGCCAGCAGCTACAGCTCTGATTCAACCCTTAGCCTGGGAACCTCCATGTGCAGTGAGTTCGGCCCTAAAAATGCAAAAAAAAAAGAACAAAATGATGAAAACTTTTTCTTTTCTCACTATTTTCGAGTAAATGTTATCTTGCATAACTTATTTTGCCACTTTTTATTTTTAAGCATCTTCCATTTCTCTTTAGCAGAGTTTCTATAAATTACCATGAAAAGCACAAACTTTACGGGCTACAAGGAAATTGTGAGACGGCAATGAACTCCAGGGAGAATGACCTGTAGGGGATCAAAATTTGCCATTCCAAAATGTTTCCCTGGCATGTGGGTTACTTTGAGCTGGAAACAATCAAGGCCCAGGAGACTCAGGAAGAAATTTTGACCTGCCCTCTAACTGCCTAAAAGAACACAGACAGAGGACCTATTCCAGAAAGGAAGCTATCACCACAGATACCTTGAGTGTGAATTAGGCCTATAGACAGGGAAGAACCTAGTGTCAACTTAAAAAAAAATATGCACGACCTGAAAATTGAGAGTTAAGTTTACTCTGGGGCAAAATGAGGACTATAGCCTGGGAGAGAGCATTTCAGATAGCTCTGAGATAGCACTCCAAAGAGGTAGTGGGGCGGATATCAGTATATGTGTGGTTTTGGTGAAGGGGGAGGTACATTCAACCAAGTACACACTGTGCAGAAGTTTGCCTCTGGTCTCGTGAAGGTTACTGCTAGTCGTAAGGAGCAAACATCACCGTAGAGGATTTTAGTGCTTTTCTAGATATGAGGAGATGCAAGAATTGGGCTTATAAAATCTTCTCCTGAAAATACCTAGCTATCTGAACAACTGTTCTGCCAGTTTTCCCAGAGCACAGAGGGCCTCACTCCTGATCGCCACCCTGAGCTCCTTTCAGGGGCAGTTGAGGGTTGGCAACTGCAGTGGCTCATGATTCAATACATGTAGAGGCAGATGGCAAGTGCCAATCTCCAGTTCACAGCAGCAAATTCTATTTGCTATAATTCCTCTCTGTGTCCCCTTTACTCTGCATGGTTCAGCCAACATTTTTTTTTTTTTTTTTTACTAAACATTTGCTTTCCTCATGTGAACTGAAGTTTGGCACTTGCCATCAGCCTCTACATGGAGTAAAACATGACTCACTGCAGCAGCGGGCCTGCAGCACCCCCTGAGTGGAGCTCAGGGTGGAGTCCAGGAGTGGGGCCCTCTGTGCTCTGGGAAAACTAGAAGAACAGGTCTTCAGATAGTTAGACGTTTTTAGAAGACTCGACGAGCCCAATTTTTTGCATGTCCTCATATCTAGAAAAACACTAAGATCCTTCGATGAAGATTGGTGTCTGTGACTAGCAGCAACCTTTACAAGACCATCAGCGAAATTCCGTAAGATGTGCGCATGGCGCATGCACCTCCCTCTTCTACCTTCTCACTTACATCTTGCAATTTCCCCTCTCCTCTTTGGGGTGGTATTTCAGAGCTGCCTGAAATACTGCCTCCCGGGCTGTCTTTAAGTAGACCAAAACAAAAGATGTCACTGTCATCTGTGAGAACAGCCACTCCCAAGGGTGGGCCAGTGAGCCCTGAGGGGACTCAGGAAAGAAACAAAGAAGACAAAGAAGACTTGCCTGCAGCTGAGGTGCACATCAAAGGAGTGATTCCAGCAAGCCCAGGCCTTGCAGGTCTTCCCCAGTGGAAATGGGCTTTCTGTAAATCCAGTTATCTGTAAATGGTTTTTGTTCCTACTGTTATATGCTTAAAGTCCCCTTCAAGGTGATTAAACCTAAAGGCCTCTGGCCATGAATCTTTGTAAGGCTCCCTCCCCCCCCCCACCTTGACCGCCTGGGATGCTCACTCCTTGCTAGAGAAGGAATGTGGCCCATTCCTCACCTGCAGGCCATATAACCTGTTCCCCATGCAAATAAGGTATCCTTCCTCAGACCAATGAGAAGATCAAACTGGGGCTCCACTCAGGTTGCATTGTGGGATATAAGGACGAATGCAGAGTGAGTCAGGCCCTCTTTATTTTTTCTGTCTTTTTAGGGCCACGCCCATGGCATATGGAAGTTCCCAGGCTAGGGGTTAAATCAGAGCTACAGCTGCTGGCCTACACCACAGCTACAGCAACGCCAGATCCAAGCTGTGTCTGCGACCTGTGCCACAGCTCAAGGCAACGCCAGATCCCTAACCCACTGAGCCAGGCCAGGGATCAAACCCGCAACCTCAGGGTTCCTAGTCGGATTTGTTTCCGCTGCCCCAAGACAGGAACTCCACTAGGCCCTCTTTTTAACCTGTGTGCAGTTGAGCCCTCTCTCTCCCTCTCTGAAAATGTGCTTTCACTTTACTAAATTTGTAAAACATTGCTGTTCCATTGCTTTGTTCCTGTGAGACAGCGACCGAGGAAACTGACAGTATCACTACTCCCTTCCCTTTGTTGCGAAAACTCATAGCTTCCCCCCTTCACCTCCTCTGAGCAGTTTCTCAGGGCCACCTGAGATGCTGTCTCCCGGGCTTAAGTCCTCATTTCACCCCAAATAAAACTGAACTCTCAACGTTTGGGTTGTTTATTTTTTAAAAGTTGAGACTCCATGTGAAGAGCTCTACCCCCCTTTGGGGTCCCAAACCATTATCCCCAACATCCTCTTTTGTCTTTTGCTGTAGAAGATGGTGCTTAAGGTCAGCGTTCTGGCCATTTTGGCGAGTTCCTTGGTTTTCCTGGGTCTCTTCCATTTACACAAGCCAGCAAACTTTTGTGGATCTTCTCCCATTAATCTCTCATGTCAATTTAAATCTTAGACTAGCAAGAACAATCTAGAAGGACAGAGGAAAAATTCTCCCTCCCGGACATACCATATGCAGAGGATCAGTGAGGAAAGGAAAACTGGAGTTCCTGTCATGGATCAGGGGAAACGAATCTGACGAGCATCCATGAGGATGCGGGTTCAATCCTTGGCCTCATTCAGTGGGTTAAGGATCCAGCATTGCAGTGAGCTGTGGTGTGGGTTGCAGATTCGGCTCAGATCTGGCATTGCTGTGGCTGAGGTGCAGGCCAGTGGTTACGGCTCAATTTGACCCCTATCCTGGGAACCTCCATTTATTGTGGGATGGCCATTAAAAAAAAAAAAAGAAGAAGAAGAAGAAAAGAAGAAAAAGGAAAAGGACAACTGTTCAGGATCCCATTTTCCAAGTCCTTGAAAAGAAAATCTCTTTCAAAGTAAGAGGAATTCTTTTCACAAAGGATAGTTTCAGTCCCTGAATCCCACTTAACCTAAGCCCCAGCTGTGTTAATTTTACTTCATGGAGTTCCCATCATGGCATAGCAGAAATGAATCCAACTAGGAACCATGAGGTTGCAGGTTTGATCCCTGGCCTCGCTCAGTGGGGTAAGGATCCGGCATTGCCGTGAACTGTGGTGTAGGTCAAAAACATGGCTCAGATCTGGCGTTGCTGTGGCTATGGTATAGGCTGGCAGCTACGGCTCTGATTCAACCCCTAGCCTGGGAACCCCCAAATGCCACGGGTGTGGCCCTAAAAAGACCAGAGACAAAAAAAAAATTTACTTCATGTTCCCTCAGAGTGGAGATAAATAAGGATGAACTACAGTGCATATGTAGCATCTTGTTTCCAAGGAGTCCAAGAGGCAAACATACCATCTCATTAACCTTCCTAGTGGTCTGAGAGAAGGAAGTGACAAATGTAATATCCCCACTCTTGCAAATGAGGAAACCAAGGAGTGAGAAAAGGAAATGAAAGACCAAGAGCCCAGTAGTGTGAGTGACAGAGCAGGAAAAAAGAAATTGGGTCTTAGAAACCGTGATTATTTCAAGGGCATATGAATACCCATGAATTATAAAGAGTAAGGTAAAACCCAACTGCTAATGGCTTAAAGTGTATTTACATCAAAGTATGGAACACGTGCTTTTCAAGTATGCCCAAAAGACTCAAACTCCTTCAGGTACCTGGGTGAGGCTGGCAGATGCCCCCCAGGGTTTCTTCTTTTTTTGGCCCCTACAATTGTGTGTCACTTTTCATACTGTGATAAATTGTCTGATATCTAGCGATTGGCTATAGATTTCCAACTCTAACTTCAGGGTTTTGTTTTTTCATTTTTATCTTCTCTCAAGTCAAACCAAATATCTATTTCTATGCTTCCCAAAGTCTACCTATATAAGGGATGATAAATGCCTGTCACTTTTCTTTAAATAAAAAAAAAAGATGAAAATTTCTCAATACAAGTTGGTGAAATTGGTGAAATTGAATTAAATAAAGTATATAATCATCTAAAGCTATTTTTCATCAAAAGAGGGTATTTTTTTAATCTACTTGGAATCATATTTATGGGTAAGAATATTGTTATAAATTGGTTGTTAGGAAAGTAGGAGTTAGAATTTTTATAAATCATCAGCTGGTTAAAAATGTCAAGTTACCTTTTAAAACAGTTTAAGAGAGCAGATGAGAAAATTACCTTGATATCAAAATCAAGTCCCCGAAACCCTCCTACACTGTTGGGGGGAATGTGAGTTGGTGCAGCCACTGCGGAAGAGTATGAAGATTCCTTAAAAAGCTAAAAATTGAGTTGGTATATGATCCAGGAATCCTACTCCTGTATATATATCCAGACAAAACTATAATTCAAAAAGATACGTGCACTTCTATGTTCATAGCAGCACTATTCACAATAGCCAAGACATGGAAACAATCTAAATGCCTGTTGACAGATGAATGGATAAAGATGATGTCATATATACACCACAGAATACCACTTAGCCATAAAAAGAATCAAATAATGCCATTTGCAATAGCATGGATGGAATTAGATATTATGTCAGAAAGAGAAAGACAAATACCATATGATATCACTTACAGTGGAATCTCAAATAAGGCACAAATGAACCTATCTGCGGAAAAAAAAAAAAACAAAACACCTCTATTCACAGACATAGAGAACAGACTTGTGGTTGGCAGGGTACAAGGGTGGGATAGACTGTGAGTTGGGGTTAGCAGATAGAAGTTATGTATACAGAATGGATAACAACACAGTCCTACTGTATAGCATAAGGAAATACATTCAATATCCTGTGCTAAGACCTAGTGGGATGGACATAACTGAATCACTTCGCTGTACAGCAGAAATTAACACAATGTTGTAATCCACTATAGTTGAATTTAAAAAAAATCAAGTCCCTGAGAGAAGAATGTGGGGACTTAAGGGTGGACATAATAGGCAACAACTTACATAGAATGGGTGCAAAGATACTTGGAAGGAAGTTTTGCATTCAAGTTGCCTTGTTCATTCACCAGGGATCAAGAGGCTCAGACTAAGAAAAATAAATTTTTACACAGTTACCAAAAGGCATAACATGTCAACCATTCTGCAAGACAGCATTAAATTCATCTTGAGAGTGTTAACAGATGGAAAGGGGGGAAATACATTAGCACAGGTAAGTGCATTGAATGTCCACAGGTAACTTTTAGAGGCATCACAGTGTAGTTAAAAGCATGCAGAGTAATGAATACATTAACAGAGTCAAACCTAGTTCAGCCACTTTCTAGCCAAGGGGCCTTTCAAGGTTGTACAAGGGTTAATGGTAATGAAAGTAAATTCCTGGTATACAGTAGACCCACAATATTTAATATTTATTGAAGTTATTTTAGTCTACTGGATGTTTTCTCCTTCCCAAAATACACTTAGAAACTCTATCACCTCAAATTTTACCAAATTGTAATATTTCAGAGAGCATATGAATTAATTGAAATTTTGTTTTCAGTTAATATGAATTTGATATCTACAGCAGAAAAAGTATGTCCCAGTATCTTCATTTAAGTGGGCTGTGGTTTGAGCAAGGTAGGAACAGTTGTTTTTATTACAGTACAAAATATCTAAGTGTTTGTTATTGCTTGAACTTCATAGACCCTATTTTACTCATGTCTAACAATATGTCAAATATTGATAAAATAATCATAATCATCTTTATGCTATCATTTGGTCATTCTTAATTTATGTTTTTGTTTTATCACCCATATTTGGAAGCATTCTGTGAATAATGTGACCAGGCAACAAAATGTGGCAAAATGTAGACCATTATTGCCTATAACCTTGCTTGCCTGTGATGGCTACTGATATATCCACTTGCCTGAGCTGAACAACAGTACACAGGATTCCCTTTCTAATATATTACTGGCCAGGCTGCAAGAGGCATATTTTCAAAAGAGCTGGAGGAAAGACAGGAGTAGCAGACACTTTATAGCATGATTGGTTATTCAAACATTAATCTATGTGTTGCTGTGACGAGATTCTGCAGATGTGATTAAAGTTTCTAATCCCAGTTGATTTTAATTAAAAAGGAAATTATCTTGGATAACCTGGGCAGGCCAGATTTATTCATTTGGAAGATCTTTAAAAAAAAGAGCTGAAGCTTTTCCTGAGTTGAGACCCTTGCCTGTGGACAAGCAAACTTTGGCTTGTGCTCACAAAGTCCCAACCTGCTCATGATCTTCCCTTCCTGACCTACAGACTTTGGATTTGCTTAAAAGCCCCCACAATTGTATAAGTCAATGCTTTACAATAAATTCAAATAGATGGATCATAGATAGATAGAGAGATAATTAGATAATCTCACTAATTCTGCTTTTCTAGTCAAACTCTGGTATCTTTCCATATCCTAATATCCCTGTAGAGAACCAAGTTCTACACCACATCTTGAACACGTGATGACTTCTTACTTGTTGATTTCCACCAATAGACTGGTGCTTTCATTTATTTATGCATTTAAAATGTATACATAGTCGGAGTTCCCATTGTGGCTCAGTGGTTAACAAAATCCGACATGGAACCATGAGGTTGCGGGTTCGATCCCTGGCCCTGCTCAGTGGGTTGAGGATCCAGCATTGCCATGAGCTGTAGTGTAGGTCACAGACGCAGCTTGGATCCTGCGTTGCTGTGGCTCTGGCGTGGGCTGGCGGCTACAGCTCCAATTAGACCCTTAGCCTGGGAACCTGCATATGCCACAGGAGTCGTCCTAGAAAAGGCAAAAAGACAAAAAAAAATTATACATAATAAAAGCCATTTATGACAAACCCACAGCCATATAATACTCAGTGGAGAAAAGCTGAAAGCCTTCCCATGAAAATGTGGAACAAGATAAGGATTCTGCTTTTATTCAACATAGTATTGGAAGTCTTAGCCACAGCAATCCAACAAACAAAAGAAATAAAAGACATCCAAATTGGAAGAGAAAAGGTAAAATTGTCACTCTATGCAGATGACATTATACTATATAGAGAAAACCCTAAGGACTTCACACAAAAACTACTCACACTGATCAATGAGTTCAGCAAAGTGGCAGAATACATGATTAATATTCAGAAATCAGTTGCATGTATGTATATTAACAATTAAATATTAGAAAGGGAATATAAAAATACAATACCTTTTAAAAATCACACCCCAAAAAATTAAATACCTAGAAATAAACCTGACCAAGAAGGTGAAAGACTTACATGCTAAGAAGTATAAAACATTAATCAAGCAAATTAAAGAGGATGCAAAGAAACTGAAAGGTATGTCATGCTCCTGGATTGGAAGAATTAATATCATTAAAATGGCCATACTACCTAAAGCAAGCTACAGATTTAATCCAGTCCCTATCAAATTACCCACGACATTTTTCACAGAACTACAACAAACAATCCAAAAATTTATATGGAACCATAAAAAACCCAGAATTGCCAAAGCATTCCTGAGGAAAAAAACCAAGCAGGAGGCATAATTCTCCCAGATTTCAGATAACATTACAAATCTATAGTAATCCAGTGTGGTGCTGGTACAAAAACAGATATACAGACCAATGGAGCAGAACAGAGAGCCCAGAAATAAACCCAGAAACTTGTGGTCAATTAATCTTTGATACTGGAGGCAAGAATATAAAGTGGGAAAAACACAGACTCTTCAGCAAATGGTGCTGGGAAAACAGGACAGCTGCATGTAAGTCAATTAAACTAGAACACACTCTCACAACATGCACAAAAATAAACTCAAAATGGCTGAAAGATTTAAACATAAGACACCATAAAATTCCTAGAAGTGAACACAGGCAAAATATTCTCTGACATCAACTGTACAAATGTTTTCTCAGGTCAGTCTCCCAAGGCAACAGAAATAAAAAGAAAAATAAACTAAAGGGACCTAGTCAAACTTACAAGCTTTTTCATAGCAAAGGAAATCATTAAAAAAAAAAAAGGAAAAAAAAAACCTACAGAATGGGATGATAAAACCATAACTGACAAGGGCTTAATCTCCAACTCATACAACTGAACAGCAAAAAAACAAAACAAAACAAAACAAAAACAAACAAAAAAAACAAACCAAAACACAAAACAAAACAAAACAACAACCCAATTGAAAAATGGGCAGAGGACCTAAATAGACATTTCTCCACAAAAGACTTCTGGATAGCTACCAGGAACAAGAAAAAAACATTCAACTTCACTAATTATTAGAGAAATGCAAATCAAAAATAAAATGAGGTACCACCTCACACCAGTCAGGATGGTCATCATTTATAACTCTACAAATAACAAATGCTGGAGAGGGTGTAGAGAAAAGGGAACCCTCCTGCACTGTTGGTGGGAATGTAAATTGGTACAAACACTATGCAAAAGAGTATGGAGGTTCCTCAGAAACCACCATATGATCCAGCACTCCCACTCCTGGGCATATATCTAGAGAAAACTTTCATTCAAAAAGATACATGCACTCTATGTTCATTGTAGCATTATTCACAATAGCCAAGACATAGAAACGATGTAAATGTCCAGCAACAGATGAATGTACTATGAAGATGAGGGACACTCTATTCCAATATACAATGAAATACTACTCAGCCATAAAAAAGAACAAAATAATGCCATTTACAGCAACATGGACACAACTAGAGATTCTCATACAAGGTAAGTCAGAAAGAGAAAGACAAACACCATATGATATCACTTATATGTGGAATCTATAATATAGCACAGATGAACCTTTCTATGGAACATAAACAGACTCAGAGACACAGAGAACTGATGTCGGTGCCAAGGGGCAGTGGAACAGAGTGGGATGGACTTGGAGTTAGGGGTCAGTAGATGCAAACTATTACAGTTACAATGGATAAGCAAAGAGATCCTGTTGCATAGGGAACTATATCCACCTCTTGTGATAGAACATGACAGAAGATAATATGAGAAAAAAGTATATTTATATGCATAACTGCATCACTTTCCTGTATAGCAAAAATATTGACAGAACATTATAAATCAACTATAATAAAAAATTTAAAAAAATAAAATATATAATCACCAACTCATTAAAGGAGTTAAGACAATTACTTTTTACTAAATCTTTTGTTGTTCTTCCTAGTCATATTTACATAGGCTAGTCTTTCTAGATAAATGGCATCATAAAATGATCATCATATACATACTTGTTGTTTTACCATGGACAAGTGATTAACCCCTTTGTGCCAATTCCATAAAAATGGAGATAATATTTCTCTCATTAGATTTTTGTAAGAAGGAAATTAATTAACTATAGAGTACCATGATTATAGTAAACCATATACAAAAGTTACCTTTTATTATGATCCAAATTATTTTCATAATCTTTAATTTTTCCAAAATTTACTTATGGAGAAGGGTAACAGTAATGGTGACAACGATTTACATCAGTATTTTCAGAGGACATTTTATTTTTTTATTTTTATTTTTTTGTCTTTTTGCCATTTCTTGGGCCGTTCCTGCAGCATATGGAGGTTCCCAGGCTAGGGGTCAAATTGGAGCTATAGCTGCTGGCCTACACCACAGCCACAGCAACGCGGGATCCAAGCCACATCTGCAACCTACGCCACAGCTCACGGCAACGCCGGATCGTTAACCCACTGAGCAAGGGCAGGGACCGAACCCGCAACCTCATGGTTCCTAGTCGGATTGGTTAACCACTGCGCCACGACGGGAACTCCTTCAGGAAGTTTTTATCTAGGAAGGGCCTAGATTTTCTTCTACCAGGTAGAGAATTTGCATTGTTTCAGTGCATAAGATGTGCAAACCAAATTTTCCAACATCGGGAATCACGTTTCCTTTAAAAATAAGCTTTACAGGTAATGCATTGAATTGGGTTTCCTAAAAAAAAAAGATATGAAGTGCTTACTTCCAGCCTCCTTGGAAGATGACCTGATATTTGGAAAGCGGATCATTAGAAAAATAATCAAGTTCCAATGAGATCATTAGGGAAGGCCTTATTCCAGTATGACCGATGTCCTTATCAAGAGGGGGAATTTGGACACAAACATGCAAAGCGAGAAGGTGATATGAAGAGACAAACACAAAGAGGACACTGTGTGAAGACAAAGGCGTGAGGTATCTCCAAGTTGAAGATCACCAGCAATTCACCAGAAGTCAGGAGAAAGGCCTGGAAAAGCTTCTCCCTCACAGCTCTCAGAAAGAACCAAACCTGCTGATCTTAAACTTCTTTTTTGTTACTTTATTACACAACCCTAGGAAACCAGTACACACATTAATAATGATTTAAATGACTAGTTTCTAGTATACATGAAAAAAAGTAATAGACTTGGGGTAAACATTCCAAATATCACTGTTTTTATTACAAACACAATCAATTGCATTTAGTCCCTCACAGAAAATATATTTATGTTTGAGCAAATACTTCTATGTTTACATAGCTGATATTCATAATAGGAGATTCACCAAAATCTCTCTCCAACTACTTCTGCTGCAAACCATCATACATTAACTCCGTAATTAGCTTCTTAGCCTCTATGAATGAGTAATCCTTCTTGCAATAACTCCCAATGCCACAAGGATATCAATATCCAATTCAAACTACAGTGACATCCATATCCTTATTTCTGAATTTTCTGTGGAGATGAAGGTCTACCCTAAGGAAAGCCACCTTCATTTTAATCTGTGACACCTCCCTTTTAGTATTAGCTATTCCCAGTTAAATCCAAATGGAAAGTCATTGATTGTGACTTCTTTCAAAACTGGAAGCACTTTTGTCAACTGGGTAGCCAAATGGAATTCCTACCAGAAGAAATGCCTTCATTTGCTGCTTACACATGTACTCTCTTCTGAATAAAAGGGGCTATTTCTACTATATAAGCATTTAGCCAATTTTTTCCCCTGAGAGTAATAAGTGCATTACCAGAAGTATTGCCTGAATGATCCAAAGATGAGATTCAGATCCAAAGATGAGAATGTTAATTCTTCATTCTGAATGGTTTAATTTTCAATTTGTCTCACTATTGTTTCCCTTCCATAGGGCCAGGAAGGACAAATTTATTTCCATCTTAATTCAGTCACAAGAGCAACTTTGTAGAGCCAGCCAGGGCCAATTACCATCGGGTGGGCAGTGTGTGTGACAGCTGAGTGAAACTGAAGGCATGTGACAGTGTTATGAAGAACTTTATTCAATCTCTTGCCAAACACTAAGAGTAACTGCTTGCCAGGGCGAGATTTCCCCCCTAAATTTGAGATTGCAAAGAACTCTTTTTGCAAGAAACTTTGGCTTCAGTGAAGGTGCATGTGAGCCCATATTTTCTTTTCATTTTCTGTGGATATTTTTTCTATGTCTCTACCTTTCATGCATATTTGATTACTCTTTCCATCTGTTAAAAAAGTTCTGTTTCTTTTGGGCAAATACTGGCAACATTCTTTTACTTCTCATCATTTTCTGGACATATTGACTTGGCTGTAGCAAAAGTGAAGTTCTCTAGAGAGAAGAAAATGAATGATAAAATACTGAAAAGGGGGCAATCAAAATTGAAACATTATTAGATCAAATCTATAATGTAAGCCAGATGAAAAATACAATGAAACAATGAAACAATGAAACAATGAAAATTCATCTTGTTCATTTACAAGATGAATTACTACATTTACATAATTTTTTAAATCCCAAAGATTCTGTTCTTGGTCCTATAAAATATATGAAATAATTGAAAACATAACACACAAACTACTTTTCTATTTTTCAGAAAAAAAATGTTTCTCCAATTCTTTCTAAAGTTTTCTAATCCACAATGCATAGCCACAAGCAATATAAATCAATCAATCTGAGAGCTGGGGGATGTTGTATATAAATTAGTAAGTGGTAAGAAGAGGACACAACCAAATTCCGGTCTCAGGTTGCAAACTGTATGAAGTGATTGTATATTTCCATCAATCTGCTAAAATTAATTAGCCAGTACTATATACATTTGTAGCATAACACATACAAAGTTTTTTTTTTTTTTTTGGCTTTTTAGGGCTGCAACCCTGGCAGCTATGGAAGTCTATAGCTGCTGGAGTACTCCACAGCCACAGCAACTAGGGAGCCACGGCTCATCTGCAACCTATACCACAGCTCACAGCAACACTGGATCCTTAACCCACTGAATGAGGCCGGGGATACAACCCACATCCTCATGGATGCTGGTTGGATATCGTTACCACTGAGCCATGACGGGAACTCCAATATGATCATTATCTTGAAGTCTTTCTTATCAACTTGAAGTGCTGGCTTCCTCCTTCCAGCCTAGTCAAGCTTTTATGACTCAGACATTTGGGAGAGGAAAAGTTCTATTGTTTACCCCTGGAAGAAGAGACACATTGTGGGGTTCACCAAGTTCCCACCAACGGGAGTTGCAGTGTAAAAGTGACCTCTATTTACTAAGTTCGTTTCCAAGTACCCCAGTTCTCTTAAGAGAGAACATTCCATTATTTGTAGATTTTTTATGATGACCATTCTGATTGGTGTAAGGTGGTACCTCATAGTAGTTTCGATTTGCATTTCTCTAATAATTAGCGATGTTGAGCATTTTTTTCATGTGTTTTTTGGCCATCTGTATGTCTTCTTTGGAGAAATGTCTATTTAGATTTTCTGCCCAAATTTTTATTGGGTTGTTTTTTTGATATTGAGCTGCAGAAGGTGTTGGTATATTTTGGAGATTAATCCCTTGTTTGCTTCATTTGCAAATATTTTCTCCCATTGTAGGGGTTGTCTTTTCATTTGCTTAGGGTTTCCTTTGCTGTGGAAAAACATTTAAGTTTAATTAGGTCCCATTTGTTTTTGTTTTTATTGTCATTACTCTAGGAGGTGGATCTGAGAAGATACTGCTGGAGAGATTGTGGAGAAATGGGAACCTTTTTACACTGTTGGTGGGAATGTACATTAGTGCCATCACTACTGAAAACAGTTAAAAATAAAACTAACCTCCATACTGTTAACTTTTAAAAACTAAGAATAGAACTACCATATGATCCTACCATATGAACCTCCATACTGTTAGTTTTATTTTTAAAAACTAAAAATAGAACTACCATACGACCCAGCAATCCCACTCCTAGACGTCCACCCAGAGAAAAACCATAATTCAAAAAGATATATGCACCCTGATGTTCACTGCAGCACTATTTACAATAGCCAAGACATGGAAGCAACCTAAATGTCCATCAACAGATGAATGGATAAAGAAGATGAGGTACGTATATACAATGGAATGCTACTCCACCATAAAAAAAGAGTGAAATAATGCCATTTGTAGCAACATGGATGGATCTAGAAACTAGCATACTAAGTGAAGTTAGACAGTGAAAGACAAACACTATATGATGTCACCTATATGTAGAATCAAAAAAAAAAAAAAAGGGATACAAATGAACTTATTTGCAGAACAGAAACAGACTCACAGATTGGTGGGCTTTAGCCAACTAAAACACATTAGTCATGTCTAGGCACCAGTGGGAATAAAGGAATATTATTTCCAAAATGTTCCAAAATGTTCTGATGAGATGACATATGTTTTGGAAGGTGAGACAAAAGAATACAAGTTGTTTAATAACTCACATGTCAGCATTTACTACTTCCCTTTGTAGCTGAGGGAGCCAATAAAACATGTGTGTCTTTCAAAAGCAGTAATTATTAGCAAGTACTTCATGCTAAACATAGTGCCAGGTGCTGGAGACAAAAATATAAAAGAAACAGATACCACCTCTTCCCTTGTGGGATTATAACCTAATAAGGATGGTAGGTCCCTTCAATATGTCACCCCGCTAAATATACAGTTATAAATTATGGAGGTGCTATAAAGACAAAGTAAAATTTGTAGCCGGGCAGCAGATAGCATGATTGGTTCTTCCTAATTTGCCTGGGGCCCTCCTAGCTTTGGCATTGAAAGTCCAACTTTTTAGGAAAAACCTCAGTTCTGGGCAAACCAGGAGAGTTGTTTACCCTAGAAGTATAACCAGGAGCCTGAGAGCGCGGAGGTCAGAGGAAGCCTCTCTGAGAAGGTGACCTCCGTGCTGGGGCTTGAAGAAAGAGCAGGAGTTGGGCAGCCTCAGCATCAACAGAAGAGCATTCCTCCGCCCATGGTCTCTCTACTGTAAATAGGGTTACAATGAACATGGGGTGCATGTATCTTTTCAAGTTATGGTTTTCTCCAGATAGATGCCCAGGAGTTGGATTGTTGGATCGTATGGTAGTTCTACATTTAGTTTTCAAAGGACCCTCCATACTGTTCTCCGTGAATAAAGGTTTATATAGAACTGATT
This sequence comes from Phacochoerus africanus, assembly GCF_016906955.1. Lineage (NCBI taxonomy): Eukaryota > Metazoa > Chordata > Mammalia > Artiodactyla > Suidae > Phacochoerus > Phacochoerus africanus. The sequence continues at coordinate 48,236,461 of NC_062556.1, read as the reverse complement.
CAGTTTGCCGTACACCTGAAGCGAATACAACATTGCAAGTCAACTCAAGTCCAATAAAATATAAAAAAATAAACAAATGAAGGGGGAGAATAAGAAGGAGAAGGAGGAGGAGGGAAGGAAGAATGGCATTCTGGTGATAGAGCAGCTATGGAAGGCCTGAGACAGGAGAGAGCTCAGGGAAAGAGGACCAGGGAGGAAAGTGAGCTCTGAGATGAGGATGGTAAGGCTGGTAGATTATGCTGAGCCTTGTAATGCATGATAAGGTGCTGGGGGAGGTGGGGGGAGTAGATTCTACTTCAACAGCACCAGAAAGATCCTGAAAAGTTTGGAGCAGAGATATACCTAGGCTCAAAAGTCCTATATAGGAGTTCCCGTCGCGGCGCAGTGGTTAACGAATCCGACTAGGAACCATGAGGTGGCGGGTTCGGTCCCTGCCCTTGCTCAGTGGGTTAAGGATCCGGCGTTGCCGTGAGCTGTGGTGTAGGTTGCAGATGCGGCTCGGATCCCGCGTTGCTGTGGCTCTGGTGTAGGCCGGTGGCTACAGCTCCGATTCAACCCCTAGCTTGGGAACCTCCATATGCCGCGGGAGCAGCCCAAGAAATAGCAACAACAACAAAAAAAGACAAAAAAAAAAGTCCTATATAGGGCAGTTTGTATTTTAAGATGATCACTCTGGCTGCTATAGGGAGAAATGACACAAGGCAGGAAACAATGGCAGAACTGAGAGCAATTCTGATGTTTGAAGATCATATGTTTTCCATCTCACGAAGGAGGAGATATTTGCCTATGGTACTCAAAATGTGGCCACAGTACCAGAAACCCCAGCTGGGGATTGGTTAGAAGGGCACTTTCTTGAGCTCCTGTGCAGACCTACTGAATCAGAAATTCTGGAGTTTTAAGATATCTCCCAGGTGATTAGGATGCAGAGCTAAAGTTTGAGAACCGCCACCTTAGGAAAACAAAATTGCTTCTGAGGCAAGACTCAGAAATGCAAAGAAATATGGGTATAGAGTCACTCCACTTCAGGGTCAAGATTCTGGAAAATAAGAGTAGATGTACAAAGAGGACAGAGATGGATATTGTTTGCATTGGAAAAGCATAATTCAGGTTTTCCAAATTCCTTGTTACATCATGAAAAATGTACTCCCAAAGGGATAATTAGCAGCTTAAGGGAAAGGTATTGACACTGCAGTTTGAAAGGCAAAGACAAAAATAACAAGTTTAAAATTTCTTAGTAATTACTAGATAGAATAATGATTGTCAAATGAGAGGAAAAACCATAAATCAGTTTCCAGAACTACTAAAACCAAAATTCCTTCTGGTCCTGTATTTCTGTGATCTCATAGAGAGAATTTTAACCCTGGTATTTAACTGTTTGGTATTCCGACCCAAATGACTATATTTGAATATTCAAAATCCCAGGCCAAAACTGCTATCTCAATTTTAACCCAGGAAATACACGTAAATAGAGAGATATTACTGAGAATTGATGGGATATGGCTCATGATGTACAGCAGTGAAAGGGCATAGCTTACCAAAAAGAAACAGGTGTAATATGAAAAGGAAGAAGTTATATCCAGCATAAAAGTCATAGTTGAGCGTAGAAACATGGTAGAAAAAAATTTCCATGTCATAAAGAAAACCAAATATGAAAGTAACAATGAAAAAGTACAACAAACTTCCAGACCAGAGAAGACAGATGATGCTCTTCTTAAACAGATAAAATGCTTGGAGAGGGTCAAGATAGAGCAGTGACAGAGTCTCTAATTATCCTCACAGCTCTTGGAAAACATTCAATTCAACAACAGAATATAAAGTATGTTTTCTTGTCTTAATAGCAATTTTGTCCTTCAGACAGGAAAGGAAACCGCCTGGGAATCCATTCATCTGGGTCTAAGTTTGACTAACAGAGAAATGGTTTGTTATCAAAAACGTATTGAAACTTTGGGAGAGGCCACTTTGTTTTGGGGATTATAATAACGAAAGACTAGAAATATTTACAAAATATTCCTTGGAAGAGCATTTACTTTTGGATGTGGGTATTTACGCTCACATTGATGTCACTCATCATTCTTGGAAGGTGCTTAGGATAATAAAATACCATCTATGTCAACTACTTTATTCTGGTGATGAAGCTATTTCTTCATTCAGACAAGATGTGTATCGGACTGCTTGATCAGGTACCTTCTATTCAACTGAACTCTAACTGGGTGATGAATGGGGAGAGGTGGAAATGTTTGCCTCCAAATATCTACCTTAGCTGAGGCTTTCCCTAAAATGATGGTTCTCAAACTTCAGATTATATTAGAATGACCTACAAGACATTTACAACACAGAATTCTGGGCTCCATCTCCGGAGTTCCTCCATTCTTGGAGCCCGAAAATGTGTATTTCTAATTAGTTCCCAGCTGCTGATGCCCCAATCATTTTATAAACCTCAGATTTAATGAAAGAAACAATGTCATGTTGAAGCCCTTCTAACTCATGCTTTCCTACAGAGGAGGTGGAGTCAGAGGCTCAATCCCCCCTCTTTCCTCCTAAAAAGGAATCATCCCCTAGTTTCTCAACCCTGTCTACACATTAGGAGCCCCTCTGGGAAGTTTTAGAAACACCTGCATCCAGGCTTCCTCTGTCCCTGGTTCTGACTGAATGAATCAGCATTTAACTCTGATCATTTAAGCAAGTGAAATTTTTTTAAAATGCAACACCTTTGTTTTTCAAATCATATTTTTCCTCGGTTTTGAAATCAATGAGACTGTTAACGCTACTTAAATGTTTTGTAATCAGTACTTAGTCTTGTTTTATCTGTGAAACCAATGATTGAATTGTTGCATATGGAAAAAAAAATGGAGAAGTGATTTTTAATTTTATATTGTTCACTTGAACATGAGTTTCTTTCCTTATGTATATGGCATAGGGAAACATTTCTCAGATCAATGGACTAGCATACTAAGGACATGTTTATTATATCATTTTTCCTCGGGACCACCAAGAACAAACAGACAGAGAGTGACAGAATTGATTAGAAATGGATAATGTATTATCCATCTTCTCAATAATGAAGAAGGAGTATCTTCATGATGGTTGAATGCATTATTAGTGATTAATTCACCAACAAGAAAGTGACATATTCATCCACCGAATTATTGTGAGCCTATCATATAGCTTTATTAAAACAATTGATCATATTTTCATCTATATTAAGGGAAATATATTAATTGAGATTTGTAACAGGAAATAGGCATTTTCACAACACTATGACAAATATTTAAATATATGTTCGCATCTAGATTAAGGGAATATATTAATTGATATTTGTAATGGGAAATAGGCGTTTTCATAACACTATGACAAATACTTAAATATATGTGACTAAATTTTCAAACCCAAGCTCTCAACATTTATTGCTTTAATCTGAGCATGTTTTCTTCAATTCAATAAAACACTTTACCCAAAACACATAATTTTATGCAAGAAATTTTGTGTGCTTCCTAAATATTCAACTTCGGCACTTAACAACAGAATCTAGAAATGCAGGAAAGAGTGCAGAAAAATCATCTGAGAAACTCAGGAATTTACTTACAGAGTGCTTGCTAAGTGTTACATTTCTTTCCAGAAGTATAGAAAATTCACCATTTAACAAGAGTATGAGCAATAACACAAGAAAGGCATTTTTAGAGTAACTAAAACATGAATTTTAAAAGGACAAAGGATGAAACCTTAATGAGATCTTGTGCAATTTGTGGCAATAGCAAAATTTTAAAAATGTTAAGCTAGACCCTTGCCCATTCATCTCCAAAAAGAGAGAAGAAAATGCAATTAGCTTAAATACCTAATCAAACCATTAAGCGTGCAAAACCACACTCTAATTTTAGGGATTTTATTTGTCCACTTTAAGAATTACATTGGACTGACATTTTTTTAGATATATATTTTTCCAGATATATAGGTAAACATAGATATATAGGTATAGGTTTAAAAAAAATAGCAAATATAGATACCAATTTTGGTTTTACTTTTAAGAATTATTTTCCAGTTTTTCCCTTGCTAAAATAATATAATTTGCCAGAAGGAGCACCAAATTTAGATAGTCTGGACCCTAAAAATGAAGGCATACAATGAAATCTATTTATTTCTATAATACTAGCTCAAAGCAGCTGTATCAACAATATCAAGCACTGCAGAGCTGACTTTGAAAAGACAATTTAATGAGAGATATAAAGAAGTGATATATACATATATTTAAAGTATAGGAAGAAGAAGATGGTATAATGAATTAGTAGTAATTCTACAGCTCACTGGTCCAAAAAAGCAAAAAAGGCAGCTGTCATGAGAGACAAAACAGAGACGGAGTGGGACAGGATGACAGTTGTAAAGGTCTTCATTTATGCACAGTTCTTGTCACAGAGCATGTGCTTGATAAAACTGTATTGAAGATGATGAGGGTCGCATTTATGGTATTACGATTTTAAATTTCTACGTCAATTAAAATAGCAAATAAGATTTTATACAGATACTAAACACAAGAAAAATGACACAACATAAACAAAATATAAGTAATTTTAAAAACTACAAAATTGCTCATATTAATGATATCTGTTGCTCCTCATGTCAAACCATATTCATTAAAATAGACAAAGGTGACTTTCCTGACTTATTTCCTCAACAGAGTCTTCCCTACATGCTCTGCCTTGTTCTTCAAAGTACTCATCTCCCAGAGTTCCTGTCGTGGCTCAGTGGTTAACAAATCTGACTAGGAACCATGAGGTTGTAGGTTCGATCCTTGGCCTTGCTCAGTGGGTTAAGGATCTGGCGTTGCCGTGAGCTGTGGTGTAGGCCCCAGGTGGGGCTCAGATCCCGCATTGCTGTGGCTCTGGCATAGGCCGGTGGCTCCAGCTCTGATTCGCCCCCTAGCCTGGCAACCTCCATGTGCCATGGGAGCAGCCCTAGAAAAGGCAAAAAGATTTAAAAAAAATTAAAAAAAGTACTCATCTTCTATAAGCTGGATTATTTTTAAAAAACAAATTAGCTCATGTCTGCTCCCATATTTACATTTTCCCAACAGTTTCACATTGTAATTCAAAAGCAAACTCTGTGTCATGAACTCATCCTCTCCTCTCTCCCAGTCCCATTGCACCAGAGCCTCTTCTCAGTTCCAGAAATACCCCAAGCTGTTCCCCACCTCAAGGCCTCCAGGGGTGCAGCTCCTTCTGCCTGAAATCTCAGACTCCTCCTTCTTTGCCAGGGCTACTGCTCTGTTCCAGCTAACTGCCACCTCTACCAAGAGACTTGCTCTCAGGATCATGAGCATAAGTGGATTTCCTGGTGTTACGCTCCCCTCACTGTTCACCGCTATCTCCCTTCCTAGCACTTATCACAGGTGGGAATTATATAATTGCTTATATGGCCATTGCCAGTCTCTCCTTTAGAGCGGGAACTCCATGAGTGTGCAAAGGCTTCTGTTGGGTTCGCCACTTTCTACTCAGCACCTAGCAGAAAGCCTAACATCCTGCAGGTGCTCAGTATTTCAGAGATGAACTTGCAAACTACAGTAATAAGGTCAGGATTCCACCTAAACGATCTAGAGAAATTTTATTCTTTACTTTGTAAGTGAAATGGCAATTTCATAGCAAAGAAAAATTCAGTTCTACCTACATGCCCATAGAAAGCAAAAGTTACTACAAAAATCTCACAAATCTGTACAACTGGGACAACGAGAACAAATCTACATTGTGTTCTATACACGAAACCTTAAAGCCAGAGTGGGAGTAAGATATTTCACTCGTTTAATATTTTACATTTTATTTCCTTGTAGTAAGAAACAATTAATGTGACATTTACCCTCAATGAATTTTTAAATGTACAACAGAGTATTATTGACTATAGATCCAATGTTGGACAGATTTCTAGAGTTTCCTCTTGCTTAACTGAAACTATGTCCTTTGATTAGGAGCATCCCAGTACCCTCTCCCCTTAGACCCTGACAACCACTTTTCTGCTCTATGATTCTATGAATTTGAACATTTTGGATATCTCATATTAAGTGGAATGATGCAGTGTTTGTCTCTCTGTGACTGGCTTAATTCCCACAGCATAATGTGTTTAAGTTTTAACCATGTTGTTGACTATTTAAAAATATCCCTCTTTTCTTTCTTAAAGGTGATTGATAGTCCATTGTATTTTATAGCAATTTTTCTTTGTCCATCCGTTTTTGGTGGACATTTAGGTTATTTCCACATAATGGCTATTGTGAATAATGCTACAATGAACATAAGGGTGCTAATATCTGTTCAAGATCATGATTTCAATTCTTTTGGATAAATACCCAGAAGTGAGCTTGCTGGATCATACGGTAGTTCCATTTTTAGTCTTTTTAGGGCCACATCCATGGCATATGGAGGTTCCCAGGCTAGGGGTCAAATCTGAGCTATAGCCGCTGGTCTATGCCACAGCCACAGCAATGTGGGATCCGAGCTGAGGCTGCGACCTAAGCCGCAACTCACTGTAATGCCAGATCCTTAACCCACTGAGTGAGGCCAGGGATTGAACCTGCATCGACATGGATGTTAGTCAGGTTTTAACCCCTGAGCCATGATGGGAACTTCGTGACTTCTCAATTTTATATGCCCACCAACAGTGTGCAAGGGTTCCAACTCCTTCACAACTGCACAACCCATCATCTTTGTTTTTAAATCTTGAGTTTTTTAAGTCTTCATATTTATTAGATTCAATTGTAAATAATACTAAATCAAGCTCTCCATCTTTTAAAAATATTTACTGAAGAAATAAACTTACATTCAGTCTCCTGTTCCAAGGTAACAGGTACAGTGATGACGATTTGATAAATAGCCAAGTGATGGTTGACACTTTCAAAAAGCCAGTGTCCCATGGTGAAGGAAAAGTAGTTCAAACACTTGCTGGGGACACAGTCATGATTTTTATTTTCAATTTTCAGTGTAGTGCTAAAGAAAAAAAACGTTCTGCAAGATTTTCTTTTCCTTTACAAAGACTGCTGTTTAAGGGGGTAAGGAAAATGGCAATTAAAAACTGTTTAACAAATACGGGCAAACAACCACACAAAATGGTAATAACAAGAAGCACTGAACTGTGTGGATTTGGGCTCACAGCGTGGTCTTCAAATGGTTGGAAAATTCAAGTGCTCTTGTCTGCTAGTCTGAAGTGCATTTGTATAAGTCAGGAATTGCAACGAGAAAATTGTTCTTGGCTGCATAAATACTTCCTATGAACTTTTGAAATCCAATCTGGTATCTTTACATACACAATTACCACAAGGATAATAATTACAGATGGTATGTGACCTCTCAATCTCTAGCCTTCTGGGATTTTTCATTCCTAATTTTTGTTATCATAAGCTTTTTACCAATATACCATGTAAACCGATTTCATTTTCAGATATTTTAAGATCAAAGGAAAATGTCCTATGTAATCTCGACTATCATAATCTTTTCCATTTACTTATCTAATAGAGAAATGTACTGTATGTTTAGGTATCTAAAGCTTTATTTTGGGGAGTTGATTATAAGAATAAAAAAAACAATGATTTTTTTTTTAAAAGTTTCCACTTTCCTGCTTTGGGGAAGTGTCACAATAACTATAATATACAAAGAGGTTTTGTATTGTTCTCAAATTTCTTCCATGACATTTTAGATAGAATTTCCCAATGACCACCAGATCAGGGACTTTCTAAGGAGATTAAAAGATGTCAGATCTGTAATGCCGATCAGTCCAAATAGTTTTTAAATAAAAGGAGTTTTAGATAGAGCCTGAATGCACATTGGAAACTAAACCAGCTCTAACCTACCTAGCAATGGAGATGGTGAGATAGAGACATAGAAAGAAACAGAGACAAAGATATAGAAGTAGGGAGTTGTCTTGGTGCAGCAGAAACAAATCCAACTAGGAACCATGAGGTTGTGGGTTCGATCCCTGGCTCTGCTCAGTGGGTTAAGGATCTGGCATTGCCATGAGCTGTGGTGTAGGTCACAGAGAAGGCTTGGATCTGGTGTTGCTGTGGCTGTGGCATAGGCCAGCAGCTGTAGCCCCGACTGGACCCCTAGCCTGGGAACCTCCATATGCCACGAGTGTGGCCCTAAAAAGCAAAAAAAAAAAAAAAAGATATAGAGGTAGAGGTAAAGTCTCACGAACACAGCTGAAAGCATAGACCAAATATATATATATATATATGACCAAAATGTGACAATACATCAAAAAGCAGTAATAACTAATAGCTAACAATTAATAGATTATACAACACTCATAAATTGTCTTGTCAGGTTAAGAGGATTTGGTGAGCCAAAAGTTACAAACAAGAGAAACATTTAAAATTAAGTGCCCTATTATTATTTATCTGCACGTATTTGCATGGGTCACAGCCTTCTGTTCTGGCAAACTAGCATTTTACGTATCTTCAGTGAGACTGCCATTATTTCCCAGTAGAAGAATTCAATATCAACACTTATATCAGCAACAAAGTGGAAGAACATACTCCTGATTTCTATATCTATTTCACTTTCTTTTCTTTCAACTCAGAGAAGTGTCCCTTCTCCACTTAAGACTAATTCTTTCATGTTTGATCTTTGTATGGCTCCTTCCCAACTTTATAAAAATAATACCCCAGCATTGATCCCTCTGTCTCCCGCTCCACTGTTGCCTCAAAGATGCTCAACCTCTCCCCCCAGACCAATCTTTGAGAAGTCACTTTTCTTTCTTTTTTTATTTGCTAAAAAATTTCATTTGGTGCATTCCTCCTGCTTCCAGGTCCCAGCCACTTGCTTTCCTTAAAAATTGGCTTTGCCTCTTTCCCAACTGAAGCTACTCTTTATAAAGTTTCCTTATAGCTAGGCAGCTAGCTAGCTAGATAATTGATAGAGAAATATATAGATATTAAAGTATAGCTGATTTACAATGTTGTGCCAATCTCTGCTGTACAGCAAAGTGGCTCATTATTTTTTTATTTTTATTTTTTTTGTCTTTTTGCTATTTTTTTGGGCCGCTACCGCAGCATATGGAGGTTCCAAGGCTAGGGGTCGAATCGGAGCTGTAGCCACAGGCCTACGCCAGAGCCACAGCAGTGCGGGATCCGAGCCGCATCTGCAACCTACACCACAGCTCACAGCAACGCCGGATCCTTAACTCACTGAGCAAGGGCAGGGACCGAACCCGCAACCTCATGGTTCCTAGTCGGATTCGTTAACCACTGCGCCACGACGGGAACTCCTCATTATTTTTTATATTATTTTCCATCATGGTCTATCTCAGGAGACTGGACAGAATTGCATGTGCTACACAGAATGAACTTTTTGATTATCCATTCTAAATTTAATAGTTTATGCATGTCAGATTTTTTTTTAAAGAGAGTTAAAAAAAACAAAGTTTCTTTTTTTATAAGCCATTCTGAACTAGTTAGTCTCATTAAAGACAAATCCATATTCTTCAATAACTTGTCCCTGAGTGTCATTGCCAAAGACAGATCATTGGGCAGCAGTGGACAGGATGCTGAATTCAGGAAAGAATTTATTTATTTAATCATTTTTTTTTCATCCATTCAATGAGATGTTTTGGGCAACTTGTAAATACTAGAAGAATACTGTGAATGGGCATGTGCTATTAAAAAGATAGTATCTGTCTCCTTGCACATGGACCTCACAGTGTAGACAAGGATGACAAAATGTAAACAGCCATCACAGTGCAATGTGATAACTACTCCTGAGAGTTCTGATGCCAACAATTATTCCAACTTTATCTCTGTTCCATGCCTCAACTCTCCATGGACAGTAATTCTTGTGAAGCAGCCCAGTGCCAATGCCAACCAACAGGTGGCTTCTTAATGAAGAGAAAAGGCAGAATTCACAACTCTTCCCTAGTTGCTTTGCTTCTAGACTCCAAGAGGAAATATTCCCCATCCAAGTGCCCAAACTTCCGAGTCTTGTTCACTGCTCAAATGCAAAGAGCTTTATAAAATACTGTTCTGACCTCTAATGTTTCTCATTTGTTAATTTAAAGCTCTCATCCATTCCTCTTAATATTCTATTAGATGAATAGTAATTAACTTTGGCTTATGCTTACTCCAACCTTGAGTAATTTGTGTATTAAGGTTAGAAACAGATTATTAATAAGTGACACTGCAATTTAGGGAAGCTAAATAAGGGTTTACCTCAAAAGTGATATTCTATCATCTAACTGTTTCAATTTTTAGGTCAGGAGCATAAAATGTCAGAAATTATGAGACTCATAACTATTATTAGTCACCTTCACACAAGGATTATATATCTGCTTTTAAAGAGTTTAGTTTTGTTGATTCCTTTCTTGCTTGTGGAACAATAGGAGACAACCTTTTCTTCTGTCCTTGCTTACGGATTTATTGCACTTGTTGCCATGGTGACAAATCCATAGTTCCCAGGAGATCACTGTTTTGAACTCTGAATCTTTTGACCCTCTGAAAGCATCAGTATAGAAAAGGTAGAAAAGCAAGCTCTAAAATCCCTCAAGTGGACCAATTTATGGAAATGCATGTTTTGCTGCTATTTTCCAAACTGTATCTGATGTAAATTTCCAGCATTTTAGAACAGAAAAGTACCAATAGACTCTGTGCCTTGAATTATCAAACTACTGTGAGACTAGTTTTATGAAAAATTCTTTTAGAACCTATCCCCAGGCTTCCATGCATAACAACTTTGACTTTAGAAAAGGCATCATGATTAACGTTTTAGATACTTGGTTTTTGAATTTAAAAGCATGCAGAAGTGTGTATGAGAATAGGTCTTTTCCTATAGAAATCTTACAGTTGATTTACACAGTAAAATTTCTAAATAGAAAATACAGAAAAGAAAAACAAATACTGCCTATAAATAATTTTTTTTTCTTTACTTAAAAGAGGGAATATCTTTTAAGGTTAAGGTACAGTTTAAGGTAAAAATGAACTGACCAGGACTCAGCATATTTCATTCATTTATGCATCTGTTTCTTAATTCACAAAGTATTTATGGAATGTCTATAATGTGCCCATATCCTTAGCACTGAAAACATAAAAATTATGAATTAGGTCAATTGTCTTTGTTCTTGCAAAGCTCATTCTGTAAGGCAGAGAAAAATTAAGCATATATATTTGATTATATATAAATATATAGAGAGATGTCATTTTATATATATATATGTATATACATTTACTTTATTTACACACACACACACACACACACACACACACGCACACAAAATGTTAGATAGTAACTAGTGCCAGGGAAGAAATAAAACAGTGACATGACAGAGGTGACAGGAGACACATTCAGGAACAAACAAAAGGCAAGTGTATCTGCTAAATAGAGTGAGTAGGGGAGAGGGGAAATGGGGAGGAATGAGCCAGATCTTACAGAGTTTTTAAAGTATTTGAATGTATTCAGCGTACGGTGAGAAGTCACTGGAGAGCTTTAAGCAGGAGAGTAAACACAATTAGATTTGCACTTCTAAAAGTAGCTGCTGGATATTTTATTATTTACAGCACTAAGTTGATTATACATTAGAAGTGGTCAAGCATTTAATTTTGCACAATTTTGCATGATTTGGTCATTAAAATGGACAGTGTGTCCATGCATAATTCTAAAGATTGCCAGAACCAATTGCATGTCTAGATAGGACATCAGTATGAATTACTTTAACTTTTGTGTGTCCTAAGCTTTGACTATTGCAATGCTTCTGCTGACAGCAATGATGACTTTAGTGCAACCACTACTAGTAGAAGAAACCATTTATTAAGAGCCTAACCATGTTTCAGAGACCATACTGAATGATTTGTATAACACTACATTTAATCCCTACCAAAACCACATTCAATGCCCATTTTACAGATGAGTAAACAGTCTTGGGATGATTAAGTGACCTTCCCGACTTCAAGTAGATTAGGTAATGAATTAGGAGTTGATTCAAAAAGATCTATTTAACCCCATAAAGCAAACTCTTAGTTATTGTACTTTTCTGCCTTAAAATGAAATCTGATGATTAATTAAGGTTTCTTCCAGAAAATCTGAACCCAACATTTTTTTTTTAAATTGTCACATTTTTGATAGATGCAAACCATTGCCTTTGGAATGGATAAGCAATGAGATCCTGTTGTATAGCACTGGGAACTTTATCTAGTCACTTACGATGGAGCATGATAATGTGAGGAAAAAAAATGTATACATGTATGCATGCCTGGGTCACCTTACTGTACAGTAGAAAACTGACAGAACACTGTAAACCAGCTGTAATGGAAAAAATAAAAATCATTATTAAAAAATAAATGATATAAACAAATCATCACATTTTCCGCACTAAGTAGATATGACAGAAACCTTTGATTTTGAGGGGGAAAAAAAAATCTAGTAATCCATTAGCATTCATTACTTTTTCTTTCTCAAAGATGTAAAATTAGAATAAAGTGCAGCAGTGACACGACCATTTCATCTACAAAGTTTTGGTCAAGAGTGTACTTGGAAGTTATTACTGATTCACTGAAATATGTTAATTTCCAAGTGTCCCTCAATAAACCAAATCCATTATTAAATCAATGGTATTTCAACTAATAAGAAAAAAAAAAAAACAGAAAGAAACTAAAGCTGCAGTAGTGTTTTCTGTCTTGATTTACATTGTACTGACAACCTATAAATGAGGGAGGGAGTGATTCACATTTTATCCATTCTCCAAATTCTAACAAGTTAAAATTCTTTTTTAAATAGCTGTCTTTTTCATTATTATTAAAGAATACTTATAATGTTTCTATACCTTCCCTTAATAACTAATTCATCTGTGCCTTTCACTCAGAATAACTGGGACCTGGAATACAGCCAGAAATAATTCAGTTTAGCTATTTGCTTTAGCACAAGCCTAAAGCCTTTTGGTGAACCTCCAGCCAGAACATCACAGAGACCACTTCATTCTTTGCAGTTTGATTTTTACTTAGAATTTTTAAAATGTCTTTTAAAGATTGCTGTCTTCTTAGCAATAGTCATCTAATACTCACTACCAAAAAGTCTCTATTTTTAAAATTAAACCTAACTATCATCTATGATTTCTATATTCACTTCTTTCTCTTGGCTATCAGCTGACCCTTGATCAACACACCTTGGCATCACCCATCCACACACAATTGCTTTGGGGGGAAAAGTAAGAAAAGAAGAAAAAGAAAAAAAAAATCAAATGACTCTCCAGCCCTCGGATTCTCATTAGATTCTTTCTGATGACTCCTCTAATAGCACTGTGATTAGTTTAACATTTGGAAAAATGGCAATGAGATGTTGCCACTCTCATTTATGAGGATGAGGTTAGTTGTCACATAACAGAAATGGAAATTCATGGCAAGCTTTCAAGATGTTTATTTTCAGCTCAAAGAAAAAAAGGAATTCTTCCAAAACCTCTCTCTTACATCCCAAAACACATATAATATGGAAAGATAGGCTGTCAATCATTCTGGAGTGATTCATAATTCAGTTACTTTTGCACCTTTGCTCAAATATTATTTGACTAATTTCAACATGCTGCGGATCAAAAAGCCTCCTTTTGCAAGCAACTCCTTGCAAAACACAGATTCTAGGAGGAGGGAGATGATATGAGGCAAATACCACAGTACACGTCTGAATATAAGTTCATGAAGAGGGGTGCAAGGTTCTTTCCTACATCACAGAGTGAAGAGTCAGGAAAGCTTCAAGGAGAGTAATGTCTAATTCTTTCAGGAAGGAAGGGCTTTTGACAGGTAGATTAGGGAAGGAGAGATTGTTGGGGAAAGTACATGGAAGTTCCTGGTCTAGGGAGCTAATCAGAGCTGCAGCCCCCAGGACTACATATACCACAGCCACAGCAACACAGGCTCCGAGCTGTGTCTGCGACCTACACCACAGCTCACAGCAACACCAGATCCCATAACCCACCGAGCCGAGGCCAGAGATCAAACCGGAATCCCATGGATACTAGTCTGATTCATAAACCACTGAGCCACAAGTGGGAATTCCCATGGGATTATTCCAGAGGGTACCAAAGACGCCTCCAAATCTTTATTTACCCATTGTTCTTTTATCTTTGTTTTTCAAAATTTCATAATTACAGTTGATCTACAATGTTCTGTCAATTTCTGCTGTACAGCAAAGTGACCAAGTTATACATACATATACATTCCTTTTCTCATAATATCTTCATCATGTTCCATCACAAGTGACTGGATATAGTTCCCTGTGCTATACCAGCTGGACCTCATTGCTTATCCATTCTAAATGTAATAGTTTGCATCTACTAATCCCAAACTCCCAGTCCATCCCACTCCCCTCCACTCATTTTAATTTCATTTGTTTAACTTAGGGTTTTCCTTCCAATTAAACTCAGAGGACACCTAAGTTTGTGAGTTAGGTAAGAGCATGTTTTGATATAGCAAAGAGAATTTCAAGGGACTAGAAGAGATATAGGGTACCACTGAAAACTGAAAACAATAGACACTGAGAAAACCAGAGTGCTTAAGACACAAATGGAGTTCCCATCGTGGCTCAGCAGTTAACAAACCTGACTAGCATCCATGAGGACGCAGGTTCGATCCCTGGCCTCGCTCAGGGGGTTAAGGATCTGGCATTGCCGTGAGCTGTGGTGTAGGTCACAGACAAAGCTCAGATCCCATGTTGCTGTGGCTCTGGTGTAGGCCAGTGCCCACAGCTCTGACTGGACCCCTAGGCTGGGAACCTCCACATGCCACAGGTGTGGCCCTAAAATGACAAACAAAAAAAAGACACAATTGGCTCATTTCACAATCCCACAGAGGGTCAGACAAATGTATCCACTTACATACTGAGGACAGGGCACACATTTGGAACTAGACTTTTTGATGGGTTAATTGCTAGGAATAATTTTATCTAGCATTTACATTTACAAAAAACTTTCAACTGATTTTTTATTAGCAAGGATTTACAATAAATGTTGAAGGCATCAAACATCATACTGCACCTTAAACTTGAAGTTGCCAATTCAAGTTCCTTCCCAATATATTGTAAAATTCAAAGTGAATGAACTAGCTTTAAATCATCAAGGAAATTTTTAATGTTTGCTTGCTCTTTTTTTTTTTTTTTTGTCTTTTCTAGGGCCACACCTGCGGCATATGAAGTTTCCTAGGCTAGGGGTCTAATTGGACCTATAGCCGATGGCCTACGCCAGAGCCACAGCAACTCGGAATCTGAGCTGTGTCTGCGACCTATACCACAGCTCATGGCAACTCTGGATCCCTAACCCACTGAGCCAGGCCAGGGATCGAACCTGCAACCTCATGGTTCCTAGTCGGATTCGTTAACCGCTAAGCCACGTCGGGAACTCCCAATGTTTCCTTACTCTTGACTTAACAATCTCTCTCATTGCCTTTGAGCCAAGGATTGGCAGGTAGAATAGATCAGGGGAAATAACCTGTTATATTCTCTACCTTCTCTTTGACTTCTTTTTAAATTTTATCCTGCAATGTTGGACAATATCACAGTCTTTCCTTTCACATTTTTAAACGACAACACCTGAATCAGTTTCCTGCATAATGAATTTTGTATCCTTTTTAAAAACTGAAAAACAACTATGCATTTTAAGTATGTATTTCTTGAACTCAGAGGAGCCTTTGGTATAATAAAGAGGCCATGGCTATACTGCCTAATGGAAAATAATGTAATTCTTTTACCTTCCCTGATGTTAAAGTTGAGGAGCTGGGGAGACCATACTTAAATTTCAACTGCTTTAATGATTCTATGTGTAAGGAAGATCTCGCTCTGATAACAATGGTTTATAGCTCTTAAGTGATTTGATTTTGCAAATTAGAAATGTGTTATATATTAAGGTATCATAATGGTCTATGGTTCCTGGGTGAATTTAGCAGGAAAAATATCTGCAAAAGGCAAACCTTCTAAAACCCTCAGTTTTGTTTTCAGCAATCTAAAAATCTGCAAGCTGGGGGAAAAAAAATGCTTTCACCAGACAGTCAATAAGTAGCTAATCTGCTTGGTAAACATTATTTAAAATAACCTACTTAACTAATCTAATCTTTGGGTCTGACTCTCCCTATCCCTCATTATCTAAGCAGCTCTTTATTATTGACATTTGACATGACATTAATGACAAGAAACTTGAGCTTAAAATAAAAAGTTAAAAGTTTGTGATTTTTTTTTTTTTTAAGAATGAGAAACAAAGAATGGAGAGTTAGAACACCACAAAGATTATTTTAAACCCAGCATCTTACATACACCTTTAAAAATCGTCTAGGGAAGTTCCTGATGTGATTCAGTGGTTTAAGAACCCAACTAGTATCCATGGGGATGTGGGTTCGATAGCCGCCTCACTCAGTAGGTTAGGATCTGGCGTTGCCACAAGTTGTGGCATAGGTCACAGATGCAGCTCTGATTTGGTTTTGTTGTGGCTATGGCATAGGCTAGCAGCTGCAGCTCCAATTCTACCCCTAGTCTGAAACCTTCCATGTGCCATGGGTGCAGCCTTGAAAAAAAAAAAAATCACCTAGAAACTAGTTAATAACTCTAGCAAGATCAAGTAAAGGTATTTCTTAATCTTACTGAATATGTTATTTCTATTTTATGTAGGACCACATTTTCTTCTTTTAATCAAGTCATTCATTTTTAATAGGATACATTTCTTTAATTCAGTAATAGTTTTAAAGGATAGATGTTTTAAGCTGTTTAAAAATTAAAACGTCATTCTTCTCTAATAGTTAAAACCTGGGTCAAAAATTAATTATGTTTAATTTCCCATTTCTCATCCTGGACTATTTGCTCTCTGAGTTTGACTACTCTAGATAACAATATGAGCAGAATCATACAGTAACTATCTTTTTGTGGCTGGTTTATTTGACTTAGCATAATGTCACCAAGGTTCATCCATGTTGTAGCATGTGTCAGAATGCATCTTTTTTAAGGCTAAATAATATTCCATTGTGATATATGTAAACACACACCCCCCACATTTCTTTTTCCATTCACCCTTCTGTGGACATTGGGTTGCTGCCCCCTTCTTGGCTATTGTGAATAATGCTGCACTGAATTTGGATGTGCAGATATCTCTTTATAATCCTGCTTCAGTGTTTTTGTTTGTTTGTTTTTTCTTTCTTTCTTTTTTTTTTTTTTGCTGCCCCACAGCATATGGACTTCCTAGGCCAGAGATAAGATCTGCGCAACAGTTGTGACCTAAGCTCAGCTGAGGCAACGCCAGATCATTAACCCACTGTGCCAGATGGGGGATTGAACCTGTATCCCAGTGCTCCCAAGACATGATGGATCCCATTGCACAATAGTGGGAATGCCTTGCAATCCTGCTTTGAATTATTTTGGATATGTACCTAGAAGTGAGATGGGTGTGTCATATGGTATTTCTATTTTTAATTTTTTGAACAACTTCCACTGTTTTCTAAAATGACTACATCATTTTTATATTCCCAGAAACAGTGCATAAGGGTCCTAGTTTTCAAAATCCTTAACATTTGTGATTTTCTGTTATTTCATAGTAGTCATGCTAATGGGTGGAAAACAAGACAAATTTTTATTTTTATTTTATTTTATTTTATTTTTATTTTTTATTTTTTTGCTATTTCTTGGGCCACTCCCATGGCATATGGAGGTTCCCAGGCTAGAGGTCTAATTGGAGCTGTAGCCGCCGGTCTATACCAGAGCCACAGCAACATGGGATCCGAGCCGCGTGTGAGACCTACACCACAGCTCATGGCAACGCCGGATCCCCAACCCACTGATCATGTGCAGGGAACGAACCTGCAACCTCATGGTTCCTAGTCATTTTCATTAATCACTGAGCCATGACAGGAACTCCAAGACAAATTTTTAAATAGGAAAAGAGAGACGGGAAAGATCTGGCTTTCTGGTACTTAACACCTTGTTGACCCCAAGTTTAATGTGAGCCAACAGCGTAAGGTTTCTAGAATGTTGCTTTAATTTTAGGCTACATGAATGGAATTTTAGAGTTCTAATCATGGAGGGAAGATGACTCTCACTCTGCTCTGAACTGCTTAGATCATATTAGAACACTGTTTTCAATTTGAGCATCATTTTATAAGGCACAAAACAATATGGTTTGAGAAATTTTATTGGGATAATTAGGGGTATGGGGAGATATATATATATATATATATGTGTGTGTGTGTGTGTGTGTGTTTTGTTTTGTTTTTGTTTTGTTTTTGGCTGTGCCCACAGCATACAAATTTCCCAGGCCAGGGATCAAACCTGTGCCACAGCATAAACCTGAGCAACATCTGTGACAGCCCCAGATCCTTAACCTGAAGGCCACCAGGGATCTTCAAGGGATTCTTTGATTAAGAGAAACAAATGAAGGAATCAGGAACCCTACTGGGCAGAAGAGAGGCCCACAGGGAGATATAATATTTATTCCAAATATGTCAGGATATTAAGCAGGAGACTATACGTTCTTGTTGCTCCAAAAATCAAGATGAAGACTGAAAGATGAAAAAACCTAAGAAATTTGTATCATTTAGAACTGCCCAATAATGAAATGGGCTCCTCCGCCATGCTGATTATAACCTTTCCAGTTGGTGGTCCAAGGAGAGAGTCAATAGCAGTTCTCTAGGATATTGTAAAGAGGAAATTATAACACCATGGACTCTAAACAACTTTTGTTCAATATACCATAATTACATTTTTAAATAGTGCAATAAAATAGTTCTGAATTTCATGAAATTAATTTCTTTCCCAGTTCTACAAAGGAGCACATATGTGCACACACCCACACTAGGGGATATATTTTTTAAGTCTCCTAGTAACCAGTGTCAGTTCCCCTCCCCTGCAAATCTCTTTCCCTCTCTTCAGGTTAAACAATTATCTAAAATCATTTCCAAAATGATAAATGGAAAAGATTAAAAAGTCAACACTAGTGCCCATTAACATTGCTCACATTCTCAGCGTTTGAACGTTGACTGATCATTTTTGTCACTTTCAAGATGTCTTTGTACAAGTTATCTTTGATAAACTGTGCTTTCCAAATGCTGCTGACATGCAGCGTATCGCAGTTAAAGTCTGCTGCTGGGAATGGCTGTTTTTTGTCCATCAGCTATTTAAAGTACGCACAGGTTTGGGCTTGGGCAGAACAAAAGGATTGTGTTCAATTTTTCTCAATATAAAGAAGGCCAAGCTAATGTCTTATATTTGATTTATAGCACTGAGAAGTATTACTGCAAAATCTCTTTCCAGTGTTTAACAATGTTAGGTCAACAGAAACCACTTATGAGGAATTTTGAAATGAAGCATATTTTATTAAGTGCTTCTCTTTGGGAATGAGCAGAATAAATGTATGTGGAACTAGTGATTCAAAAGCATCTAGTCTAGTCTCAATAGAGGAGATGAAATTGAGTCTTTAGGCTCCTTCCCTTAGGCATCTCTTTGGCCCTAGACAGATCACTGCTTGTACAAGTCAAAAAGTCAAATACCTATTCGGAGATTCGTTGATATTTCCTCAGTGTGGTCCAGGGAAGGGGCCACCATTTCCTCCAATACAGTGACATACAATCTATTAATATCTATCTGCTCCCTTTGTGTACAGTAGAAGAATTCAATTTCATAAATGATTTGTTCGAGTCAAACGATTTGAGCGATTATTCCTGGCTAATTTGTATTCTCAAAATATCACTGTAAGTTCATTACAACCTAAAGAACTTTTAATGAGAAATATGCATTTCATATCAGCACTGCAAACTGCAATTCATATTTATCCCGCCAGTTAGTTTTACTGGTTTGAGTAAAACCAAGGCATTTCTCCATATGAATCTGCACTTTGAAATTATGATTTTCCAAGAATTTTGGGCTTTTTTGATTCGAGTTGTTCATTACTTTGAAGAAATCGTAAGCATGTATTTTTCTATCATAGCCTTAGTTAATTTTAGAAATCACATACTCATTTGTCGTTTGTTATCTTTGTTTTCATAATTCCAGTCTGTGGGGCTTCAGGTAGAAACTGAAAGTCACACTGTTTACACTCACTGAGGACAGTGAGACCAGAGGACACACTATGGAAATCCTAGAAAGGACCATCTGAGCAGCCAAAGGACAAAACAGAAAAAATGTATATACATTAAGCAACTAAAAATGCCCCATAAGAAAGAAAAATTGGCAGGGGAGTACACAAAAAAAAGAGAAATTTTGTTTTCAGTCATGTTCTAAAGGATGTTCATACCTTGAGTCTTTTATCTGATGTCTTGGCCTTCTAGATCTTTTCAATGCAGTTCAAAATATCTCAGAATTTCTAATGGAGTCCAAGAGTTTATGATAAGTGTAAAGTAATCTGGGGCACAGTCTTTAAGGCATTAGCCTGCTGTGGCCCCCTTTGCCTGGCAAAGCAATAAAGCTATCTTTGTCTCCTTTACCCCTCCCCTCAAAAAAGTATAATTTTTTGAAAAAAAAAATTTAAGTGATTTTTATTGTAATATACTGACAGTTAAAATGTATTTGTTACAGGAGTTCCCATCATGGCTCAGTGGTTAACGAATCCGACTAGGAACCATGAGGTTGCAGGTTCGATCCCTGGCCTTGCTCAGTGGGTTAAGGATCTGGCGTTGCCCTAAGCTGTGGTGTAGGTTGCAGACGCGGCTTGGATCCCACGTTGCTGTGGCTCTGGTGTAGGCCGGTGGATACAGCTCTGATTTGACCCCTAGCCTAGGAACCTCCACATGCCACGGGAGCGGCTCAAGAAATGGCAAAAAAGACCCCCCCCCCAAAAAAAAGATGCCTTTGTTACAAAGGCATACTATTCAGCTACAAAAAGGAATAAAGTACTGAAATATGTTACAACATGGATGAAACTCAAAAATATTATGCTAAATGAAAGAACTCAGGCACAAAAGGCCATCTACTACAAGATTTCATTTATATGAAACATCTGGAATAGGTAAATCACAAGATACAGGAAGCAGGTTACTTGTTGCCAAGGGTTTATGTGAGGGAGAATTTGAGTGACTGCTTAATGAGTACAGGGCTTCATTGCAAGGTGTTGAAAGGGTTTTGGAACTAAACAGAACTAAAGGTTGTACAACACTGTGAAGGTACTAAATGCTCCTCAATTTAACATGATTAGTTTCCTGTTATGTGAGTTTCACCTCAACTTAAAAAAAAAAACAAACAGAGCGGACTTGTCAGGTCATAAATTCTGGATATGCAGTAATGCCTTTTAAAGTATAAAATGACATATGAGATGTTCTTTATTCATAGGTTCCAAATTTGTAAATTTACCTACTTGCTAAAACATGCTTGCAACCCCAAAATCAAAACTCATAAAACTTTCTTGGTCATTGAGGGACATGCACAGAAAGAGAGTGGCAAAAATTTTGAGTCACGTCATGAGAATGTTTCCAGCTGAGGTCAGACAAAGTGACACTGCCTGTTTGTTTCAGCTCTCATAATGTAAATACTCTCGGTCTATGTAGGGTCCTACTTTTTGCATTTTGGTGCTTTTTGTTGGTGCCTTAGCTGTTTAAATGGCTTTCAAAAGTAGTGCTAAATTACTCTCTAGCACAAGAAGGCTGTGATGTGCCTCATGGAGAAGACACGTGTATTGGATAAGCTTCCTTCAAGCATGAGTTATGATGCTGTTGGCCATGAATTCAATGTTAATGAATCAACAATATACAGGAGGATGTGGAGAAAAGGAGACCCTTCTACACTGTTGGAAAGATTAAAAACTGAAACAGGCATTATGGAAAACAGTATGGAGTGTCCTCAAAAAATTTAAAAAAGAACTACAATATGATCCAGAATTCTCACTTCTGCATATATATCTGAAGGAAGTAAAATCACTCTTTCAAAGAGATATATTCACCCCCATGTTCACTGCAGCATTATTCCCAGTAGACAAGACATGGAAACAACCTCAGTGTCTATTAATTAATGTATGGATAAAGAAATTGTGGTATACGTGTCCAATAGAATATCATTTGATCATTAAAAAAAAAGGAGTTTGCCATTTGGGACAATATAGATGAACTCTGAGAGCATTATGCTAAGTGAAATCAGTCAGGCAGAGAAAGACAAATACCATATGATCTCACGCATACTGGAATCTAAAATAAGTCAAACTGATAGAAACAGAGAGTAAATTGATGGTTACCAGGGGCTGGACTCTGTAGGAATGGGGAGATACTGGTCAAAGGGTACAAGTATTCAGTCATAAGATAAATAAAATCTGGGGATCTAACATACAGCATGGTAATTATAGTTAATAATGCTATATTGTGTACCTGAAACTTGCTAAAAGAATCGATCTTAAATATCTCACACACACAATGAGTCTGTGTGAGCAGGTGGATATATGAACTAACCTTGTTGTGGCAATCATTTCACAACATTACATATATCAAATAATTGCACTGTACATCTTAAAGTTACACAGCAATTGACAAATGTCAATTATATTTTACTAATGCTAGTAAAATACATATATATCTATAGATATAGATATATATAAAATAAAGATACCCCTAACACAGAAACCGACATAAAGTTGTGGATTGATCAATTGATGCAAATGTGACAAAAGGCTCTCAGGTGTCTAAACCTGTATTTTACCTATGAAACATGGTTGAGTATTCACTTATTAAGTGTTCAAGCTGGCATCATAGAACATAACACCATGAATAATGAGAACCAATTACATATAGAACAAACATATAAGCATAAAAAATATTAATATATAATAGAAGCAAAACAACTTTCTTCTGAATAAATTCTAACACACTTAGGGTCCTGTTTAAAAATGGGACATCATTTTAGTAAAAAGCAAGTCACAATTTAAATTAATTTCTATATAGATAGACATTGAACATGCATAAAAACAAATGCTTCAGTACAAATGGTACAGACCATATAGGAAACAATGAATTTGAAGTATTTTAAATTTATGCTATTTTCTGCACTAAAATCCAATATTTCATATTTCTTTCAGTATTAATATATAGCAGGCAATGCACAAAAGAATAAATTCTAATATATACTGCTATTTCAATAAAATATCACTCTATATGTAAAAATGTATCTACCATAAAGTTTTTATAGCAATATTCAACCTCAGAACTTAGAAATCACGATCTTCAAAGTCATGTAAATCATTATTCCCTATATTTCATATTCCAATGTCTCTGCTTGAATCCTATTTATTATCTTCATTGCCAACATCCACTGTACTAGAGACTGAGGCATTTCTATTCAAACAATAAATCCTGTTCAATATCTACAAGGGTATTAGCATTTACACGTCTTGGAAGTAACTGCTCCCTGGCTCTTGTTTTACAACATCCATTAAAATTTTAACTTAGATATGGGTTCCTCCTTCTGCTTATCAATGCCACTTAAAACTTATGAAGTCTATAATCAACACAAGTTCAACTCATCTGAATACTTTAAAAAAATTTTTTATGAAAATATAGTTGATTTCCAATATTGTGTTAATTTCTGCTATACAGCAAAGTGATTCAGTAATAAATACACATTCATTCCCATATAAGTTATCACAGAATTTTGAGATTTCCCTGTACTATACAGGAGGTCCCAGATGACCATCCATTTCACGTGAGATAGTGTAAATATGCCAATCCCAAACTCCCCAAACATCCTTCTCCAACCTCCCTTTGGTAAGCATGTTTGTTTTCAAAGTATGTGAGTCTGTTTCTGTTTTGTAAATAAGTTCATTTGTACCAATTTTTAGGTTCCACAAACAAGTGATATCATACAATATTTCTTTTTATCTGATTTACTTCACTTAGTATGATAATCTCTATTTGCATCTATGTTGCTGCAAATACCATTATTTCATTTTTTATGGCTGAGTAATATTCCATTTTATATATATACCACATCTTCTTTATCCATTCCTCTGTTAATGGACATTTAGGTTGCTTCCATGTCTTGGCCATTGTAAACAGTAGTGCAGTGAACATTGGGGTGGATGCATCTTTTCAAATTATAGTTTTCTCCAGATTTACACCCAGGAGTGGGATTGCTGGAGCATATGGTAGTTCTATTTTTAGTTTTTTGAGGAACCTCCATACTGTTTTCCATAGTGGTTGCAGCAATTTATATTCCCACCAACAGTGTAAGAGGATTCCCTTTTCTCCACATCCTCTCCAGCACGTATAGATTGTAGACTTTTGGATGGTGGCCTTTAAGTAGCTTGATATGGAGATGCCTAGAGGTTGCAACAGATTTATAGTCTCCTGGAATCAGAGCAAAGTGGGTTTTTAGTGGTTCAGTGATCTTCATAACAAGTTCAGTTCTATGCACCTTAAAGGGAGCCAGGATCCAAGATAGCAATTTCTTGCTATACTTGTTCTTTTCCACATACATTTTAGATCATTTCTCCTTACAATTTAGAGGGCCACAGTGTTGAGGAAAGAAAGTAAATACTCTGATGTTTACTCACAGGCTTAATTGGTGAATTGAAATTGCCAAGCTCTTAACTCTGACACCCACTTTGAAATTTTTCTTCCATTGTAGCCATTTTACAATTCTTCCAGTTACAGAGACATCAGGTTTGACATCTGTAGCACCTTATAGATTCTTTTTTCCCCAAGTCCTTGGTATTTCTTCGTTCTGTAGTCCAATTTCCTCATCCTTCTATGAAGTCTTACCATTTGTCCTAACCTAATGCCTGGCAATGTCTCTGTGGTTTCCAGGCAGTGAGTAATGGTAGTATTAAATTTAAATCTTCTTGTTTTTGCTTTTCAGGGCCACACTAGTGGCATATGGAAGTTCCCAGGCTAGGGGTTGCCTCAAATCATCTTGCAACATATCATTTCTAATTTTTCATAAAGAATGATGACTAATTATGGCCATTTTTTTCTTAGTTTTATCTTTTTAAATTTGGTTGCTATGCTCCAACAGTAGAGGGTAGCATTACTGCTATACATGAATATTTTCCCAGCTGAGTCTTACATTCATAACAACGGTGCAAGACAATTTTTAAATAAGGTTGATAAAGAGGGAGTTACCGGTGGCAATTGCTAAAATGTGTGAAATTAGGACATATTTTAAAAACTTTTAAGGTTGTAGTAGGAATTATACATGATAATGTTGACTGAAGTGTTTTAAAATTGGTGTTTAATATACTACACAAATGAAAGGTATTTCCTTGACATGCTAAGATTTTTATCTTATATTTAGTCATAAGGTAAAAAACAGTTCCAAAGTGCTTCCCTGTCTGGTGTCCTCTTCACTCCATACCTTTGGGGCTTAACAATGTCAGTTCTCAGGATCAATTTAATCAGGACTTTGGCATTTGAACTTAAGCACTGGTATTTGTAAAAGCTCCACTGAAGCTGAGAGCACACCGAGACAGTTGAGAGTTGAGTTGAAAATTATTCATCAAGACCTTCTAGGACTCAGTCAACAGCAGCCAAGGCAAAAACCCTTGTCTTCTGTGTAAGTTTAATTAAAATTCTTTCACTGCTTCATTATAAATACAATAATAACCTATGATTTTTTATATTCTCAAGTTATGAAAGCAGCCTTCTCTTCTTAATAAAGAACACTTCTTTATTCAGGAATTGATATTATTTATTAAAAAATCAGGACTTCCATGTTCAATGTCTTACATTTTGTCCCATTTGATATATTTGTCTTGAATTTTATTTTGATATTTATCTTACATTTTATTTATATCAATATCTTACATATCCATGCTGTTACTTCTTAACATGTTAAATTATTTTGCCTTAAGTGTTTGTGAGTGGCATGAATTGTTAGACAATGGTATCTTAAAACATTGGGCTTGGAGTCTACAAACCTAAATTTGGATCATTTCTCTTAGAATTCCAATTATAAACTGTTATCACCTTGGGCAAGTAATTTAACCTTTCTAGAAATGAGATCTCTTATCTTTAAAATGGGGGTGATAGCACCTTGCCTCTCATAGAGTTGTTGTGAGGAGTAAATAGAATGGTTTATTTAAAGGCAGTTTATAAACTGTAGAGTTCTTGGTAAGTGATAAAATGAGAGACATTTCACAAGTAGAAGAACTGGGACTAGAAACTAGGTCATCCAATTCTCAGAGCCATGTACTTCCCACCCAGGCTTATCACTTTAAGACCATATGCTAACGTAGACTTTGAGGAAGCCATGGACGTCTCTGTGGATTATAGATCAAGTCCATCCTTCAACAACGGCTAAAAAGAAACAGGAAAAAAAACCCTGGAGAGCGGCAGTCATATTTTATTTATGTATACATCTGTTTCTCCATGACTTTGTCTTTCAATCCCTTCCTAAAGCCCAAACAAGCTAGAGGCAAGTTTCCTGTAGCCTCAACTGATTAGTGGAACAGAGAATATGAAACATTAGATAATGTCACTATGACAACCAGTGAGGCTATTTGGTTCTCATCCACATTGTATAAAGTGTATGATTGGTAAAAACTGACCTGTCATGCAGTTAGATTTTGAATTATGAATTCTACCCTCTTCCTAAACCAGTTTTCATTTTGTTTCCTGTAAGCCCCCTTTTTCACAGTTTAAAATTACACGAGAAATAGAAAAATGATTCCACTGCAGTACAATTAAGCATGGCAGGACTACAGAACATAAAAACAAATGCTTCTCTCCTCTTGGCCACGTCAAGATATTGCTTTCCTGGAGAAGCACCATTAAAATGTTCATGTAGATCCTTCTAGGACTTTCCTTAGGCATTTGAAATCATACATTAAAAACACATTTTATAACGAACTCTTATTATATGCATATGTGTACTCTTTATTATTTACTTATTTATTTCTATAAGATAACTTCCCCCAAATAGACTGCTAATGACGGCAACATATATGCATGGGGTTTTTTGAATTTAAAAAACATTAGCAGATTATTTTGCTAAAATGTAAAAAAAAAAAAATCACACTAAGCATATGAGAGTAGAGTAGAATGGTCAAGAGGAGGAGAGAGGGGCAGAAAAGGAGAGACTGTTTCAATTCCTGGATTCAGAGGCCCCTTGAGAGTTTCCTTGAAGCCAAAACATATCTGCCTTTCTGCATTTATATAAGCCAATAAGCTAATTGACACATGGTTTTTGCACTTGCTGCTGAAATGGTTCTAACTAGTGACAATTTACAAGGAAATGAGGTAGAGCCTCTGGATCTAGGAAACCACAAGTGGCCTACTTGTCTCCTCCTTTCAGCTCCAGGTGCATTCTCTTGGTATTGTTCTTGAGATTGGGGAAGGCCTGTTCACCACTGTATTATGTCCCACCATGAATATTACCTTTTCTTATTAAAGTGTGTGACTGCATCTCATGACATTAAAGCTGCCTGCTGGTTTGAGAATTCCTTCTAGAATGCTCTTCTAGTCACAACACCTTAGCGCTCACATTTTGTCACGAGCTACTACCCTGCTCTTTCAATCTTCATTAATGTTATAAATACCAACCACTCTTTCAGTGTCTACTCCTGGTCCCTCTCTCCCTGGGGCTTAGACCCATCTAAATGATGGATTTGTCCAGAGGACCAATAATCAATACAAAATTCTGTCCCTCCAAATTCCTACCATTGTTTTCCCAGGAGCCCTTCTTCCACTAAAGCCTTACTTCCTTCTTTTCAGAGATTTTTCAATCCTCAAACAAGTCTACTTGACACAAAACTTGTACATCACTTCAAAGTTTTTATTGTCAGAATAAATGTCACCAAACATATTTTCTCCAAACAGTGACCTTCAAAAAGAATGAAACTCATAGATCCATTATGTGTCATTCTCAAGAGTGAGACAATGACATTTGCCTAACCACATAAATGTTGATGACAGATTTATTCTGTCACAAGCACAAATACACACTAAGTTTATGTACTGATTCCAAATGACAATGACACAGCTGTGAGTAGGAGACACAAAGGCAAAAATAACCATTGGAGAAAGTAACCATAAAGGCTACTCCTATAAAAAAAATTATGACTGACAAATATATTTAAGTAAGTGTAATTGTTACTCATTACTCGTTTTTTTGTATATGTGGTATGCTTTCAAAATACTTAATGCATTTTCTTCAGTATATGATTCATAACGTGAAAACTACACCAACGTTATATTCATTTCTCCAATTTAATCTAATATCAACAAAAACTTGGGGAAATTTTCTGAAGTTAAAACAAGTCTAATTATATACCATGGCCATTGCTTCTTTCTAAAATATAGATGAGACCTTTTGGCTGTTCGAGGTCTTCTGTGGTTCCATAAAAATTTTAGGATTGTTTTTTCTACTTTTGTGAAGAATGCCTTTGGAATTTTCTCAAGGATTTCTAAGAGAGTAGATCCTAAGTGTTCTCACCACAAAAAAAAAAACAAAAAAAGTAATTGTGTAAGATAAATGGATGTAGGAAGTAACTTGACTGTGGTAAGTAACCATTTTACCATGTATACATATGCTAAATTGTCACAGTGCACACATTAGAAAAACTACATTGTGCAACCTAAATATACACAATTTTTATTTGTCAACCATACCTCAATAAATCCAGGAAAAAAAATAAAACCTCCTCTCTCCTGACGTCAAAATATTTTAGGGGAAAATAATTGAATTACAATTCTGATGTTAAAATATCTGACTAGCTGCAATGGTGGCCAGGTATGGGGTATTTTCCTGGATAAAACCTGTGCCTGGTTTTGATCTCAGATAGATTTTGTGATTGGCTGGATCACAAATAAGAAGCTTGAATAAAACAGAATGTCAGAATTTTTGGTACTTCTGCCAGTATGGTACAGGGCTAAGAAGATCAAAATTGTAGAGATGCAGATGGATGCCCCACCATATTCTTTTCAGTCAACATATTGTGGTTGAGGAAGAAATATGTAATGATGTGGAAACAAGCTCATGCTAATTACAAACCAGAAAGTGATGAGCAAAAGAGATGTCTAAGAATAAATCAGAGAGTTCTCTGGTGGCTCAGTAGGTTAAAGATCCAGCATTGCTACTGTTCTGGCACAGATTGATACCTGGCCCAGGAACTTCCACATGCTGTGAGCACCACTGGAAAAGAAAAAAAGGGATCAGGATCTGTAAAACCAAGAGTCATTACAAGATATAAATATGGGATGTAGTCACTAGGGTAAAATAATTTTTATGGGTAATAAATATCTCTCATGTGGACAACCTCAGAACATCAGTTGTTCCACTGTGTTCAAAAGACTGTGTCTTTCAGTTTTTTGCCAAGCTCATGTGGAAGAATGTGATTTTGAGGATCCTAAAGAAGGAGTGCTAAAGAGACAAGTATTTCTAGGGTGATTTATTAAATTCTCGGAGAGTGAAGTATACATAAAATGTTGAAAAGAAGATAACCCACTGTGGCATTGGAAACATAAAATATAGCAATAACACAAGCAAGCACATGTCCATAGACATTTATATATCTATCCAAATATATATGTCTCTACTAATAGGTTTACGATAGAGTAAGACATAAGAATGACATTACCAGAAAAAAAAAAAATCCCTTACAGGATTTCCACTTCTGGCGGAGACAGACCAATTTGTCTAGCTCAATCCCTGTATCAACAAGAAAAGGAGAGAGATAAAATATAAAATCATCTGTCTGGAACATCAGGAAGCTACCATGGCAGCCAGGATAGCTACCCGATGAAGAAAAAAGGGAAACTTACTGACGAAAAACATTCCACATTATTCTTCTCTACATTTTAAAAGCAGAAATTGAAAAATGAAAAAGTATCAGCAGTATCATAGATTGGGGGAAATAATATTGACTGTCAGGGCCTAACAAAGTTAAATGACCTAAATAAATACTCCAGCTTTAAGTAGGAACTCATAAAGGACAATAAATCATAAATATATCAGGTCTCACCAGTACTGAAAAGCAAGATTGACTCAATTCACTTCTTCTCCATCAACACCTAAAGGATGTCTACAGAAACAATATTATCCAGGGAGTTCCCTGGTGGCTCAGCAGGTTAAGGATGCAGTGTTGTCACTGCTGTAGCCCAGGTTCAATCCCTGGCGATGGAACTTCCTCATGCCACAGGTGTGGACAAAAATAAAAAATAAAAAAAGAAGCAGTATCATCCAAAGCCTTTACAACTTTTATAAATTTAGCTGGCATTCAATTAAAAAAAATTACTAGAACACCTAGAACACCAAATTGTTTGATGAAAAGGAGAAAAAGAAAATAGAAAGAGTCTAAGAAGTTATTTAGTTATTGGAGTTACTAGATATTAGACATGTAGACTTTTAAGCAGCTATAACTACATTTAAGAAGGTAAATAAGAACAAGAAAAATTTTATCAAAGATCTATAATTTTTAAAATAACTGAATGAAAATTCTTGAACATAAAAATAAACTACTGAAAATAAGAACTCAACAGCTGAATTTCCCAGCAGATTAAACAAAGATTGGTGGTGATCTGCAAGACAAGTCATTATAAAGCCAACTTGGAAACTCGAAGAAAGTGCAGAAACAAAAATAGAAAGAAAAAAAAGCTTAAAAGACAACGGGATAAGATGACTAAGTCTAATAGACATGAAACTGGCATTGGAAAAGGTGAGGAGAGAGAGTATAGATTGGAAGCCATTCTTGATGCGGTAATTTCTGAAAATTTTCTGAAAAACGAAGAGCCACAGATGTGAGAAACACTATGAAATCTGAACAGGAGGAGACAGGAAAATGCATACATAATAGTCAAAGTGATAGAGAAAAAAAGATACATTTTCTTCAAAAGAACACTAAGATGTCTTAGAGCTGACATATAGACAAAAATTTTAGAAGCCCAAAAAACTGGAATAACTGCCAACACAGTTACATAAATAGAAAAAAGTACATATGTGTGTGTGTGTGTGTGTATAGATAGATAGATAGATCGATTAAAGGAATCAATCAGGAATTTTAAACTCTCCCATAGACTTCTGGTTTCAGTCAAGATGGAGTAAGCTCACTAAATCTAATCTTTCCCAATATTTGCAACTAAAAGCTCTGGACAGGATACAAAAAGGAACTACATGGGGGCTCTAAAAATTACACAGTAGTAAGAAAATTGGGATGGTAAGTCAAAATTTAAAGAACAATTGGTATCAATGTGAATTTACAGCATTTCTCTCCTTTATCTTTGAGGGAGCAAAACTGCATGTGAAGACAGCAAAAATTCTGAAAGAAATTCCCCCTTTGACAGAAGAGGACCTCTGTGAACATGAGAGTGTCCAGGTAACCCCTCATGTCTTTGTTTTCATTCTTCCTTCTCTCCCTCTGCTGAAAGCCCACCCCATACACAAAGCTACACCGCACTGAAGGAACACAGATATCTAAAATCTCAAGAAAAAAAATCTTTCTGGCCAGAGAAACCAAGAGAGCCTGTGCTTCAAAGAATGTGGGAGAAATTCCTCCTAATTTTGTCTTTTTCTTGCCATTTTCCCCGAAGGTAAAAGTCATACAAAACTGCAGGAAACGAAAATTCCAAGTGAAACCCCAGCGTTCCAGCTAGAGGGCAGGGGAAAATGTCCCTGGGCACTGGAAGAGCATGGAAAAAACTCTAGAGAGGATAGAGCTGGTGACAAAGATTGCCTATCTCTATCTATGAACTGACACAGGTGAGTCTTGGGCTCATCCTCATGCTGCACTTACAGAGCAGATGCAAAATATAGCAGACCAAAGTCTTTGAGAACTAATCTATAATATAAAACAATGCTCAAGTCCCAAACTAAACTCTTTGTTGAGTACAGACCCAAACAGCAATGCAAAGGCTTTCAGAACTGAATTTATACTGGAACCACTGCCCACAGAAGGCTCGAAGGAATGTGCTCTGAACCAGGCCAAGTTGGTTGCCTAATACGACACAACGCACACACACAGAAACACACACACACGTACATACACACACAGAGTGACTCTACAGAGGATTTTAACAGAACCCAGACTCCACAGCATATTTTAAATGTCCAGGATGCAATCTAAATTTTCTAAATATATAAAGAGCCAGGAAAATATGACCAATTCTCAAGAAAAAAAAAAAAAGTAGTAGAGATGCCCATACTCAGATGAATGTTAAAATTATCAGACTCTAAAGCCACTCCCCACAAGTGTCTTGGCTTTATTTATTTTCTAAGGCTTTTTACAAATTACTGTTTCCATATAATTCAAGTATAAATAAATAATGAAAAAGTATTCAGATGTTGTATAGAAGAGACTGGCCCTTTTATTTTCTCTTTCAGGCGTAATGACTTACTGAAAACCACCAACAAACCAATGTTTCTCAAACTTCAGTGTGCATGCAGTATACCTGGAATCCTGGTTAAAGCGTAGATCATCATCCAGAATGTCTGGAGTACAACCTGAGATGCTGCATTTCTTACAAGGTCCCAGGTTATGCCAGTGCTATTGGTCCTCAAACCACACTTAGTAGGAATGTGATAAAGAACTTGGATTTGGACGGCTAAGTAGAAAATATTGAAGGTCATGCTATTATTGATACTTCTCAAATGACCCAAGGACGTTGAGCCTTAAAGATTTTTAAGTATTGGTATTTCATCATCCAACAATTTCTATGTCTGAGGGAGCTAATGGAAGGGCTACTTATGTTATGTGTCTTCACTAAATGACAAAGAAATGAACATGCAAAATATTTAAAGATGGAAAGAAAAAGTCATATGATTGTGTCCAGGATGTTTCCTACTTCCTTTAATACTCTGTTAAATGATTAACCTGATAACAATTCTTCATCAAAAAGTTAAATACACACACACACACACGCACAGAGCTACCTACCAAACAACCACGATAATGTTTCGTATTAGAATATGAGATATGAGACATTTTGTGGTGAAATATGAACACTACAAGTATGACACATTACAAGTCATTTTCCTTTACATATAGAATAAGAATTTTGTTAACATTTGTTAAATTTCAGGTAAGAAAATAGTAAAGTGTCTAGTAATTAGGTAGTTCAGTTTCTTCAAGTTTTCAGAAAAACATCAACAGAATTCAATCTGGAAATTTAAAATTATACAAAACACCTCAAATTTTACCTAGAAAGAAAAAAATATTAGAAAATGATAGCAGGTTATAAATGTTTCAACAACATTTAAAACATTTCCGGTCTAAAACCAGAAAGATCAAAACTGTGATTTAACCCCACTAATTCCAGGCGACTCTTCAAATCTGTAAAAGCTAGGAAATCCTAGGGTTCCTTTGCAAACAATTTCGAAGTCATTGTGTTTTGTTTCAAAGTACAGAACAAATGAAGGGGGGATAAAACTTCTGCAAAATGGCAATCCTGAAGAGAGACACTTTTCAGCACAGTATAGAGACTTTATGAATGATCTGGTATCCAAGGCAAAACAGGTAATGACTAAATGGTAAATTTGAAATAAAGCACCACAGGAAAATGCAGAATCTTAAACTACAAGAAAGGGTCTACATTAGGAAGCAATTATTTAGCTAACTCTAGAGTGTCTAACAACGTGTCAAAAATGTCAAAAATGTATTATAAAATATTTTTCTATTTCTAAATGTTTTATATAACAATCCATTATACACTTCTACACAAATTTAACCAGTAATCATTTTGTGAGCCTAGTTGTATGCATGCATGGTACACATGGTCAGTGCATTCTTAGAAGAAAAAAGATGCCTTTGAATTTTTTATGGGATTGCCCTTACTAGAAAAAATTTACACATATCAAAATTCTATTTATGATTCAATGCAATTGTAATTTACAGGTATTATAATTATTCTGGCCTTCTTATAATTATCCTAGATATTGTCTCCATGGTTTTACTGCACTTAGGTTGTGTATTATTAATTGTTTCTCATATTTTGATAAGGTTTTGCTTATAGGTCAACTTCTGTCACTACTTTATGAGCACTTTAAGGGCATGGATCATGTCTTTTTCATGTTTGCACCTCTCTACTAGCATCTGGTCCATGGAGTTCCCCGAAAATGTTAAATACATAATCACTTCAAAGTCTGGCTTTCTTTCATGATTAAAAATATGTTGAAGCCCATTGAAATGATTTTCAAATTCTTAGGATAAAGGTCAATTTTAATGTGGCCATCAGTGAGCTTGTTAATAGTTTTCACTTTAGGAATTAACAAGGCTCTGTGACCTTTCCTTACAGAAGTACTGATACAATCTCATAAAGCCAGACCTAATCTTATAGTCAGGAGAATTACACAACTGCCTACATGGATACCCCTTTTCACCTGCTGTCCAGCCTCTAATCAATTCCCACTGTGGCTCAGCAAGCGAGTTAAGGATTTGGCATTGTGTCTGAGGTGGGTGCTGGTTTTTCCCAGAACTAATTATCCCCAATTTGCTGGGTACAGTGGATTAAAAGTATCCAGCATTGCCACAGCTGTGGCATAGGTCCCAGCTGTGGATCAGATTAGATCCCTGTCCTGGGAACTTCCATATGCCATGGATGCTGCCAAATATATATATATATATTCTAATAAAATTATATTTTTTAAGGATCTACTCTGTGCCCAGAACTGAGAAAATACATGAAGTAAAGGAAAACTTCAACTTTTTCACTATCCAGTTAAGAACAGATACACAACTAATCATTAAACAAAGAGCTATATCAAAAAGTGCTGGATCATGGAGCTCCCATATGGCTCAGTTGTTAACTAATCCGACTAGGAACCATGAGGTTTTGGGTTCAATCCCTGGCCTTACTCAGTGGGTTAAGGATCTGGCCTTGCTGTGAACTGTGGTGTGGGTCGCAGACGCGGCTTGGATCCCATGTTGCTGCGGCTCTGGCGTAGGCCTGTGGCTACAGCACCGATTAAAGCCCTAGCCTGGGAACCTCCATATGCTGCGGGTGCGGCCCTAAAAAGACATAAATAAATAAATAAATAAATAAAATAAAGTAAAAATAAATAAAAAGTCTGTATCTATACCCAGGAGTCATTTTTCTTGGGTTAACTGTCTATTTTTCTCCGGAACTAATTATCCACAATTTGCAGTTCCTCACTTTGCAAAGTTATTCCAACAATGCCGTCACTGTTCAAATATAACTGAAATTCATCCTTTGGTATTATCATAATAAAAGTTTTAAAGCTATACACAGGAATCAGTCTAACTATTCTGTGATATCGGTGACCCAAATTTTAGTTGAATGTGTATTCACAACTCATGCAGTCTCTTCCCTTTAATATGTATCACTAGCCAAAATTAAATCAATCTAAGTGAATATTAATGTCAATAATATTTAATGACTATTTCTATTAAGATAGCTTGAGCCTCCATTCTACCTG
This sequence comes from Phacochoerus africanus, assembly GCF_016906955.1. Lineage (NCBI taxonomy): Eukaryota > Metazoa > Chordata > Mammalia > Artiodactyla > Suidae > Phacochoerus > Phacochoerus africanus. The sequence continues at coordinate 48,201,215 of NC_062556.1, read as the reverse complement.
TGAGGGAAACCCAGCCACTCAATATTTTTCTCATTTCTTCTACTTGTTTCTCACTCTCTTTGCTTCTAATAAATTATAACTTTCAGTTTTATCTTATCTCTATGGCTATTCCCTTCTGTTTGGCCACTGAACCCAGAGTAGCTCACTTTCTTTTCTCTGATGAAAAATCAACAAACAAGCAACACTATAGACACTGGTATGTCACAGCTCTATTGAAGCTTAGAGAATAAAACAAAGAGGTTGTTTCATAGCAAACAAAACTGAGAAGTCCACATTAGACCTGTTTTTTCAACGTTTCCTATTTTGACCACCAGAAATTTTTCAGTCAATTAATTTTTAAAAGGTAATATATTCTCAGTACAAAAGGTATAAGAAAGTATAGTGGAAAAGCAATTTCTCCCAACTCAGTATTTTAGTTTCTTTCCCTGGTGGCAGTTACCATTGCTGATTTCTTATGTTAACCTCCAGAGACATTCCTCATTTGGGCGATTTTCACTGAGTAGTCCTTCACTTTGATAGCCAGTGGAAGGCTCCTTTTTCATCTCCCATAAATTTCTAAATATAATACAGGAGTAACTTTATTTCCCAAAAAATGGGAAGAAGATCTAAATAGACATTTCTCCAAAGAAGACATATAGATGGCCAACAGGCACATGAAAAAATGCTCAGTATCAGTACTTATTAGAAAAATGCAAATCAAAGCTACAGCGAGGTATTACCTCACTCTGATTAGAATGGCCATAATCAAAAAGTCTACAAACAATAAATGCTGGAGAGGGTGTGGATAAAAAGGAAACCTACACTGTTGATGAGAATGTAAATTGGTGCAGCCACTACGGAGAACAGTAGAAGTTCCTTTTAAATTAAAAATAGAGTCACCATTTGATCTTGCAATCCCACTCTGGGGCATATATCCAGAAAAAAACTCTCATTTAAAAAGATGCATACACCACAATGTTCATAGCAGCACTATTTACAATAGCCATGACAACGAAGCAAGATAAATGTCCACTGACAAGAGGAATGGATAAAGAAGATGTGGTACAAATATACAATGGAATATTATTTAGCCATAAAAAATGAAATAATACCATGTTCCACAATAATGTCATTCTCAGCATGGACCTAGACCTAGAATTTATCATACTAAGTGAAATACGTTAGACAGAGAAAGACAAATATATAATAATGCTTATACGTGATTCTAAAAAAATGATACAAATGAACTTACTTACAAAAACAGAAACAGACTCACAGACATAGAAAACAAATTTACAGTTACAAATGGGAAAAGTGGAGAGAGGGGTAAATTGGGAATTTAGAATTAACATATACACACTGCTATATATATATATATATATACACACACACAATAGATAACCAACAAGGACCTGCTGTATAGCACAGGGAACTGTACTCAATATCTTATAATAACCTATAGTGGAAAAGAATCTAAAATAGAATACATACATACGAGTGTGTATGTATGTATGTGTGGGTATAACTGAATCACTTTTCTGTATGCCTGAAATTAATATTGTAAATCAACTATATTTCAGTTCAAACAGCTGACAGGTGTCAGGAAAGGAATAAATGAAGGTTAAAAAAAACTGGGACTGTTTTAATTAAATTACAGGGGGTAAAATAGACCTCTCAAGATAAACCAGTATTCAGACTTAAAAAGTCATTTGAAAATTCAGCAATGTTTTTCTTTTAATTTTGTTTATTATGTAAAAATAGATATAAAACAAAACTTACTATTTTAGGTATATTCACAGTGTCATGCAAACACCACCACTGTCTAGTTTCAGAACTTTTTTATCACCCCAAACAGAAACCTCCTACTAATTTTTTTAAATTTATTTTTTCTTAGAGTATAGTTGATTGACAATGTTAAGTCAATTTCTGCTTACACCATAGTGACCCAGTCATGCATATGAATACATTCTTTTTCTCACACTATATTCTATCATGGTCTATAGCAAAAAAAAAAAAAAAACCTGGATATAATTCTCTGTGCGATACAGTAGGACCTCATTGCTTATCATTCTAAATGTAATAGTTTGCATCTGCCCAATCCCAAACCCCTAATCCATCCCACTTCTTCCCCCCACCCCACCCCCAACCTTCAGCAACCACAGTCTGTTCTCTAAATTCATAAGTCCATTTCTGTTTCGTAGACAGGTTCATTTGTGCCATATTTTAGATTTCACACATAAATGATACCATATGATATTTTTCTTTCTGACTTACTTCATTTAGTATGAGAATCTCTAGTTGCATCCATGTTGCTGCTGCAAATGGCAATATTAAGCAATCTCTCCCCATTCTCCTCCTCACCAGCCCTTTGCAATCATTAGTCTACTTTCTGTCTCTATGGATTTGCCTATTCTGGATATTTCGTACAAATGGAATCATATAATATTTGGCCTTTTATGTCTGCCTTCTTTTCCTTAGCATAACGTTTTCAAGGTTCATCCACGTCATAGAATGCATTTGTCCTTGACTCCTTTTAATAGCTAAATAATACTTCATTGTATGCATAGACCACATTTGGTTCACCCATGCATCCTTTTTTATTTGTTTGTTTTTGGCCATGCCCAGGGCACTTGGAAGTTCCCAGGCCAGGGATCAGACATGCACTACAGCAGCAAGCCAAGCAGTGACAACACCAGATCCTTAACCTGCTGTGCCACAAGAGAACTCCCACCCATGCATTCTTTGATGGACATTTGGGTTGTTTCTACTTTTGAGCTATTGTGAACAGTGCTGCTCTAAACATTCATGTACAAGTTTTTTGTTTGAAAACTTGTTTCCAGTACTTTGGGGGTATATACATAGGGGTGTAATTGCTGGGTCACAACTATTCCTGAAATTGCTTCACTAGAAACATAGTCATTAAATCCATGACTCAAGTAATAATGTTTACTTGCCAGTGATGTAATTGTGTTCCTAGAACGTGAGGGCAGCATTTAAAATTTTATTAATTAATAAAATAGTAGGGAAAGTGGGTAGTATAAGAACATACAACAACAGGAGTTCCCTTCGTGGTTCAGTGGTTAATGAACCCAACTAGGACCATGAGGATGCAGGTTTGATTCCTGGCCTTGCTCAGTGGGTTAAGGATATGGTGTTGCTGTCAGCTGTGGTATAGGTTGCAGACATGGCTTGGATCCCAAGTTGCTGTGGCTGTGGCTGCAGTGTAGGCTGGCAGCTACAGCTCCAATTCGATCCCTAGCCTGGGAACCTCCATATGCCATGGATGCGGTCCTAAAATAGCAAAAAACAAAAAAACAACCAAAAAACAAAACAAAAAACCACAACAGAAATCTCATTCTATTATATCAATTAATAATTTCCTCGCTAGTGGGGTCATTGTGACCTATGCCCTGTTGTTAAATGGACGTTCTCCAAACAAAATTTTTTTGGGGGGGGGTGTCACCTCAACATGGTACAAATTCAAATTTGTTTCATATAAAATTCTCTACCTAAAGACTCTTGCAGGAGTAAACTGATGATTGTGTTTCAGAAGCCATTATGCTGAAAAATCTCTTCTTACATTAACTTACTGTCATTTTGAAAGAAAATGTCATTATATCAGATAAAAAGGGAGTCATTCTAAAGTGCTGTTAACTTTTCAAGAGCCTTTGTGTGAAGAGTCACAAAATGAATGGTGGTGAGACATGAAGCAAACCCGGCCTTCTGCCACCAGCCCTGTCTTCCTGCCTCTCCCCGTCTGGAAGTGCACTGACTTCCCATTAGCCTTTAGTTTCACTTGTACATAATTCAATTGCATGGTAGTTAAAGAATTTGGCTTATCTGTTACAAATTATTTGAAATTTGGTGAAACTTGTTGCATCAACCTAGAGTGTGTTCAGTTTTTTGCAAACGTCTTGTCTGTGCTTCAGGAAAAAAAGACATGGTCTCTAATTTGATCATTTGATCACCCTTGGTAATTGTGACAAATTTCCAAAAACTATGCCAGATTTCTAAAAAGGGTTCATTATTTTTTCACAAATCTGGAGGTTGTCTGCTGGTATCATTTTTTTTTTCTGTTTCATGTGTTTTTTTCATTAAAACTATGGTCATTTTCATCATTTTAAGTTTAATTATTTTTTAATTGATACCCTATTACACACAGTGCTTGAAGTTCTTGGTATTCTAAATATGCTTTCTTTTTTGTCTTCAGTGATGATAGCTAATCAATGACTGTTTCGTTTTGTATTTTTTATTTTATATTGTAAACTCAACTTTGGTGAAATTTCATCTGTCCCTGGAAAACTTAGGGGATCTGAGTGGAAATAAGTTCTCCAGAGAATTTACATTTACTTCTACTAAGTGTCTCATGAGTAATGCCAATCAAGAACCATTTTTAAATTTTTGTTTTTATTTTTAGCTAAGATCACCTGGGTGCAGAGATCCCAAATCCATGTAAAGACAGGACTAGCGAAAAATTATCGCAGTAGATTTTTTAATCCTTTCAAATTATAAAACTGTACAGGCAAACTTGCCTGTCATCTTCCTTAGCCAACAGCAGATGTATTACATAGTGATGTAGTCCTTTAAGAATCCTGGAATTTGTGTCAAAACTGCAATGAGGTATCACCTCACACCAGTCAGAATGGCCATCATCAAAAATCTCCAAATAATAAATACTGGAAAGGGTGGAGAGAAAGGGGAACCTTCTTACACTCTTAGTGGGGATGAAAATTAGTGCAGCCACTATGGAAAACAGTATGAAGGTTCCTCAAAAGCCTAAAAATAGAGCTACGATATGATCCAGTAAGCCCATTCCTGGGCATATATCCAGAAAAGACAAAAACTCTCTAATTCAAAAGATGCATGCACCCCAATGTTTATAGCAGCGCTATTTACAACAGCCAAGACATGGAAGCAACTTAAGTGTCCATCAACAGATGAATGGATAAATATGAGATAGACAGACAGATAGCTAAAGAGAGAGAGAGATTATTCAGTCATTAAAAATGGAAATAAGGAGTTCCTGTCGTGGAGCAGTGGTTAACGAATCCGACTAGGAACCATGAGGTTGCGGGTTCGGTCCCTGCCCTTGCTCAGTGGGTTAACGATCCGGCGTTGCCGTGAGCTGTGCTGTAGGTTGCAGACGCGGCTCGGATCCTGTGTTGCTGTGGCTCTGGCGTAGGCCGGTGGCTACAGCTCCGATTTGACCCTGAGCCTGGGAACCTCCATATGCCGTGGGAGCGGCCCAAGAAATAGCAACAACAAGACAAAAAGACCAAAAAAAAAAATGGAAATAATTTGGAGTTCCCATCATGGCACAGCAGAAACGAATCTGATTAGGAACCATGAGGTTGTGGCCTTGCTCAGTGGGTTAAGAATCTGGTGTTGCCAAGAGCTGTGGTGTAGCTTGCAGATGTGGCTCGGATCTGGCGTTACTGTGGCTGTGGTGTAGGCCAGTAGCTGTAGCTCCAATTGGACCCCTAACCTTGGAACCTCCATATGCCATGGGTGTGGCCCTAAAAAGCAAAAAAAAAAAAAAAGGAAATAATTTACAGCAACATGAATGGACTTATGGACCTAGAGATTATCATACTAAGTGAAGAAAGTTAAAGACAAATATTACATAATACCACTTAAATGTGGATTCTAAAAAATAGTACAAATGAACTTATTTACAAAACGGAAAAAGACTCACTGACATAGAAAACAAATTTATGGTTCCCAAAGGAGAAGAAGGGGGAAGGATAAATTGGGAGGATGGGAATAACAGATAAACCCCACCATATGTAAATTAGATAATCAAGGGTTTATTGTATAGCACAGGGAACTGTATTAAATATCTTGTAATAAGCAAAACAGAAAGTCTGAAAAACAATATATGTATATGTATGTAATATATGTGTGTATATATATCTAAAACCAAATATAATACACATATGTATAGAACTGAATCACTTTGCTCTACACTTGAAACTAACACAATATTGTAAATTAACTATGCTTAAAATTTTAAAAAAGAATTCTAGAATTTGTGAAGGTTTTAATTTGAACTCCCTTCTTGATAAAACCCTCAAACATCACCTCCCCCCACTTTCATGTAGTCATTACAACCTAAGCCCCCTGTCGCAAAATTCCCCAATGCTCCCAAAAACCCTGCAGAAAAGCCTAGATTCAGAGTTTCTTTCTATTCTTTTTTCAAGTTCCTCTTTATCATTGGCCCCTGAAAATCTATTTCGTTGCGGGTAAGTTATCCATTTAAAGAATGTAGGTTATATATCATCCAACATGTCCACATATTTTGTGTCAAGGCTATTTTAGGATATTTAATCACCTGGTATTACTGGAAACACACCAAGCTTTATTTTCCTATATTTATTCTTCCTTTTTTCACATTTCTTTCTTGCCCACAAGAACCCCTGAGAATTCCTGACTGACCCTTTGCACCTGTGTTGATCACAACACGGTGTTCTTGCAGAGGAATCCGCTTTTCCATCTGACCATAAATAAACACCTTCGTAAAAGAGGTTAATTAAACACAACCAAGAATTTCCTTTGTTTCTTTTAATCCTGCTCTAGCCTCTAATGTTATGAGAATAAGACACTTTGCCACTTTAAGCCCAAGGCTAATCCTAAAGTCCTCTGACCAGCTGAAGCGCAAACTCTTTTTGTGATAAGATCCCTTTTCACCAGACATATTTTAGAAGAATTCTTTGTCTTTGCCTACATTGCTATACAAGAGTCCTGCTGCTTCTTACTATCTCTAGTGCTCCATTTAGAAACTGAAAAAATACATGACTGTCATTTTTAAATGAGGTATGTTTTTTGACAGTAAACAGTTATAATCGGATGGCAGGATGTCCCATGGGAATAGAGAGAGCACGATGTGCTTTGATTCCTGCTTCCCCCACACCACCTGGGCTGTGCTGTGCAAACAGTCAATGTCCAATAATAACTTGTTCATTAATTTACGAAATAATTATTCAACTGGCTTCAACTCCCAAACACCTTCCATATGTCGATGTCTTCAGCTACCTAAAACACTGTTTACACTTTAGAAAAATGAAGTCAAGTGTTCACTAACACCACACATTTGCAAGGTGGTGATAAACCAAATTTGTCAGTTTAGTTTTTCCCTGGTGAGTTTCTAGATCATGTTATCTTTTGGCTTTGCAATTTTATACTTTCTGCAAACCTCTCTTCTTTGTTCTTGAATTATTGATGACTCCAATGGGGCAGCTGTTTATGTGCTCTGAGCCTTTTACCAATGTAATAAACAAGCCCTTACTTTTAAGACCTTTCAAATCAAAGCAACAATGGAATAGAAAAGGACTCTTTCAAAAGTCTTGCTTTATTCAAGGAATAATGACTGAGAATGTTTTCTATTTCTATAATGTGTTGAAATACTCTTTTTTCCCACTGATCATCATAAGTTTTTCAACATTATCTGAGGTCTCTAAGGCCCGTTTTCATCATCTGAAAACAGGTAGCAGTTATTCATCATCATCAAAAGAAAAGTGAATGGACCGTTTACTTATTCAGGGACTATTATCCATCAGCCTCACATTCCAGAATCAGGAAGTCAACCAAAGAGACTACTGAGTGGCCGAGATAGATGTTACCGAGTTCATGTGCTATCTGCAGAATAATGATGAGAAAAAGAACAAGAAGGAACTGGGAGGCTGCCGAAGGCTAGCATCGGGACAGAAGCAGAAGTGACAGCTGGGATTTTGACAGTTGAGGAAGGAGACAGAAAATTCTGAAAATAAACACCTCAAAAACACACCAGTCTGAAATAAAATTGAGACAAATGAACTTACATATCTAAAAAGCAACAGAGAACATCCACCGATTACACAGTAACTGAGAATTACAATATCTGTAGTCAACCAAAAGAGATTTGCTATTTGAAAAGTAAATAAGAGTTCAAACGATTGAGTCTTGTAAGATTATCGTATTTATTTTAGAAATATTTCTATCAAATTTGGTTAACTTCTAATAATCCTTCCCAAACATAATTGAGCATGGACAAGATGCCCTTCTGTGCTGTACATAAATTAACATATCCTGTCTTAATCTTGACAATAAATGAATAGTTAATGTTTCACATTTTCAAATTAACTCATTTCAGTCAAGACTGCATTTTCAAGTGCCATGTACATAAGAAAGATTTTCTCTTGGTGTTAAAACATCCAACCAAAAAAGCTTAAAAAAAGATGAACATTATTAACATATATTACAATAAAATTCATCTACCTCTACATAATGGGGGAAAGTCTAGTAGGAAGGTGAAATTTTCAACTATCCGATATTTCTGAATAAATGCAACTACATTTCTGTTAAATAATATATAATAATTAATATGTAAAAGTAAGTACATATATATATTTTGTAAAGTACATTTGCATATTTAAGTACATAAGAACTAATATATAAGAGCAAATCAGTAAATATGTTAATGCTTCAAAAACATATTTAAAATAATCTCTAGAGAATAATGTTCATAAACATAAACCCCTTTAACATGAAGTAATTCATTGTTTGATACAGAACTTCAAGGCATCCTGAAAAGATAATATGTTTCTTAAGCTTAATTTTTTTATTGTGAACTCTCTTTCTTTAGAAAGGACAAGAGAAAATAACTTTAAAAATTATACTTGTAGGAGTTCCCATCATGGCGCAGACGAAATGAATCTGACTAAGAAACATGAGGTTGAGGGTAGGATCCCTGGCCCCGCACCATGGGTTAAGGATCCGGTGTTGCCAGGAGCTGTGGCATAGGGCACAGATGTGCCTTGGATCTGGCATTGCTGTGGCTGTGGCACAAGCTGGAAGCTGTAGCTCTGATTCGACCCACAGCCTGGGAACCTCCATATGCCGTGGGTGCGACCTTAAAAAGAAAAAAATACTACTAATAATAAAATAAATTATGCTTGTAAAGGGTATGTGCAATATTTTCCAAGCATCAGATACACAAAGTTAGTGGGATTACGGTAAAGACCCTAGAATCAAGCTCAAGCTACCTCAGCTGTGTTGGGGCTGCCTCGGAATTCATGAGTTTTTTTTCATTGTTGCACACATCAGAGGAGGCTCTCTTTTTTTACATAGCTCCTCATTTTGGCTAATTTCCATCCATTCTCATGTCTTGGCTACTCAGGACTCTCTCAGTGCAAGTGACAAAAATTTAACACAAACCTGCCTCACGTGACTGAGAAGTCAGGTCTAGCGCTGGTCTCACCAGACTTAGATTCAGGGGTCAGATAAACAAAAGGCTGGTCTCCTCTCTCTCGCCATTTCCATAGGATGATCAGGAGGCCAAGTATGACCACAAACAATTTTAACTATCAACCCCAGAAACAAAGTAAATGTATGTATAATAGGAGACTCTGACTCAGCTGTGGTAAGCCCCAAACCATAAGGCCATCCCTTTGGCTATAACGACAATGTATCTTTATTTTCTGCTTCACTGGAATGATGAGGACACAGGAATGTATGTGGGGCACTGCTGATACCAGACAAAGAGAAGAAATCTTGTTAGATAGACATTAAAAATGTATGTCAACTACATCTATATGGTTTCTTACAAAAGTGACCTTACATCTTCCTTTTCTACCAGTAGACTTCTATACAAGGACTTCTCTGCAGATCGTGGACACTTTAAGATAAATCTCAGTTGTCTATACCTGTTATGTAAGTGGACGCTACATGATGCTCTGTTTGAGAAGATGATTCAACCACCTCCCAGCAGGCACCTTAAATGCTTGACTGAAGCCCTAAACTCCTTCACTGGAGAAGGGTTCTGAAGAGCAATCAAGATGTCCCAACATCTACTTTTGTGTAATTTTTATCTCTGACACCCAAACTTGGCCAAAAAATGCCAAGGCTGTTTCCAATTAAAATGGCTAACTTTGTCCCTTAAGGTCCCTACTGATTCTTCACTGTTAATGGGAAGAAAGGTGATTATAGGTTTGGGGGAAAATTCTCATGAGAGAGTGCTGGGAAATGAAGAACTGGACCGGGGTGGGGGGCCATAAATGGGCAATTTTCAGAAAGGTGTCTTCAAGTGCGGGTTTATAAACATGCACACAAAGAAGACATGGCAATTCGCATAGAGAAAGCATCACCTAAAGCAAAGGAAATAAGCTCAGGTGGCCTGAGAGAGATGACTGGCAGGTAGCAGCAACTAGTGAACCTGACCAAGTAAGCTTGGCAGTAACTACAGTAAATGGAGCACATAGTTATCTTCAAGTCTTTGTACACTGGCTTCCATGTCTGGATTTCCTGTGGATCTATGCCTGTTTTCCATTGGTTTTTCCATAGTTTTTTGATCGTGTAATCTCATTTCCTCTCATGCTTGGCAACTTGTGATTAAAAGGCAGGAGTTTGTTATTTTATTTTATTTTATTTTTGTCTTTTTAGGACCAGACCCATGGCATAGGGAGGTTCCTAGGCTAGGAGTCGAACCAGAGCTGCATCTGTTAGCCTACACCATAGCCACAGCAATGCCAGATGCGAGCCACGTCTGCAACCTGCACCACAGCTCACAGCGATGCTGGATCCTTAACCCAATGAGTGAGGTCAGGGATCAAACCTGCGTCCTCATGGTTACTGGTCAGATTCGTTTCTGCTGAGCCACAACAGGAACTCCACAAGGCAGGAATTTTGTATGAAAGTTTGTAAAGCTAATTTGAGTCCTGGATGAGCCCTCTGGCAGGCAGTTATGGTCAAGGTTTAATCTCTCTGGTATTGAACTGCTTCAAAGCAAAGCTTCAGGCTTGCTAAAGGCTGCTCATTTTAAAAATTCATTCTTATGCCAAGGGTATAATCTTCCACCAATACAAAGTAAAAGCCTTGGGTGTATACTAAGGCCTTCCTTCTAAAATAGTCCCTGGATTCTAGTTTCTAATCCTATAACTCTCCCTCTGCCCCCCCCCAAGACTGATAGATTTTCTCAGCTTCTAAGTATCCTGGTGACCTCCATTAAAATGGGCAAATGATTTAGAAGGAAAAATGGTACCAAACATTAATTTTGCTTTATCTTTTTTCTTTGGGGCTCTTGGCCTCTCAAGTCCTTGTTGACTTGGTAGCTCTCTAATACTTTTTGGGAGGAATTTTTCTTGAATTTTGTCTGGATTTTCCAGGTAATCTGGGGTAAAGAGTGTTGGTTTATGACAAGCTAGCTCCACCATTATAATTTTAATGTCCTTGAACGGAACTCTTCTTTGATCTTTGAAAAGTTTTGATTTTTCACCCCCCAAGTTTATAGTTTCATACTCAATACACCTAAGATAATACTATTTATCTAAATTTTTGAAACATAAAATTTGTATCTTCCTCAGGTAGTTGCTATTACCCTAGAAGATAGGACTCAAATTGTACCTTTCAGATATGTCCCCTGAAGAGCTGAATGATTTGACAAGAACATTTGGTGTGAAACGCAGGAGAAAGTGAACTAAGCATTGAAAAGATTGGTTTCGATTTTCAGGACCAATCTGGTAAATCCTTCATAATCTCTTGTCCAGTATTTCCGTTCTTAGAAATCCATGCTTTAAACATTTCCACACATGCACAAAGATATATATGCATGTATAATAATATACACTGACCATGCCCACAAAACGTTCATTGCAATTTTATCTTTGAAGTATTTTACTGATACATAATGTATAAATATGTGCATGTGATATGTCTGTCGTAATTCTTTGCAGTAAATAATACATATGCATTGGTAAATGGGTATTTGTATTTTTCCCATGCCTGGAGTTCTCAGTCAGGGAGAACTGGTGAGGCACATTCTACTGAGAATTCTAGCTGATACTACAAACGTCTCAGCCAAGAGTGTTCTACTATTTTATCCAGTGTTGAGGATATTCTGCAATAAGTGTTGTTTACTCAGCTGTGGCCTCTCTTTCTGCCATTTACCTTTGTTTTGGCAAACAGCGTTGACACTACTGGATGACAAAAGTATGCAAGGGATAACGCTGGACTTCCTTTGAAGGAAAAAAAAAAAAAGGCAGCGGAAATGCATCAGGATGGAGGTGAAAGTGCAAAGTTTATCACGATTTGAATTGCTTTCCAGAAACGATAGAGGACATGGGAAGGTAAAGACTGACAAATGATTTGGGATTTGTGAAAGTCTTCTGATGGAATGAGGGGCATCATAAAATCCCTACAGCTGGGATGATTACTAAATATCTTATGGAACATCTTTGGAATAAAATAGGATGGAAGACAGGTTATGATTTCAGAGGACATGAAGAGGAAGAAATAAGGACTACAGTGTGAAATAAGAATATATATCCACAGAAATGAGGCTTCAAAGTCTCTTTGGTACCCTGAAATAATGATTTGACTGGTGCCTTCATTTGAATTTATGCTTCTCCATATCTTAATTCCTGGCAAGGACTGTGTATACAGAGATGCCCACTCCACTGGCAGGAGATTTTAAAAACAGTGGTAATTTTAAAAACAAAAACTAGCACTTAAAATATATATATTAGCAAATATCATTGAAGATATATTTAAGTAACTTATTGTATAGCAGAGGAAACTATAGTTAATATTTTGTAATAACCTATAAGGGAAAAGATTTTGAAAAAGAATATATATCTGAATTGCTGTGCTGCACATCTGAAACTAATATGATTTTGAAAATCAACTATACTTCGATAACCAATTTTTAATTTTAAAAAAACATTTTAGTAAAGAAAACAATGTGCAGGAGAAGAGTTATATTGCGACCTCATATTCTTTTAAAATCCTAGAACTATGTAGCTCTATTTATATTTTCATCTATACCTATATGTATATGTTGTGAGAAAGTGCTAGAAGGATACATGCTAAATTTTAACAGGGGTTACATCTAAGGTAAGGAATAGATGGGGTAAAGTGGAAAAGTAAAATAAATTGTATTTTTAGCTTTTAGGTAAGTATTGTTTGAATTTGTTTAGTAAGTTCATATTTAAATAGAGAAGTATATAGATTAAAAAGCCATAATCCTAATTTTTGATTGATGTATACCTTATGGACCTATCTAATATTAATCCAGATTTTATTTTAATAATCATATTCCTAACCTCAGAGTAAAATTCAAGGGTGATATAACAGCCATTACTATTTTATGGACTTGACAACATACGGCAAATGGTCTGTTTGCACAGAATGTGGTGCATGGTGGTAAGAAATTCATTTCTCAACACCTAAACCATGCTCTTCTGGCTGAATTTCTAAAGAAAAGAAAACACTTGTTTAAAAAAAAGAAAGAGAAAGAAATGAAAAGGAAAATACAGATCCACTGAAGAGAACTTTTTTTTGTTTGCACTAGAAAAGTGAAAGCCTCATTATCAATATATTTCCAAACCTTTTATCAAATTATATAGCCCTGTGTAATATTGGCCAGTGAAGAAAATCAACCTCTGCCTCCAAGAATTAAGTTACTTTCCCCAAACTTGAGGTTAGATAAATATTTTTTATTTGTTTTTCTCCCCCTTTTTTTTTTGTCACAGTGTGGTGATGTGGGCAAACACAATTTTTCTTAAGTATCGAACAGAGAAAAAGCCATTTACAAACTGCAATAAGTGTATGATGGCAATAACCAAGTGTCAACAGCTGGAAAAATATAAAATATATTGCCTCTTCAATTGAGCATCGATACAAACAGAAGTTCATTTCTTTCAAGTCATCATGAAATTGACAGCAATATGACATATTTCCTCAAACCAGAAAATAAAAACTAGATATTTTAAAAACACTGGCAATCAAAGGTTCTATTTCACAAGGAGCAGCAAAAGGATAAATAAACATGAAGATGTAAAAAAAATGACATCAAAATCATAACATGTGGGGAAGGAAAGTAAGAAAATCTAGACTCTTCTTTTTTTTTAGAATGTGTTTGAGCCTGTATGACTATCAGGCTAATGCAAGCAGATATAGGAAGGGGTTGACATACTTGAAAAACAGGGCAACCATGAATCAAAACCAAACATTACATTCACAAAAACTAAATCTCCAAATTGGAAGAGAAGAGGTAAAATTATCACTCTATGCAGATGACATGATATTGTATATAGAAAACCCTAAGGACTCCACACAAAAACTACTCAAACTGATCAAAAAATTCAGCAAAGTAGCAGAATACAAGATTAACATTCAGAAATCAGTTGCATTTCTATATACTAACAATGAAATATGAGGAAAGTAATATTTTAAAAATCTTTTAAAATTGCACCAAAAAAATAAAATACCCAGGAATAAAGCTGACTAAGGAGGTGAAAGATTTATATGCTTAGAACTATAAAACATTAATCAAGGAAATTAAAAAGGATTCAAAGAAATGAATGATCCTGGATTGGAAGAATTAATATCATTAAAATAGCCATACTACCTAAAGCAATCTAAAGATTTAATCCAATCCCTATCAAATTACCCATGACATTCTTAGCAGAACTGGAAGAAATAATCCAAAAATGTATATGGAACCATAAAGACCCAGAATTGCCAAAGCAATCCTGAGGTTAAAAAAAAAAAGTCAGCAGACATAACTCTCCCAGATTTCAGACAATATTATAAAGCTATGGTAATCGACAGTGTGGTATTAGAACAAAAACAGACATATGGATTAATGAAACTAAATAAGAGCCAAGAAACAACCCCAGACACTTACAGTCAATTAATATTTGACAAAGGAGGCAAGAATGTAAATTGGGAAAAAGACAGTCTTCTCAGCAAATAGTGCTGGGAAAACTGGACAGCTGCATGAAACTAGAACACACCCTCACGCCATGCACAAAAATAAACTCAAAATGGCTTAAAGTCTTAAACATAAGACAAGACACCATAAAACTCTTGGAAGAGAACAGTCAAAACATTCTCTGACATAAACTATACAAATAGGTCAGTCTCCCAAGGCAGTAGAAATCAAAACAAAAATAAACAATTAGAACCTAATCAAACTTACGAACTTTTCACAGCAAGGGAAGCCATAAACAAATGAAAAGACAATCTTTGGATGGGAGAAAATAGTTGCAAACAATGAAACTGACAAGGATTTAATCTTCAAAGTATGCAACAACTCATACAACTCACAACAAAAAAACACAAACAATTCAATCAAAAAATGAGCAGAAGACCTAAATAGATATTTCTCCAAAGACAGACAGATGCCTAGTAGGCATGTAAAAAGATGCTCAACATGACGAATTTCTAGAGAAATACAAATCAAAACTACAATGTGGTACCACCTCACACCAGTAAGAATGGCCGTCATTAATAAGTCTACTAGTAACAAATGCTGGAGAGGGTGTGGAGAAAAGGGAACCCTCTTACACTGTTGTAGGAATATAAATTGGTATAGACATTATGGAGAACAGAATGGAGGTTCCTCAGAAAACTAAATATAGAACTATCATATGATCCAACAATCCCCCACTCCTGGGCATATATCCAGACAAAACTATAATTCAAAAAGATACATTAACCGTTATGTTCACAAAAGTACTCTTTACAATAGCCAAGACATGGAAACAACCGAAATGTCCATCAACAGATGAACAGATTAAGAAGATGTGGTACATATACACAATGGAATACTATTCAGCCATAAAAAAGAATGAAATGATGTCATTTGCGGCAACATGGATGGAACTAGAGATTCTCATACTAAATGAAGTAAGTCAGAAGGAAAAAGACAAATACCATATGATATTACTTATATGTGGAATCTAATAAATGGCACAAATGAATCTATCTACAGAAAAGAAACTCATGGACATGGAGAACAGACTTGTGGTTGCCAAGGGGGAGGGAGTGGGATGGATGGGGAATTTGGGGTAAATAGATGCAAACTATTACTTTAAGAATGGATAAGCAAGGAGGTCCTACTATATAGCACAGGGAACTCTGTCCAATCTCCTGGGCTAGACCATAATGGAAAGAATATAAAAAAGAATATATATATACATATACATGAATATTAAGAGAACATTATATATAATATATATTATATATGTCACTTTGCTGTACAGCAGAAATTGGCCCAATATTGGAAATCAGCTATAATTTAATTTTTTAAAAAGAATGATTAACATAAAAAAAAACTTCCCTTGCTTAAAGAGAGACCAAATCTCTTGAAATATCCTCTACCTACTTTACGGATTTATTGCAACACTGAGTTCTTTAGTAAGTTTATTTAGCCTAAAATGCATACATCCAAAATATAGCAACTTCTCAAAATATATTGTTATTAAAAACCCTCCAATGAAGTGAAGCGATGTCTTTATAAGCCAATGCATTTTTCATGAATGGTACTGTGTATTGTTTTTGTACTAATACTAATTTAATGAGCACTTCTGTTTGTTACAGATTGGCTAATACATTTTTTATTTCCTATAGTTTAGGTCAGACCCCTAAGTAATTGGCCTCTAGACAATTTCATGCAATGCAGTTTTTTTTTTTTTTTTAATGGAGGTCTAGATAAAGTATGCTATTAAACAGTCTGCTTATGAAGGAAAATTTCTAATCTGATATCTGTCAGATGATGTACCCTGGAGGGTTGCCATCTGGTTCATGTATTTTTAATAATTTCAAGATTAGGTTGCTAGAGTTCAGATCTACAGTGTTCTTTGTTTTATTTAGTAGAAAGTTAAAACGAGTCACCGTGAAGCCATAATCAGTAATTCCGTATGACTGAAAGGAGTGTGAGGTGAAGACACCCAATTTGCTTGCAATGGGAGCATGTCTTTAAAAACAACATTTACACCACTTGTTTCCTGAGATAAGATTGTATTGCTATAAACTTCCCTCTCAGAACTGCTTTCGCTGTGTCCCAAAGGTTTTGGACTGTCGATATCTTCACTGTCATTTGTCTCTAAGTATCTTTTGATTTCTTCTTGATTTCTCCAATGATCCATTGGTTGTTTAGTAGTATATTGTGTAGCTTCTAGGTGTTTATGGTTTTCATTGTTTTTTTTTTTTATCGTAGTTGATTTCTAGTCTCATAGCATTATGGTTGGAGAAAATGCTTGAAATAATTTCATCTTTTTTAAAATTTACCAAGGCTTGATCTGTGGTCTAAGGTATGATCTATCCTGGAAGATGTTCCATGTGCTCTTGAGAGGAATATATACTCTGCTGCTTTGGGATGGAATGCTGCATCTCAAATGCAGGCTCAGTGGAAATCAACACAAATTCTTCTGCTTTTAAGAATTTGACACCTTGTGAGTTTTACAATATTGGGGCAGCTTTGATTGAGCCATATTGCTTTAAAAATATTTATTTAAAATGTATTTAAATCTTTGTTAAAATAAGGAAAAGTAGATAGGCTCAAAGTAATAGTCATGCTCCTCCTAGGAAACTGTGGGAGAGTGTATTAAACCTTCTAAGTGGGTCGGGCACACTGGGTGCATCTTTAACCCTTTTAGGTCACTAGACCTGTATTTCACTGAAGGACAGTGAAAGGACATCCTAACTGACTTAGAGAATTAGTGCTGCCAACAAAATGATTCTCTCCCAGCAGAGAGGGGAAAATACATAAAGAGTATGTTTTTGCAATCTTTTCATTTGTTTTCTGGGTAGAAATAGCAATTTTTTATTTACACTTTAAATGTCCTCCTTTCCCCATGATATCTTTTCTTAACTCACTATAATTGGTAATAACAAATTGTATTTTGTGCTAGTGTAGTCCGATATTAGAAAAACATCTGACAAAATGTGTGTGCTGAAATTGCTAGGCACACCATCATTTAATATATCACCAGTGTAAAAATCAAAACTGTAATGTAACTGGGTCACCATGTTGTAGAGTAGAAAAAAATACTGTATTGGGGAAATAAAAATTAAAAATAAATAAATTTAAAAAATAAAATATAATAAAATCCTAAATAGTGCTTTTGAGTATATTTTAATATTCTTGTTGAAGAGATATGTTTTCATTTCTACATTAGAGAATACATAAAAAAATGTAAAAACATTCCTACATTGACCCTCTGAGAAAATCACTTAAGAGTGATCAATGTGGATATACTCTTTCATTTATATGTACATATAAATATATCTATGTAAAATATATATACTTACATAATTAAAATCATAATATACTTCTGGTAGACTGAGCTACATATTTTGTTCAGTTAACATTAACTGTTCTTTAATATGTCATTGTAAAGGGCCACATCATATGACATCTCATTGATATACTATAATTTATCGAACTTTCTATTGCTGTATATCTATGTTGCTTTCAGACATATTTATAGAAATATTTATTCAGCTATCTGAATGCATTTTCAGAATGAATCCTAAAAAGGCAGGGCAGTGGGGGGGAACACCACAATGGGCCCAAGGGACTCTTGGTACATATTGCTAAATAATTATTTTCCATAAAGTCTCTAACAATTTACACTCTAACTAGCAATATAAATCTCACCCCTGACTCATCAACATTAAGCATACTACTATTTTTTTAGAAGTATGTTACTTTGGTGCTTGAAAAGTGATATTATGAATTCTTGTTACCTTGGTTACCAGTGAGCTTCAATACATTTCCACATGTTTGCTCATGTATTTCATGGATGCACAAAGTATAATTAATGTACTGAGAGATTCTGGCTGATTTTGTTCTGGCACTTAAGATTTGGCCTTATTTGTGGCCAATCCAACTGCACCTACAACAGAAGGTTGCATAACAAAAACTGATTTGAACAGGACTCTGCCAAAAATGGCAATGCTACCAAGTTGATTAATGAGATTTTGGCAAAAACCCAATGAACTTTCAGTTCTAATGGGCTGATATTTAAAGAAGAGGGCTTAATAGCAGAAAGACAGATTACAGTAATTGAATCAAAGTTGCAATCAGCAAATGTTTACACTGGGAACCCACCTGGTTCTTGAACATTTCTGTCTGATTGATTCAATTGAGGTTTCCAAATCTACTGGTATTCTTAGGAGTTTTCACTCCTTCTTGCACAAGGAGAGCTGATAGATTACATCATGCATTTCCATTATAATTGTTTGGATCACTGTGTGCACAAGAATTCTAAGTAGACAATAGGGATCATCATTACAAGGATCATTGGGCTATGTCTGCTATGTGTCCAGGAGAAGAAAAGCAACAGCCAAGTGTTTGTCACATTTCTGTGTCATCACCAATAGTCAGAAAAGGGCATGACAGAAACGGTGCTGATGAGCACCAGAATGAATGAGGACCAGTAAGCTTTCCTGCACTGTGGGCCTAGGAGTCTTACTTAACTATCCACCTTGTCCATGATCTTGATGCTTCCTTCCCATAAATAAATATTTATATATAAGTATAAATCTTATAATTTTCATAATTACAATTTATCATTTTTATTACTTATGTATAAATATCAATTGTAAATCTCCTTTAAAAAGAATGAAATTTCTATCTGACCTTTTCAGTTAGTTCCCTTTGTATATTTATATTAAAACCAGCCTCCAACACCCAAACATATGATACAGAGAAGAATTTACTTGGTCTCCTCCATTTCAGAGTGAGTTTAACTGATGTGAACAATCAGCATAGATACAACTACAGCAGTTAATTCATTCAACTTAACCAGAAGTGCTGATAGTGACAGTTATAAAGTGCTAACTACTACGATCTGTTAAGGGAATAAAAATACAACCCCAAATGAAGAGCTGCATCTCTCAAGAAAAGTAACTTACAAACGAAATATAAATATATCCCTGAAATAACTTTCACATTTCTCAAGCAAAAGTAATTTATACTTTTTAAAACATGCAATTTACTAACAGCTCCTATAATCACAGCAATTCTCACATTAGCATAGAGCACATTCTCATAACTTCTCATAAATCTGTAGTCTGGCAGTTCATTGAACCAATCATTTCGGTTGTTGCTAATTTGATCTTAGTTTTAATTCACATATATTCTAAAAGGACATGAGTGAATGAGTTTTATTCCTTGAAGTAGCTCATATTCAAGTCATTTATCCCTTTCAAAGTGAAATCCACCCATATGCTACTATTTCCAGCACACATACTACAATTTTCAAGGTACATGTCAGACGCGAGGAAGAAAATAATTCCTTATGACGCCTGTAAAAATGGATCCTGAATCCGTTCACTCAGATATTTTCTGAATTTCAGATGCACATTTCCAACCCTCTTGTAGACTTTTGCATTGATATCTAATGTCCCCATTTTTATTAAAGCATTGCCAATTTTTAACCAGAAAACTCCTTAGTTTTTCATTCTCCCCTTTCCCATTTATCCCACATGTAATAAGTCACCAAGTTCTTTTCCATACTATCATACTTTTATTCTTCTCATTCCTGTAAAGTACCAGAATACTGACCCACCAGCAAATCAGGAGGTTGAATCCAATCATTAGCCCCAGTCTACACTCTCCAGAGTACAAAAAGTACACACAGACGTTACCCTGGCAGGCTGCACTTATGACTCCAAGTCAAAGTTATCTCATGAAACTGCTCTCATGATCCGGTGTCACACCTGGAAACTTGTTAATCTTGGAGGTCAAGGCTATGGGGAGATTGCAGAGATTCCAGGCTTACTGTCCTTCCTCCTTTTTCATTCATCAACTCACATGAGAAATTTTTCAATGGCAAAGGACTTTTCTCAATCCTGACGGTGCCTCTCTGGAAACTCCTTAAAATATGTGAATGCATAGTTTCTTCCACCACCAGCCTCCACCCTGGACAATGGTGTTAGAAAGGCAGTGATCAACAAAAGCTCTTAAGAGGGAGCCCACCTATTTTTAATCCTAGACTTAAAAAAAATTGCCATTTGTCACATATTGCAGCCAGATGTTGGGAAATACCTCCACATTCTCCAGGAAAAGGAATCAGTGCTTCTTGGAAGGGAAAGCAAATGGTTGATTCAAGGACTGGGGTGGTAAATGTAAGAGATGATCCTGGAGCAACTTGAGCTGCCAGAGAGAAAGGAAAGGCCAAAAAAAATCACAATGATGGAGACCTGTCAAAGGGAAAGAGGGGGCATCAGACGTGCAGGGCCAAGAGATGATGTGGGATGCTCAGATCCACGAGGTCACATCTGATGTGCAGATCTAAGAAGTGATGTGGGCCACACAGTCTTCAATAAGCTACATCAATAACTGTTGGTCTGGAATAAGACTGGGGTACATGATAGCTGTAGGAACCATCCTGGAAGCTGTCTGAGTATCACTATAGTCAAGTCACTATTTTTTTTTTCTTTTTTCTTTCTTTCTTTTTTTTTCTTTTTAGGACTGTACCTGTGGCATATGGAAGTTCCCACACTAGAAATCAAATTGAAGCTGCAGCTACAGGCCTACACCACAGCCACAGCAATGTCAGATCTGAGCCGTGTCTGTGACCTTGTGGCAATGCTGGATCCTTTACCCATTGAGTGAGGTCAGGGATCGAACCTGCATCCTCATGGACATTATGTCGGGTACTTAACCCACTGAGCTATAGCAGGAACTCCATATAGTCAAGTCACTCTTAACTTCAAGAAGAACAGAGAGGAGTCCGAGACTCTCATCCAAAACTGACCCAAGGTTTTGACTTAGAGTGATAGCTGCAAGTGATGGCAGAGACAAACTGGGCTTCCTGAATTATTCTGCTAAAGGTAGAATCTTTTTAGGGCCATTTTTATGTATGAAAGTCCCAATAACAGCTGATGTGAGAATGTAGGCAGAATATATATGGAGGTGATGTATATACCCCCATTCTCTCATCTTAATCCAGCCCCTCTCAGTCCTCTGCACCAGCACATGCTTCTGACCTGAATAGTAAACTCTTTCTGCATTATGCAGGATTCACTGAGAAACCCAACACAAAGGTGCACCCACATGGGCATCCTCTGCCTTGAATAAACAACAGACCACACAGTTAACACAACATAGTTAACTGTATTATGCTTCTAAAAATTCATGAGGAAATGAGTCTCTGCTTCCTAACTAGATGAGTTTGCATCTTACAGTGATGTTGCAGTTCTTGCATAATTTTCTGACAAGGTTAGGAGTTTTTTAAAGATTTACAAAGAAAGGGCCCTCTTTAGACTGCAGAGGGTGAGTAGTCTCTGAAAGAAGGGGCAGGTGATGTTTGATGCCATCGAACCAGGGAAGACGTAGGACCTCAGGAAAAAACAAACAATAGATCATCATACTTAACCTTTCTCATTCATCTGGAAGTTGAAGGATACAAATATCCAAAGGGAAGCTCTGATAGGATGGAACTAGTGAGATAGAGAACTTATCAAGAGCTTATTTTGCCAATGGGAATGTACCGGGAGCTGGCCATTTAGAGAAGGTTGGCAAACTACAGCCTACAGGACAGCCTGGCCCTGCCTGCTGTTCTAAAACCTTATTGGAACACAGTCCATGTATTCACACATTGTCAGTGGCCACTCACAATCTACAACTGCAGAGATGAGCAGTGGCAATAGAGACACCATAGTCCACAAGTCTAAAATATTTTACTGCCTAGCCCTTTACAGAAAGCATGCCAATCTCTGAGGTAGGGATGCATCTAGTAGCTGGTTCCCTCCGAAGTTTCCCTCAGGATAGCTGGCGCTCTCGCAGGAAACAGTTTTATCCGGTAAAGCGAATGATTAGAGGTCTTGGGGCCGAAACGATCTCAACCTATTCTCAAACTTTAAATGGGTAAGAAGCCCGGCTCGCTGGCGTGGAGCCGGGCGTGGAATGCGAGTGCCTAGTGGGCCACTTTTGGTAAGCAGAACTGGCGCTGCGGGATGAACCGAACGCCGGGTTAAGGCGCCCGATGCAAGATGGATTATCTAGAAGATTCATAGTGCTCTTCTATGATTGTTTCCCTTTTATTGCTGATGTTTTGGTAATCAACATAGAAAAAATATTCCACCATGCTTCAGTTAAGCTATAGCAAAACAAAATCAAAATCCTTTCTCTAAATTAGTACCAGAGGAGTTCCCGTTGTGGCTCAATGGTTAACGAATCCGACTAGGAGCCATGAGGTTGCGGGTTCGATCCCTGGCCTCACTCAGTGGGTTAAGGATCTGGCGTTGCCATGAGCTGTGGTGTAGGTTGCAGACATGGCTCGGATCCCAAGTTGCTGTGGCTCTGGTGAAGGCCAGCAGCCACGGCTCTGATTAGACCCCTAGCCTGGGAACCTCCATATGCCACGGGTATGGCCCTAGAAAATACAAAAAAAAAAAATAAAATAAATAAATAAATAAATAAATTAGTACCAGATAGTTAAAGGACTCCCCTGACAGTTATAATGGGGATAGTGCATAATCCCAAGGGGATGGTTACAGCCTTGAGGTCCAGCTCTTCCAGGAAATTCAGACCATGATATTCTCCAGTGCAAAACCTCAGTTGGTAGTATTTCTTTTTCCTTATTCCCTTCCAAACAACAAAGACGTATTTTTTTTTTTATGTGTGTGTGTTTTCACTTTTAAAATCAGCTTTTTTGGTATAGAATTAACATATAATAAATGCCATTAATTTTGTGTGTATAGCCTTAAAGGTAAAATACAGTAGTGTCACCACCACACAATCATAGTGTTAGACATTTCCATCATCCTAAAAAGTTCACTCATATTCCTTTGCAGTCAATCCCTTCCTCCACTTCCTGGCCTTGGCAACCAGGGATCTGCTTTCTGTCATTAGAGCTTCGTTTTTTCTCATTTTTCACATAAATGGAATCATAAGATATAAATACCCTTTCTAATAAAAATTGTATGTATTTAAGGGGTACAACATGAAGATTTGAGACTATTTATGTACAATTACTACAGCATGCTAGGTACAATAAGCCAATACAGAAAGAAAAAAAACCCTGCATAATCTCACTTATATGTAGAATCTTAAAACATCAAATTCATAGAAACAAAGAGTAGAACCCCCCTTTCAGGGACAAAGGGGAGGTGGGGGAAGTGGGGAGATGTTGATCAAAGCTGGAATTTTATAGGATAAGTCTAGAGATCTAAAGCATAGCATGATAACTATTGTTACTAACACTGCATTGAATACTGGAATTTACTGAGTGTAGATTTTAGGCATTCTCATCATTAAAAAAATCATAACTATGTGAGGAGATGATATTTTCATTAGCTTGACTGTAGTAATCATTTCACCATGTAAAAGGCAGTGTTTCTTTACATATTCTGCCGGTGCCTTTCTTTTATTATTTACGATATATTTCTAACCTGCTTACAAGAAAAAATAAATAAGGGAAGCTTACATAATAGAACATGAGATAGAAACGTTTTTAAAGAAGGTTGTCGAAGAGATCCAAAATCACAGAATAACTTTTTATATTCCCAGTTGACCACATGTTTAGAACAAGCTCCATCTTCAACCACTATTGCTAAGACTACATTAACGTACACAGGATGCAGCCTGCCACATGATAACAGTATCAACAATCCCGGATTCTGTTATAAAATATGAACGGCCACCCTGTGCAGCACTCAGTAGAGTTAGCTCTCATTATCTCATTCTTCCTTTCTTCATTCATTCAACAAACATTCACTGAACCTTCCCTGTTCTGGCACTTGCATCCAAGCACAACTGTAGCATAAGACAAGCTCTTTCTGAAATTCCCTCAGTCTATCTGGTGAGCTCCTATGGCAGGGCAGACGTTTTTCAAATGTGTATTAGATAAAACTATTGACAAGATGCTGGCATCTCTATTTTGTTAACATTGAAGAGCTCAGAGAAAAATTCCCCTATATTCTCTGTCTTTTAGACACTGAGCTCAACCCCAACAAACAGAAGGTGTTAACTACGTGATGAAGCATTCTTCATTCCAGAAAGAGGGTTATAGTGAGATAGCTCCATGGAACCCCTCCAGGGACCACCTGATGCCAGCTCTGAAGAAGAAAGCAAGCTTGCATCTTACCCTGATCCTTATCTGAGGCTCTATTTTCCGCTCCTAAATTATAAGACCCCTTCCTTCCCTTTCTCAAGGGGTGGGCAACAGTCTTGAGGGCATGAGTTTGTGGTGGTCTCCACTGCCTGGCAAAGCTACTCTTCTACTTGACCTGCCCTGCCCCCGAAAGAAAAATAAAAACAAACTCAGAGAGTAGAGCAAACATGAGCACTCAAAAAAATAAAAATAAGGGAAAACAGTAGATTCTTGATATAGGAAATGGCTTCCGTTTTGAGAGGGATGTGAGAGAAAAGGAAGAGACCTCGGTGGGGAAATCAGGGGAAGAATGCCTTGGCTAAAGGGCCAAAAAATGTTAGACGAGTGCATGGGAAATTAGTATTGAATCTACTCACTGTGTCTGGGGGAACATCATACAGAAAGTGCTTTTGCAGCATCTCCTGAAAAATAAGGAGAAATAAATCAGCAAGGGAAGGCTTCTGCCCCAAGGTTTCACCATTCCTTCAACAATTTGACAAGAGCAACAGGATTGCTGTATCAAAGTGGATTAGATCTCACTGATCTTTTTTTCTAGATCACTGCTGACTCCCCCTGGAAGTAGTTTCAAGTCAGGTGTCTTAACCTTTAGGGTAAGTGGACTCCGCACTTCACAGGATCCTTGGTTGAGACACAGAAACACATTCAATGACATTATCCCTCAAAACATTCCATTAATATTTAATCATTTTTAAAGGAAATATTTACATTTCCTTGTAGAACCCCTGATGAAAATGAACATGAAAGCCCTTTGTTTGGAAAGCAGGACCTATTCAGATGTGCTACGCTAAGGCTGTCAAACATGTCCAGCTTTGCAGGAAGGAGGAACAGGAAGAGTTTGTGAGAACAAGAGTTGGTGTGTTTGTTGCAGTCTCCAAAGCAATCGAGAGCAAGAGGACAGAAAATTCTGGCCAAAGTGAATGCTTTTGAAAGGAAAGAAGAAAGAAGAATGACTGCCATGGAAATCATAAAATCTGAGTATTTGTTTAGATAAAAAGAAAGGAACTCTAACGAAATTTCTTTTTTTTTTTTTTCTTACTGTTATAACTCATCTTTGGCTTTCCATTCAAAGCTTTCTAGTCAAGACCTGACCTGCAAAGCCAAATGCATTTAAACTTAAATGCTCAACTTTAATATAAAATTAGTCTCTATGTAATTACTGAAAAGACATGCTCATAACAGTAAAGGAAACTACAAAACCCTTTAAAGCTCCTTCTATGCTGTGGATATATTTATTACTTCTAGGGTATCACTTTTTCAAATCCCTTACAGGCTTGCTAGATTTTTGTAGAGATTTTCATTCATAAAGAAAGGTTTCAAATGGTTTTGTGAGATTCTATAATTTGCTAGAGGATATATTTCTGATCGTTTATTCTTTTCCTGCTTCCAAATTACATTTTCATCCACATTGCATCACTCTGCAGTTTCCCCGCAAAGCAAGTAATGAGAGAACCATTTGCTCAGTAAATATTTATTGACTATCCGTGATCAACAAAGAATCGGACAAATAGTTGATGTTCAATAAAATGAAAAAAAAATACTAGATGCACCTCAGGATGTGTTTATTCTGAGGGTATCTCTTAGCTTTGGGAGAATACAAAGTATATGAAATGCAGATTCTACCTTTAGATGGGGTCTAGGCAATAGAAACACCCATGAAAATGGTATGGAAAAGCATCATGGAAATTCAAAGAAGGAAGAACATTCCCTATTGGGGTTTCAGAGAAGTCCTTTGGAAAAAGGAAGCCTTTGAACTTGACCTAGAAAGATGTTCAGAATTTAGGTCTGTGGAGACAGAGGCCAAGGCCATCATGGGCCAAGGGAACATGTAAAAAGCATAAGCACAGACTTGTGAAATTTATAAGGCACTTCAATTCCCAGCTCTAGATAAACAATTACAATATATGCTACTGAGAATGAAGGAACGATTAACATAAAGGCAAGAGAAAAAATCATCAGCCCAATATTCAATTTAATATATTTTATTCCTTGAACTAAACTGTATTGAGCATCTAGTAAGTGCTTATTTGTAACTTGCATTGAGATCCAATAATGGATTAGGTAAGGAAAAGTGAAACAAAATTTCTGCCCTTGAGTTTCTCACACTTTAAGAGTGAGACCAATACATAATTCAATGCTTTCAGTATAAGTACTATGATTTTTTAAAAAAGCAGGCACAGAAGAAAAAAAAAAAAAAAAGCATCTAACTCTGGTTGGGGAGGAAGGTCAAGGAAGGCTTCCTGAGCAGACACAAATGAAACTCAACCTTCAAGGAGAAGAAGCAGTTAACAGGCAAGGGAGAGGTGTGAATCAAGGAGGCTCCTCAGACACAGGTAAGGAGCTGATGGGCAGGCAGTGAAGTGAGGTTGCCCACAATCAGATTTCAGCATGTGCCCCCAACATGGATTATTAACTGCAAACCCATTTAAACTTCACTTTATTAGCACTTGATTTATAAACAGGCATTAAAATTTCATTCACTTGACAAATATTTATTGAACCAAGCTTGTCCACACAGTGTTTTCTGCTTAATTCCTCCCTGGCTTTTGCTCACGGGGTTTTCTTTGCCTGGCTTGTCAATCTTCTCTCTATCTTCACCCATCAGAGTTCTATCCACCCACCAAGAAGGTATCTATTCAAAAGCCATCTTTTCTTTTTTTTTGACTTTTTAGGGTTGCCCCTGTGGCATATGGAGGTTCCCAGGCCAGGGGTCGATTCAGAGCTACAGCTGCCAGCCACAGTCACAGCCATACCAGATCTGAGCCGTGTCTGTGACATACACCACAGCTCATAGCAATGCCAGATCCTTAACCCACGGAGCAAGGCCGGGGATTGAACCTGCATCCTCATGGGTACTACTCAGGTTTGCTACCGCTGAGCCATGACAGGAACTCCCCAAAGCTATTATTTTAGTGAAACTTTACTGATTATCTCAAATTCTTCCTACTTCTTTTAAGTACCCAATACACTTTCTTTGTACTATCTTGTTATGCCTACCCCATTTTGCCTTATGTAGTTGTGTTTATATCAAAATTTATGTAAGACCAAACAAATGGTTTTATTACTCTTTTCTATTTTTAATTCTCTACAAGACTAGAACAATGTTTTGCATCACAACTTTTGCTGAAAGGAGTTGACATGGTTGTTCCAAGAATAAATCAAATACATGTGAGGATAAATATTGTTCCTGTTTCCAGGGCTATGTATGTGTGCATATATTTGCATATATATTTCCTTGCATAAAAATCTATACATATGTAAAACCAATAACCACCTTCACCAAAGTTTCCTCTAGTATTTATATTACTTTTCTCCATAGTTACTCATCTATACCAAGAGTAAAGGTACTAGAGAAATGAAAACTTGGAGATGATTCCAGAAGGGTTTCAATACTATATGATTCCAATTATATGACATTATAGAAAAGGTAAAATTATAGCAAAAAAGGTAGACGAGAGGTTCTGGGGTTTGTGAGTGGGTTGTGAAGTTCAACTGCAAAAGGATATTGAACTATTCTCTGGGGAGATCAATGTGTTCTAAACCTTGACTATGACGATGGCTGCAGGACTTCATATATTTACCAAAACTCATTGACTTTATTCATAAAATGTGTTTTATAGTATATAACTTACACCTCAATAAAATTATCTTAAAAACACTAGAAAATTGACAGAACACTGTAAACCAGCTATAGTGAAAAAAAATAAAAGATATTATATTAAGAAAAACACATATTATACTAAAAAAAAATTACTTGACTTTAAGCCAGGTCCCTGAAAACTGAAAATTTTTGTGTTATACACCTTTTGTTAAACTGATGAAGGAATTATAACTTTGGTGAGGAAAGATGATATTAACTTTTACATAACATAGAAACAATCCAGACTCACAAGTACAATAATAAATATTTGACTGAAGTTGAAAATATTATGTAACATTTGTCGATTTTGCTAAAAACCCATATGCTTAAGACAAAAACTTCTGCATGACTTAGAGGGAAACAATAGACAGAGGTGATATAATCATTACAGCCGTCACATATGGAGAATTAGGTACAAGATAAAAGGAGTGGAACTGAGAATATTTATATATCAAGAAACTTTTAGCTCCTCAAAAAAAAAAAAAAAAACTGGGAGGAGAGGAAATCAAGATAGCAGGAAACCAGAAAATTGATCACTGGAATTTAAATTACCCTGGAACAAACTTCAATTATGCTTTCCTAAATTGATGAAGAAAGAATACACATTTGAGGGAGGGTATGGACAGAACAGTTAAACAGTGGGACAGTTATAAAGCTGACACACAGGAAATGACTTCAGGATATTAGAAATGGAAATATGCAAGGGAAGGACCCTCAGCTGCTCTCAGACACAAAGGTCAGATATTATGCAGGAATAGTCTAATATTAGTCTCCAGTTAAAATTCTATTTTCAAATCTCATTTCCAAAGAACTCCACAGTACATCCACTTTTTGTTGCAGAGAATTTCATTGCAGCGAATGTTCTATTCCCAGTCAACAGATACTGGAAAGCAAAGGCCACTCTAGGAGCTGCTGCGAATAAAGAAGGAGGGAAAAAAATCTTCAGAATCAGTTACTTACGTTTCAAGAAGGAATTATTTAAGGAACTATTAGGTATTCCTCTCACCCTTTCTTAGTCATAAAATCTTGTATGTGTATTTTTTCTGTGCGATGGAAGATTGAATAGGTTTTCCTGAGCAGGTGACTGAGATGGTGAATTCTAGAGTTTGAAGTCAACTGTCTCCTAGTATTATACTCAGGGTGGCCCTGCTTTCTTTCCTGTCCTTGCCCACCCCGCTCCCCCATTTCATTATGTAACCACTCTAGAAGTTTCTGATACCATAAAGGACCACTGTAAAGACTCTTTTCTTCATATGATGATTAATTTCTCATGTCACATTAATTTTTGTTAACTGACTTCAATCAGGTTTAACAGAAAATCAGAGATAAAGGAGAGATGAATTTTGGCAATGGCAGAAAAAGCCTTGAACTTGGAACCATAGACTTGATTCAAGTTCCACTGACTTCTGGACAATTTATAGAAATACACATCCCATGTGTTTCCACAGCCACCTTGTGCATGCATTAAGCATAGTTCCATTCACTGCAGTGTAATCCACCTCTTTAGTCATCCTCCCCAAGCCCCAGGACCTTAAGTCCTTCAAAGGCAAAGTTTGTCTTTGTTACTGAATCCTTTCTACCCAGGAGAATGTCTGGCAAGACTGGGGGAATAAATAAGAGTAAACAAATCATTTCACCTTTCTGAGTTTTGTTTTCCCAAGTGTACATTAAAAGGAAAACAGCTTCTTTGCGGGTTATCATGGGGTTTAAGATACATACAACAAATAATGAAAAATTCAGTGCAAGGTAGGAAGTTACATGGCATCTCCTTATTACTTATATTCATCCAACACTTAAAAACAACAGACTCTAGAGCAAAATCATTCAGTTCATGTTATAGTAAGTACCACCATAATGAAAATCTATGTACCAAAAAATAATCTCAAGTGCTATTGACCATCTCCGTATCTGAGCAATAGTTTAAGTAGACAAATCCAGGAAAAAATGTAGTCTGGATGACCTTTTTAAATCCATAATAACAGAAACTGCCTCGGATACAAAAGAAGATGTTGACATTTATTTGTAGCCCCATGTTTCTAAGACCCAGGAGCAAAAGAAGCCAAATATAAAGTGCATGTCCCCACCCACCCCCCAAAAATCAGGGTGTTTTTTTAAGATGGATGGTAAAGTGTGAGATAAAGAGGCATGTAAAACAGTCCTCAATTCATTCATCCATACTTCCTTCTAGTCTATCTATTCAACCAAAAACCTTGAATATCCACTCAATAAATAATGCATTCTACATATAGGCTGTGAGCATCTACTAGATACAGAATTACTAGTGGAAAAAGTAACAAGTAAGCCATATTCTGTGCCTTAAAGTTACTTACAAGTAGGAGGGGGGGAAAAACATTCCAGAATTTGTGTGCAGGGGAGTCATGCTATTAATTTACTTTAGTATATGTGCTCTATAAATCACCATAGAGAATTCTGAATGTTTGTTACAGTGCCTTATTTGCATGTGCAGAATTTGACAAGATCATAAAGATATTTTTTTAATAAGGGCCTTTTATGTCACATAAAAAGATGTTTTCTTTGAGAAATATTCCCATTGAAAAGTATATTCCTGAAAGAGTTCATCTGTTCATTAAGTTATTACCCATTTATATAAAAGAGTGGATAAACATATTTTGGAAAATGAGTCAAGGATGAAAATAGGTATACATTTTGTTGCCAGATATAAGATACTTCACAGTTACTGAGGGTGTTAAATGGAAAGAATAATGGGAAGAATAATCCAGTAGGTTAGAGTAAATGACCATGTCTTATCTGTAGACCAATGTCTAGCCCAGGGCAGACACACAGTATATTGAAAAATGAATGAAGGAAGGAAAGAAGGAAGGAAGAATGGTGGAATGGTGTCAGCTGAAATTCAGAAGAGAGAACTAAATCAAATGGAAAGGAAATTAATAGTCTAATTAGTCTTCCTATCTTGCGTGACCCACTGCTTCTCATCCTCATCTGTGAATGTATGATAACATGAAATAAACTGGAATTTGGAGCTCAAACCTAGACTACTCCAACTGGGTAACTAATGTAACTCTTTGAAATTCCATTTATAAAATGAAGATAATATACATATATAATGTGTGGAGACATCTAGCACACACTGTTTTTGACACAGAATTACTATTCTATATCTTTGAATTGACATTTTAGATTTAAATTTTTCTTGGAGCCAAAAAACCTGTTATTCCATAGCAATAATGTGCTAAGATTCCATCCAATGTCATTCATCTGGAACCCATTTTTATATCACTAATATTTTCTTTTTCTTTTTTTTCTCTAGGAAATTTTTTTATTTTTTATTACTCAATGAATTTATTACATTTATAGTTGTACAATGATCATCACAATCCAATTTTATATCATTTCCATCCCACAACCCCAGCACATCTCTCCCACCCCACCCTCCAAACTCCCCTTTGGAAACCATAAGTTTTCAAAGTCTGTGAGTCAGTATCTGTTCTGCAAAGAAGTTCATTCTGTCCTTTTCTCAGATTCCACATGTCAGTGAAAGCATTTGATGTTGGTGTCTCATTGCATGGCTGACTTCACTTAGCATGATAATTTCTAGGTCCATCCATGTTGCTAAGAATGCTGGTATTTCACTCCTTTTAATGGCTGAGTAATATTCCATTGTGTATATGTACCACCTCTTCTTGATCCACTCCTCTGTCCATGGACATTTAGGTTGTTTCCCCATCTTGACTACTGCAAATAGTGCTGCAATGAACATTGGAGTACAAGTGTCTTTGCGAGTCATGGTTTTCTCTGGATAGATGCCCAGAAGTGGGATTGCTGGATCAAATGGTAGTTCTATTTTTAGTTTTCTGAGGAATCTCCATACTGTTTTCCACAGTGGATGCACCAATTTACAATCCCACCAACAGTATCCTAGGGTTCCTTTTTCTCCACACCCTCTCTAGTTCTTATTGTTTGTAGACTTTTTGATGATGGCCATGGTGGCTGGTGTAAGGTGGTACCTCATAGTGGTTTTGATTTGCATTTCTCTAATAATGAGTGTACATCACCAATATTTTCAAAGACACACATGAAGACAGGTAATTGTAGGAAAAAAAAAATATATCCTCTGCTACCCTCTTTCAGTCAAGGGCTCCCCAACTCTCTTGATCATCAGTAGCCGTCTACATGGTATGATATGAAGGATATGTAAGGTTATTCCTGGCTTGAAATACCTTTCTAACAGTCTGTCTGTGGACTAGAAAGCACATCTTTAGAATTACTTGTTTGAATTAAAGCAAAGGTCAATCCCAACTTCCAACCCACTTAGCTCTAAGTTCCTTCCATAACACAACCCTCCTGCTTGAAAAAAAAAAATGTCAGAAACAGATTAATATTAATAGATAAGAATGAGACAAAACTGTGCTCAGAAAAAGCTTAACATATGAGTGGATCGAATACAAAACGAAAGAGTAGACTTCAGATCTGGGCTTCAAAGACTCCTGGACAAGAGGTAGGTGGTAATAAAAGGGAGTTCCTGGGGGACGATGACACTAAAAGATCTCTATATAAGGCAGGGGACAAGGACTCTCCTGTTCCATAGAAGAGGCTGAGCATTCGTCAATCTGAGCAATTACTTTATGGGAAGCACTGAACATCAGGAGGCAGGTTGACAATGACACAGCTCACTACAAGAATCTGAGACAAGCCTATTTCTGGCTCTAGGGCTGGATTCCTAATGCTAACAGCATCATTGTGGGGGGAAAAAAAGAAGTAAAATATCATTGTAAAACTGATCATGCACTAGCTCCCTGGGAGCAGGCTGACGGCAACACAAAGCTTATGATAAATATGACAAGAGAGACAAAGGGAGAAAAAATTAGAATCCAGTCTAAGTATGTACAAAAATAAATTTCAGAAAGGCCAAAGACCTAACTTAAACATAAAAATTAAAACTTTAAGAATATATAGAATATCGACAGAGGATTAGATAAAGATGTGGCACATATATGCAATGGAATATTACTCAGCCATTAAAAGGAAAGAAGTAATGATATTTGCAGCAACATGGATGTACCTAGAAATTATCATGCTAAGTGAAGTTAGACAGTGAGGCACGAACGTCATATGCTATCACTTACACATGGAATCTTAAAAAAAGGACACGATGGGAGTTCCCGTTGTGGCACAGTGGTTAACGAATCTGACTGAGAACCGTGAGGTTGCAGGTTCAATCCCTGGCCTTGCTCAGTGGGTTGGGGACCCGGCGTTCCCATGAGCTGTGGTGAAGGTTGCAGACGCGGCTCGGATCCCGCGTTGCTGTGGCTCTGGCGTAGGCCAGTGGCTATAGCTCTGATGAGACCCCTAGCCTGGGAACCTCCATATGTGGCAGGAGCAGCCTGAGAAAAGGCAAAAAGACAAAAAAAAATAAAAGGACACAATGAACTTCTTTGAAAAACAGGTACTGATTCACAGGCTTTGAAAAACGTATGGTTTCCAAAGGAGTCAGGTTGGGGGTCCAGGGATGGGTTGGGGGTTTGAGGTGAAAACGCTATAAAATTGGGTTGTGATGATTGTTGTACAACTATAAATGTGATACAATTTTTTAAAAATGCAAATTAAAACAAAAAATATGTAGAGAATAGTTCAGTGAATTTCAGGTAGCATTGCACAACAATAAATGACTTAAAATGGGGTTAGGATATGATTTGAAAGTAGAGTCCACAGGTCTTGACGATGTATTGGGAAATGAGAGGAGTCAAGATGTCCCCAACATTTTTGACCTGAGCAACAGAAAAATAAAGTGCTAAATACTGCATCTGGGAAGAGAAGAGCAGCAGGCTGGGGAAGGAATGTTAGAAGTTATCTTTGGGTGTGTTAGAACTGAAGTGCCTGGTAGACTTCCAAATGGAGGTGTGCAATAGTAGGTTGATTTGAGTCTGAGCTCTGGGGAGAAATCATATCTGGAAATTATAACTGGATATCAGAAGCTTCTGGTTATCATTTAGCATCATGGAAGTGGATAAGCTTTCTTAGGGAGAAAGAACACTCAGGGAAAAAAAAAATGGTAGAGGACTAAACCCTGAGGAATTCCATTACCTGGAGATTGGAGAGAGCAGAAAGAACCAGCACAGGAACCTAAGAATGAGTGGCCAGTAAAAGAAACGATCCCAGGAGATACTGGCCTAGAAGCCAACTAAATAATATTTCTAGAAGGAAAAATACCCCTAGATCAGAAGTTTCTGAGAAATCAAGTAAGAGCTAGAACTGATCCCAGGTTTGATGATATGGGGACTGGTTAGGGACCAGAAGGAGAAATTCCAGTGGCGTGACAGAGAGGCAAGTGTGACTGGAACAGTACAGAGGAGAGGAAATGAAGAAGACGAAGCAGTGTCTAGAGAGAGTTTTCCAAATAAAGGCGAACAGAGAAATGAATCAACAGCTGAAAAGGAAGAATTTTTTTTCAAAGATAGGAAATGGAGCATTTTTAGACTAATGGATATATGGGATTAGAGAGGAAGAAGTCTATGATGAAAGAAAGAAAAAAAGAAATTATGGGAGTCAAGGACACAGAGGGAGAATAAACGCCCGTCCACAGGAGGGGCGTCTGGCCTTATGAAGGAGGGAGCGGAACAACAGTGCTTCCATCGTGCATGTCTGCTTTGAATTATTTCATCTTTGTAGAAAGTCAGCGTCTATTCTATTTTATTTTTTAGTTTTAAGATAATACGATACCTAGTTGGGTCTTACAATATGTGCATCTCCATCAGGCGCCCACATGTTTGGAAATTACACATACACCACACACCTGCAGTGTGTGCCTGGCTCACATCTGCAATATTTCTTTATTCATTTTTTTTCTTCTTCTTTTTTTTAGGGCTTCACTTGCTGCATATGGAGGTTCCCAGGCTAGGGGTCAAATCGGAGCTACAGTTGGCAGCCTACGCCACAGCCACAGTAACATCAGATCTAAGCCGTGTCTGCGACCTACTCCACAGCTTATGGCAACGCTGGATCCTTAACCCACTGAGCAAGGCCAGGGATCAAACTCGCATTCTCATGCATACTGGTCAGATTCGTTTCTGCTGCGCCATGACAGGAACTCCATATGTGCAATATTTAAATCAGGCAATCCTAGGAGGAATCACTTAATCTTTCAAGAAAGGAGTTCTTCAAATAGATTGCTTTCAGAAACTATTTTATAAAGTCACACACAACTCATAGTTCCCTAAGCAGAGTTCTCTGAGCTGAATTAAAATTTGATGGAAAGTGTGGAGGCTGGAGATTTCCCATGGGAAAAAAATTTTAGAAGGAAATATCACTGAGCTCAGCAAACTGAGTCTAGGGTCAAATATTGACTTGAGAAACTTTGATTTTTTAACTTTTTAACTTTAATTTTTTTTATTTTGGAAAATCTTAAAAACTTTTCAGATATGAATGCAATGCTCCTATAGTAAGTTGGTGTAAAAGGTATTTCGGAGTTTCCAATTTCATATATTTCTCCAATCATTCTTTGCGTGAGCTATATATATGCAAAACATATTGCTATAGTTTAGAATAAATAAAATATTTTTGTGTTATTTCTAGAATGGCATGCTCCTGCTTTTACTTTCAGTTGAAATAGCATAAGAGTTTTCTAACAGTCTGCGTTGATGTGATTGGAAAATTACCAAATGCTATAAAAACACTTTACACAGAACTCTGAAGAAAAAATTAAATTTGAAAATTAATTCATGCCACATTACTTTGAGGTTTTAAGACTGAGATTTTATTTGAAAGCCCAAAGCTTAAGAGTCGCCAGTAATGATGGGCAATTCAACATCAATTATTTTCCTCAGAATTATTAAGGTTTAATTTAAGCAGCCTCAAAAGCTTAAAATGTTCATTCTTTATACACAACACTCTAAGCTAATAAAGGTGTGGTGATTTCAAATGCTGTTATATTTTCATTTCTGTGGCTCACTGTATAGGTCAGCTCAGACTGCCATGATGTAATACTATAGAGCGGTTGGCTTAAGTAACAGGAATTTTTATCTCGCAATTCTGGAAGCTGAGAGGTCCAAGATCAAGGTGCCAGCTAATTCAGTTCCTGGGGAGAGCTCTTCTCCTGGCACATATGGAGAGCGAGCATACACGGCACAAAGAGAGCAAAAGATCTGGTCTCTCTTCCTCTTATAATCCCATCTCTCTAAACCAAATAACCTCCCAAAGCTCAAATACCATCTCACTTGGGGCGGCGGGGTGGGGGTAGGAGTTCAGCATATGAATTTTGAGGGGACCTAAACATTCAGTACATTTCATACATCTTTTCATGAAATTAAGCAGAACTAAACACTGTATCACTTCTACAGCATGTGTGCGGTCAGATAATAATTGTCAAGAATTTTCTCACCACATATATGTCAATGCACTTCTGTCCAAGGGCCAAACTGAGCATCCATGAGCAAAGCATGGAGGCTCTTTCACAAAAACCACGGTACCCACTGGCCTCTAACCAAAAATTACTGAACCTAAAGCCAAATACTTCAGGACACATTTGAGGGATATTTTTAGCTGAGTTCTGTGGCTTTACGGTGCTTCAAAATATCTACAACCTGGCAATGAGTAGCTGGGGGTTTCATTTCCCCCCAG
This sequence comes from Phacochoerus africanus, assembly GCF_016906955.1. Taxonomy (NCBI): domain Eukaryota; kingdom Metazoa; phylum Chordata; class Mammalia; order Artiodactyla; family Suidae; genus Phacochoerus; species Phacochoerus africanus. The sequence goes on along the minus strand of NC_062556.1, from coordinate 48,164,120 downwards.
TTTAGCTTTCAAATTGGTAGTAAATGAATCCAAAGACTAAACATTACTTAGTAATTTCAGTAGGTTTGGGGGGGTTGCTTATTTATTTGTTTTCTTTGTTTTGTTTGAATTGAGCAGGAAGGAAAAGACTTTGCTAAGGACAAAAATAACATTTGGTTTAAGAGCTGGAGAAATAAATTTCGACCTACTGATGGCTGACTTTTCTTGTCATCATTTAAAGGAGAACTAATTCTTATCCCTGGCCATCTAAACCACAATTTTATTTTCAAGAGGCCCAAAGTCTTCAGATTAAACAGAAGAGAAGTAAAATAAACTTTAAATAGCAATGACTGCATGCAGTGTTTGAGCAGAACAAGTAACTGACAGGCAATTTCCAGATTTTACACCTCGTTCTAGAAGAGGCTCCCAAACAGCAGTTCAGTAGAGACTACCTCTCTGCAATAGTCATTGTTTTCATCTTTTTTTAAAATTTATTTTTTATTGCTATTTCCCCCAATACATTTTTTTCCCCATTGTACACCATAGGGACCCAGTTACACATACATCTACACATAATTTTTTCTCTCATTGTCGTGCTGTGTTGTAAGTATCTAGACATAGTTCTCAGTGCCACAAAGGAGGATCTCATTCTTAATCCATTCCAAGAGCAATACTTTGCATCCATTAACCCCAAGCTCCTTTTTGCTTATGTTTAGCGTGCATAGCTACATATATAATGCAAGGAAAAACTCAGATTTAAATATGCAAAAGCTCTGCCACACATATAAGCTGATACAAGATACTTCACCTCAAAGGAAAGTATAAAAGACATAAGAAGAAATGGGGGGTCGGAGGACAATACTAGATTAGATTGTAACGAGCACATCAACAGAACCTAAAGTTATTTCCACATATCGTCACACTGAATCACAGCTCTATTTGTCTCCCTGTCACTCTCTCCATGTTAACAAGTCAGCCCTGATTGCCATGATTAACCCTGGAATTTCTAGGCATTATCGAATTCAGTTGTGAGAAGGAAAGCAGTTGAAGATTTTCAAATCAATAAGTGAAACTGAAAATAGTGTTCGGTCTATCAATGGACTTTTCCCAATAGTAGAAATGAAGTCTCCCAGGGACATAGTTGCAGGGAAACTTGAAATTACAAAATATCTATGCCTTCAGAAAAATTAGAGAAAAGGACACATCTAATGAAAAGGCAAAGTTTCTAGACTGCAGTTTGCATTGTGAAGGATGCTAGAAAAGCCTCCATATGTACTTTTTTTTTTTTTTTGGCTTTTTAAGGCCACACTCGCAGCATATGGAGGTTCCCAGGTTAAGGGTCTACAGCCTACAGCACAGCCACAGCAACGCCAGATCCGAGCCATGTTTGCAACCTACACCACAGCTCACAACAACACCAGATCCTTAACCCACTGAGTGAGGGCAGGGATCAAACCCTCATCTTCATGGATGTTAGGTTCATTAACCACTAAACCATGACGGGAACTCCCATATTTACTTACTTAAAAAAAAAAAAAAAAGGTTCAGATTTCCTAAATTTTGTTGAATTGAGTGCCACATCTCAAAAAGCTCCAGCCAAGAGACAATTGATCCAACATTTAGCAGCACTTACTGGACCTTTGCCTATCTTGGGGCTGAAGACAGGTGAGGAAATGTCTCTTAAAGGAATAGGCTGCTGGAGCATAGCTACATACAGTCTCAAAGAGAAGCCAAATTAGCTTGTCTGGCTTAACACTGAAGAAGAAGTGGTGATGCCTTTGAGAAGAGGTATGGGGAGGTTAACCCTCAGTCTACTCTCCATTTCTTAAAATATTGTTTAACTATAGAAGACAGTCAAAATTTGGTGAATTGTATTCAATGAAATGGTAAATAAGAATTCCCTTTACCAATAAAGAAGATTCCATCCTTATCTATGGAATTAGATAGGTTTTTTGTTTGTTTGTTTTTGCTTCTTTTTAGGATCGCACCTGCAGCACATGAAAGTTCCCAGGCCAGGGGTAGAATCAGAGCTACAGCTGCTGGCTTACACCACAGCCACAGCAACACAGGAGCTGAGCCACATCTGCGACCTACACCACAGCTCACAGCAACACCTGATCCTTAACCAACTGAGCGAGGCCAGGGATGGAACCCGCATCCTCGTGGATCCTAGTCAGGTCTGTTAACCATGAAGCCATGAAGGGAACTCCTCAGAGTGGTTCAACACTGGAAGGATCTGGCAAAAGACATGAAAACATCTTCCCTAGAGATTTCTAAGAAGAAAGAAGTTTCTTTTTTTTTTTAATTTTTTTTGTCTTTTGTCTTTTTAGGGCCACACCCACGGCATATGGAGGTTCCCAGGCAAGGGGTCTAATCAGAGCTATAGCCCCTGGCCTATGCCAGAGCCATAGCAACGCCAGATCCCAGCCACATCTGTGACCCACACCACAGCTCACAGCAATACCGGATCCTTAACCCACTGAGCAAAGCCAGGGATTGAACCCACAACCTCATGGTTCCTACTTAGATTCATTTCTGCTGAGCCATGACCGGACCTCCAAGAAGCTTCTGATCTGGAAGGCAGACTGTTGGACCCAACTATTTCCTCTTCTATCATTCATACGTATTTTTAAATTCATTTAAGAAGGTCTGGATCTGGGGAGTTCCCATTGCAGCTCGGCGGGCTACGAACCCTACTAGTATCCATGAGGATGGGGGTTTGATCCCTTGTCCCACTCACTGGGTTAAGGATCTGATGTTGCCATGAGTTGTGCTATAGGGTCAGGGCCATGTCTGCACCCTAGCCTAGGAATTTCCATATGCTGCAGGTGCAGCCCTAAAAAGCAAAAAAAAAAAAAAAAAAAAAAAAAAAGAGGAGGAGAAGGATGGGGAGGGAGATGGGAGGGGGAGGATGTCTGGTTCTGCATAAGATGCAGTAAGCTCACACCATCTTGTCTCCTCACTCTTATATACCTGTTCTATGCAGCTGTAACATAACAACTGGAACAGGTATTTAGGACTCTAAAAAGAAAAGACTAGCAGGTGGATTGGGAAGAAGACCAGAGTTCAAAGTACCACCAAATTTTATGGTGAGTCGCTATCAATTTTTTTTCTCCTCTGATATCCCTCTCCTAGGATTCAGGGCAGCAAGAAACCCTGAGGTGAAGCAGTCCCCTGCTCTTTTTTGTCTGTCCGTTTAGAATTTGGGCATCCATGGCCATTTGCAGATATTGTGCATTAGATGCTAGGAACAAGCTGGCTGTAATTGGTAGGCTAAGCTCTGGCTTTGGAGATCAGACAGGTTTAGTTTCAAATAGTACGTGTGCCACTCAGAGGTTCTATAACCTTGATGGCTACTTAACCTCTCTGAGAGTCCTCTTCCTCATTAGCAAAATGATAAGAACACGTTATAGGTCTGGTGTGCAAATCACACTTCTGTGTTGCTAAAAGTTTTCACTCCAGGAAAATGTACTGTTTCTGAATTCATGCCTCAAATGGAATTCAAGTTCTTCTGTAACTTCCTAATTTAAGGTGTCCATTATGCCAGTTCCTCTGTCAAACTGCATGGACAAAAGTTTTCAGAAAAATGTATAGATAGAATTCCCACTCCGGTTGCTCTAAGATTAATTCTCTAGGGTCCTATTCTGTGCTCCCCAAAATAAGGTCAGAGACACAAGTTCCTTTGATGAAAATCTTTGTTTGTTCTTGGCATTCAAATTGGCTGAGACATTTTGGTTGCTTCAAAATTGCTCACGTAAAGGAAATTAATACCCCAGATAACTTGTTAATTTCCTTTTCAAAAAACTTCCTAAAATAGTCCTTCATGTGGTTTCAAAGGAATGATTGCTCCAATTGGCAATTTAAGGGAATAGACTGAAAGGATTCTTCATGTCTCTTCCTGCTTCTGACGTTCTCTAATTCCTTGATTTGTAGGATTTTCAGAATATGGAAATAGAGAAGAAACCTTTTCTCCCCTAGTGAACCCTAACTGGATAAGTAATCACTATTTTATGGGTATCTCAAGAGCAAGTTCTTTCACAATCAAATTGCGAACTTCTTAAGAATAAGGACCATATCTCTTAGTTCTTTTCTACTTCCCACAGCATATTCGGCACAAGAGTATGCTCAAATAATCACAACCAGTTCTTATTCCCAGGTAGTTATATAGTCTGGACATTCTACAGGTTCAGCAGAATCATGTTAAACCTTGAATAGTACACCTTCGGATTTTAAAGGTTATTTTTTTATGATAAAGCAAAAGAGCATACCATAGCACACCACATAAAAGTTCGCTTCTTTTCTGTAACTGATTCAGGAAGCATCTAGGGAGACCCGTGAGTAAAGTGTCATTCAGGGAAACAAAAGCCTTTTTGATCAGTAGATAAATAAGAACCCTCTTCAGAACCACAAGTGATTGTCTTAGTCACATGTTTTCCTATATTTTCCTTATTATTTTCAACTCTCCACTCAACCTATTATATTTTGTATAAACTCCAAAGATGATTACAGTTTTCCATGAACATGATTTGAAACTTAGCAACGACCTCACTAAGAGAAGAATTCGGTGGAGAAAAAATATAGAAAGATTGAGCCAGTTTTGTCACTGTCCAAATGCACCCTTTTTTTAAAAGGCAATGTCAGAGTTCCCATTGGGGCTCACCAGTAATGAACTCGACTGGTATCCATGAGGTTGCAGGCTCCATCCCTGGCCTCGCTCAGTGGGTTAAGGATCCAGCATTGCCGTGAACTGTGGTGTAGTTTGCAGATGCAGCTCAGATTCTGCATTGCTGTGGCTGTGGGGTAGGTCAGCAGCTGCAGCTCTGATTCGACCCCTGGCCTGGGAACTTCCATGGCTGTGGATGCAGCCCTAAAAAAAGCAAAAAAAAAAAAGAAAAGAAAAAGAAATAAAAAGGAAAAGTCTATCACTTCTGCCTCACTTAGTTTTGATGACCATCCATAGTGTGTTTGCTTAGGAGTGATCATGAGGACATTGGCAACCTGACTGTTAGGACTGTCATACAACCTACAGGAATGTCCCAAGACAATCGAGTGAAGACTGTACAGCAGCTCCTTGTATCTGTTGGTCACGTGCCCATAGATCAATAAGCAAGATCAGCAGTACTGTCAAAGCCCATTGAAGAATTAGATTCAGATTATGTCACCATATATGCAAAAGATCTTGATAGAATGTCAGTCAACTCAGTATGTATACACACACACACACACACACACACACACACACTTCTGTCAACATACAGTCAGTCAATTCAGAAGCTACCATTGGTTTGAGAAGATACATACATACATATATACATACATACATACATACATACCTCCAAGCCAATTTTGTCAGGGATCTACAGCCTCCAATTTTGAATTTGGAGATGACCCTCTCAAAAATGTCATGTGCATAGAGCAACAACCAGAAAGCTTCTATTTCACTCATAAATACCTAGGAAGGAAAGTTGTATTTCACTCCAGTTTGAATAGCTGGATTTATCATACATGGTCACAGGTAACTGTTTATGAACATATTCATTCAACTGTTGCTTAATCTAGTTTTCCTTAGCAGTTGACAATGATACCTTACAGAAAAAAATACTAAAAAATAAAGCCATGATATCTTCTTAATATTCTCATCTAAGTGTCTTACTCTTTTTTTTTTGTCTTTTTGCCTTTTCTAGACCCACTCCCTCAGCATATGGACATTCCCAGGCTAGGGGTCTAATTGGAACTATAGCCACTGGCCTACGCCAGAGCCATAGCGACTCAGGATCTGAGCCACATCTGCGACCTGCGTCACAGCTCACGGCAATGCCGGATCCTTAACCCACTGGGCAAGGCCAGGGATCGAACCCGCAACCTCATGGTTCCTAGTCGGATGTGTTAACCACTGCGCCACAACGGGAACTCCTAAGTGTCTTGCTCTTTTAACCGAGGCTGCGCATTCACTCTTAAAGACTTTCAAACACATCAAGAAACTTACAAGGAACTTTTTAGGAGTCATGCGGTCCATAAGAATTGTGAAGAGAGTAAATCTCAAATTTCTGCTCACTCTATTGAATGCACACAACCAAGATCAGTTGGCAATAATTTGGGGCATAGTGACAGGTTAAATTATAATGTGCCAGTAGAACAGAAAGGAAATGTCAGCAGTCAAAGCCACCCAATACCCCCAGCTCTACGTACCAGGAAAATGAAAAACAATTTTATGATTTGTGTGTTTTAGCAGGTACTTGTGTGTTTTAGCAAGTAAGGTGCTATTACTCTGAGAAGTGTGCAACCTAACAATTATAGTTATATTTTCAATGTCTACTGCATCACAGGTAACAGTTTTTAGATTTTTTTGTACTCCAGTGTTTCACACAGGCTACATACAGAATAGCTGGAGAAGTCAACCTCACTCTTCTCCCTGGCTCACCTCTCATACAGCCTCTGGGTTGAATGAGGTTTCCATCTTAATTAGCCAAGGAAACATCAATGTCTCAGAAGTGAGCTGGGCACAGGGAGCAGAAACAGAGTCTTGCTCAGCGGGGCTTTCCCCTGCTACTGGTTGTCCAATGGAAAGTTAAGCTGCCAGGAACACTGCACATGTAGCTCAAGCTATAAAATGAAGATAATATTGTCTCCATTAAGGAATTATGAAGATCTGATGAGAAAACCCATGAACAGGAGAGTCAGCTGTGCTTTAGTGAATCCCACACCAACTCAACTGTATTTCCTCAAGTGTTTCTCCTTCCCTCCATCTGCAATATTCCTGGCATGATCCAAGGAATTGAATATACCTGTGTCACGATTTTGCTGTGCCAAGACTTTTCTCCTCACAGCTTGTGATCATTCTGGTGGATATTCTACTAATTATCCAAGCACTTCCTTTTTTTAAAATGTGCAAATTTGGGCACTCTTGAACCTTGAACAAACTCAAAAATCAACATGGCTACACACTTATCTGGAGGAAAAAAAAAATCAGTTGACTCCAGGGTCATCTCTTAGCTATAGCTGTGCCTCCTGCTCTTCAGCCTTCTGGAAAGCCCAGGTCCCTGCTTATGTCTAAATGAACTGAACAAATATTTACTAGGGACATGGTAGATGTTTAGGGCTGGGGTACCAAGAGTTAGCAACAGAGACATGTCCTTATTCAGGGGTTTGACAGTAAAATAGTGACACAACTAAGTATATAGCTCCAAATAGTGAAAAATAACATGAAGGGAAAACAGAGCATGGTGAGAAAATGTGTGTGTGTGTGTGTGTGTGTATCAAGTGGGGGTGATGAAGAATCTCTCTCAAGAATTTTGGAAAAGACCAGTTTGAGTTAAGTAAGCAAAAAAGAAGGATAAGAATATATCTGGGGAGTTCCCATCATGGCGCTGTGGTTAACGAAACTGACTAGGAACCATGAGGTTGCGGGTTCGGTCCCTGCCCTTGCTCAGTGGGTTAAAGATCTGGCATTGCCATGAGCTGTGGTGTAGGCTGCAGATGTGGCTCGGATCCTGCATTGCTGCGGCTCTGGTGTAGGCTGGCAGCTACAGCTCCAATTAGACCCCTAGCCTGGGAACCTCCATATGCCGCAGGAGCGGCCCAAGAAATAGCAAAAAGACAAAAAAAAAAAAAAGAATATATCTGGGAAGTCTCTGAAATCGAAAGGGCTCCTACAGGGGAGCTTCAACACGATTCTGGGTGAGGCTGGAGACAGGGCAGACCAGGCCTGGCTTGAGATTGTTCAGACAACCTGACTTGATTCCAAAAGGCATTAAGGATTCTGACATTTTCCTGAGGTCACTAAGAACACGACTGAAGGGTTTAAGCAGAGGATGACAAGTTCTCGTTTATGGTAAGATAAGAGCTGTGCCAAGTGCACAGTGGCCTCAGTGTGGAGAACAGGCTGCAAAAGGGCACAGAAACGGAAGCACGGAGACCAGTTAAGATGCTATTGTACAGGTCCACCTGAGAGATGGTAACCTCTCTTGGATTCTGGTGGTGACTGTGCAGATGGAGGGAACGGACAGATCTGAGACAGGTCATGAAGTCGAAATAGATTAGTGACGGGTTATAAAGTCAAGAGAAATCAAGGGAATTCTCAACTTTCTGAGGTTCTAACTTAATCTGTATAACTACATGTTATAGATAACGTTAGGTATCATCTGATAGAGTCATCTGTGCATTTGACAAATATTTCTGGAGTTTCTGGCCCAGTGATTTAAAGTGCTGGTGACCTGACTTTGGCTACTGGTTCTGCCTCTGTGTGACCTTGAGCAAACTTCTTAACCATAAGAATGTGGAGCCGCAAACCCCACCCTGAACCACCTGTGACGTTTCTGAGATTCTAGAGGTTGTGGGAAGTTAGTGAGATGCACATCCCTGAGGCAGATCCTGCTCCTTTTAGCAGTCTGACCTTGCACCATTGGCAAAAAGAGAAGCATCCAATCCGAGTCCTAAGAAATGACTTTGCTCTTAGTGAAGCTCTACAAATGACTGTGTTGCCTGAGGATAAAACGCATTTCAGAGGCATCTCCTTGAGCTCACAAATGACAAGGACTGCACTGACTATTTCTTTCCAGGGGTAGAGATGGCTACCACAGAGTTTTCAGTATCTATAGGGTAACAGGTGGGGTGGGGTGGGATGGAGTGGATCTAACATAGGAATGCTAACATTCCAATGTCATCTTATTCATTTTCTAACACTGCAAATAGGTACTCGCTCTCAGCACGAGAAACACAATATGGAGCGACAGAGACTAAGGCTGGTGGCAGAGAACATGCCTGATTAAACAAGGAAGCTGATACTCATTTCCAGCTGTGTCTAGATTTTTAAAAAGGATCCAGAAATCAGGATTTTTATGAGATCTCTCCTAATGTTTAAATGTTGGCTCAATATTTAGAAAAAAAATGATATGTGGGTCAAATAAAACACATCAAAGTGCAGGTGCAGCCCCTTGTACTCCAGGTGGGAATCTGGTTTACCACCACCCCCAACAGGCCCCCATGGGATCACGTAACCACAGGAATGAATTATCAGGATGGAATTTAGACGGTGACAGCAGAGCAGTGTGACGCTGACACAGACCTTTGCCTTACCAAACGAGTTCCACACAGATGAAGTGACACAGGATGCGACCGTGGGAAAAAGAAGTGACACTAAAGGAGAGACAATTCAACCACTTCTTTATAGAACTAATTACAAGCTTCTACAGAGGAAGGACTTCTGTATATACATATACAGTCTATATATACATAGACTGTAGCACAATCTAAGTTTGCCAGATTAAAAATCAATTAATTCAGTTCTCTGATCTGCAACATGGAACTCCTTAGAAGAAATCCAGCCAACTTTCTTCCACATTAAAAAAAAAAAAAAAAAAAAAAAAGCTCTTGATAATGTTTCTTCTATTTAGTTTAAGGACTGAACAAACTCTGCTGGGCTATTAATCAGTATATGAATACTAAAAGCAATATAGTCTAAGGAGTTACTTAAGCAAGTAAGAATGAAATTCATAGTGTTTCTTTCTGAAATGGGTATTGAAGGGAGTTCCCATTGTGGCTCAGTGGTTAATGAATCCAACTAGGAACCATGAGGTTGCAGGTTTGATCCCTGGCCTTGCCCAAGTGGGTTGGGGATCCGGCACTGCCGTGAGCTGTGGTGTGAGTCGCAGACACAGCTCAGATCCTGCGTTGCTGTGGCTCTGGTGTTAGGCTGGTGGCTGCAGCTCCGATTAGACCCCTAGCCTGGGTACCTCCATATGCAGTGGGAGCAGCCCAAGAAATGGCAAAAATAAATAAATAAATAAAAAGACAAAATAAACAAACAAATAAATAAAATGGGTATTGAAGAAACAGAAGCCATCATATATATTATCACTATGAGCAATAGTGCTGAAATTTGGAGGTCTATGTTGAGATAGAGATGGACTATTCACTATATACCTGGCAATGAGATTGTCCTCTTATTTCCCAGCCCTGGAGTCTCTGTAGCAGAAGAAAGAAAGAGAGCCATCAGGAGAGAAAGCATGATCTTTGCAAGAGCAGAAGGACAGAATGTGAATGGAAACAGAGAGCATGTAGACACAGGCAAGGGAGGGCCTAGAACGAGCCACCATGAGGATTTTCTCAGCTCGGGCATCTGCAGGGTTCAGGAGTGAGGTGTAATGCTGGTGATCCACAAAACAGGGGCCATATGGTCTATCTCCATTTCTGGTCTTCCCTGGCCCACGTCTTAGGTCCTCTGCCCGGTGATGGAGAGTCCTGAGACTGGGGGGACACATACCACCAGATGGCGCCATTCCTATTCTTTTCCATCTCAATAAAACAGATTCCTCAAACTTACTTGGAATTTAGGGAACTGATTTCACTTTAACTAGTTGCAAAGTGGCTTAAGATAGTCCACTTCATTTTCTCCATTCTCCCACCACCCTCGACTTCTAAAATGGCCAAACCAGACGATGGGCAATTAGGCGTTCTGCCTCTAAATAATTTCATCATAGATTCAAATCTACTCAGCACTTGCTATTGTGCTTTGGGGAGTACATTAGAAAAGAAAAAAAAAAAAAATCAAAAATAGCACCTGTCTCAGAGGTGCTTACATTCTAATGTACAAGGTTTAGAGAAATAGTTGCCAATACAAGTACACTAGAGTAAGCGAAAAACGTGGAATTCACACGCATTCACACAAAATTGAACAAAATAAATTAGGAGGGCAGATGTGAGGACACCTCTGGATGTTTTTAAAGGAGGTGAGAGAGCTTGGACAATGGAACTAATGTTCTCTTTTTCCTTTTTAATTTTCTTTTATTTTTTTTACCACCACATCTGTGGCATATGGACGTTCCCGGGGTAGGGGTGGAATCAGATCTGTAGCTGCAGGCCTACACCAGAGCCACACAGGATCTGAGCTGCATCTGTAACCTATGCCTTAGCCAGCAACAACACCAGATCTTTAACCCACTGAATGAGGTAGGGGATCGAACCGGCATCCTCATAGATACTAGTCAGGTTCTTAACCTGCTGAGCCAACGTGGGAACCCTGAGAATGTTATTTTTTAAAAGAGGTCTTTCCCAACATATGAAAAGAAGTTTGAGAATTTTAAAATTTTACCCTCTGTGCTTTATAATTTTGCTCAAGGTCTGCCCTGCTTACCTTCCACTGTGGTGGTAAATAGACATTGCTTCTTAGGGTACTATATGCTGCTTGCAACAGAGCACAGGTGCAGCTGAGAAGGCGTGTTGCTGCTAAATCACTGTTTTCATCTCATTTTTCAGATATAATTTCCATCCCATTTACAAGAAACCCCTTCAACACATTGCAAAAAAAAAAAAAATTCACTTCTACAAATAAAGGTAAATGAGTTTTTCCTACTGGTATTTCAAGATACCTAAAAATGAAAACAATTATGCTGTGATTGTCTGTTGCTCTTAAAATCCTCATTATATAAAACCTAGGAGGGCGCAGACTTTTAAAAGTTCTTACTTTCTCTTTTAGATATTTTACACTCCACCCTGACTGACAGCATTAGTTTATGAAACTTTCTTTTCTCAATTTTCACAGACACAATGGCTGCTTCTTCACTGAGCTATACTGAACGAGTAGGAATCTGCTAAGATGATATATTATTAAAGGGTAGGTTTCAATCAAGTTGGTATTCTGGTTCATGTAGATTTCTATCAAGGCAGATGCTTATCTCGACTTACCCCAAAGTACTTTTTCTTTCCACAGTTGGGGAAGTCTTTAGCAACCAAAATTTCAGATATTCCAGCAGGTTTGAGCAATGCCAGAGAGCCTTTTCTTTATCACTTCTTTTTTTTTTTTTTTGTCTTTTTGCTATTTCTTGGGCCGCTTCCGCGGCATATGGAGGTTCCCAGGCTAGGAGGTGAATCGAAGCTGTAGCCACCGGCCTACGCCAGAGCCACAGCAACGCGGGATCCGAGCCGCGTCTGCAACCTACACCACAGCTCACGGCAACGCCGGATTGTTAACCCACTGAGCAAGGGCAGGGACCGAACCCGCAACCTCATGGTTCCTAGTCGGATTCGTTAACCACTGCGCCAAGACGGGAACTCCTCTTTATCACTTCTGTTGATGTACTCCAGAAAGGATAAAAGCATAGGACTTTCCAAACTCCAACACCATGAAGCTTTGTGACTTCAGCAATAATCCCAAAATAGAGCAAACTGTATCATTTCTGTTTGATGTACTTCCTGAGAATTTTCCAGCAGCATCAGATGAAGCTTAACCTAGCTATTCAGAGAGTAAATAAAGTGTTTAATTCTTAGCAAAACAGTTTTGCTTGGAAAACCCAAATAAAAGTCAACAGTGCTTAAAAATACCTTTGTGTTTCTCTTAAGGTTTTTATCAGGGCTGAATGGTTTGGTGTAGAAATCTTACAAAACTAAAAAAATTATAGAAAACTGATCATTTAAGTTTAGCTCAAGGCCATGACCAGGCATCTTGGTCTCTCAGAATTATTCAGATAGCACCGATTTTAGCAGTTTGGCCCTCTTTGCTTTGGGTCCTTTCTTTCAAGTCACTGGAATGTCTCACAGTGAAGGCATAGGACGCCTTTCCTCTGAATAAAGCATCTGAGTTTTTAAGGAAGCTCCTTAAAGAAATCTACCTAGCTTTTCTTAAACTTAGGGAAGAATTTCCCATTTCCCTGACTAACCCCTGTTTTACGGTCTCCTTCTTCAGAAAGGAAATTAGTAAAAATGAATGACTTTGGAGTAAGTGGATGTGTATAGCCTGAACCACAGACCTCACTGAAGCACGTAATTCCAAAAGTTGCCCGTGCCACAGACTGACTGCTCTTCTCAAGAGTTTTCTGCATGAAAACATCCACAGTCCCTGACACACCTTGAGGAGGGCAGTGCACCCCCAACTGAGAACCACTGCTCTTATCCAAACCCCTTGTGTTGCAGATAAAGAAATAAAGACCCAATAATTGAAACGATTGGTTTTCTTTTTTAAAGAATGAATTAAGGAGTTTTCACTGTGGCTCAGTGGGTTAAGAATCCAAGTCGTATCCATGAGTGATTCCTGGCCTGGCTCATTGGGTCCTTCCAGCATTGCTGAAAGCTGAGGCATAGGTCGCAGATGTGGCTCGTATCTCGTGTTGCTGTGCCTGTGGTGTTGGCCTGAAGCTGCAGCTCTAATTCAACTCCTAGCCAGGAAACTTCCACATGGAGTGAGTGCAGGTGCAGTGCTTAAAAAAAAAAAAAAAAAAAAAAAAGGAATAAGTTAAGATCAGAAGTTAAAGTTCCTTGGCTTTAAGTTCATATTCTTTCCCAAGTTGGGCAGGTTCTTATTATTGCTATGATATGATATAGAAAATGTTTTCATTGTAAAAAAAAATGAAGGGAATCTATCAGATTCTCTTAGACTTGTTTAAACATTATCTTGAATTATTTTCTAGCTCCTTCTTCCCTGTACACTTGCTGGCCGTTACCAGAGTAGCTATCCAAGAGGTCATGGGAAGATGCTGGACACACATCTCTCCCTCAAGACTCACACGTGCAGCATTTGACTTACTTTGCTTTATTCGTTTTAAATTCATATGTTTCATTGGAATTATTAACTTGATCAATAAGTAAAGTTACCTATGAGAAATGCATTTTTTAATTATAAAAAGACAAGTATTAAGTATTTTCTTATCTGTATTTATAGTAACATTAGTATTTATTAATGTAGTATTACTATTGTTATCTTCTATTTTCATTGAAGTGTTTCATGAAGTTCAGCATTCCAAATGGCATATTCCAACTCTTCTTATTTTTTCCCTTCATAGAGTCCTTTGGACATAATTATTGATTTAATTTTTAACTGAATAATTTTGTTAATTATAGCTTTATCATACTGAATATTTCTTGCTTTATCTGATCCTAGAGTCACTTTTTTCCCCAAGAGCTATTAAAATATGGGGCCTGAGTCCATTATTTGTTTATGTTAGTGTTTCCTAAGTTTTCCAGTTGTATTATTATTCATTTTTTATTTGTAAAGTGGTTTTTTGTTTGTTTGTTTGTTCTTTTGTCTTTTCTAGGGCCGCACCCTCGGCATATGGAGGTTCCCAGGCTGGGGTCTAATTGGAGCTGTAGCCACCAGTCTACACCACAGCCACAGCAACGCAGAATCCAAGCCTCATCTGCGACCTACACCACAGCTCACGGCAATGCCGGATCCTTAGCCCACTGAGCGAGGCCAGGGATAGAATCCGCAACCTCATCGTTCCTAGTCGGATTCGTTAACCACTGCGCCACGACGGGAACACCAAGTTTTTTGTTTTAAAGTCATCCATTAAATATGTAAACTTGGGCAAATGTAATACCTTTTCTGAAAGTCAGTTTCCTCATCTATAAATAGAAATAAAATATCTACCAAACAATGTTGTTTTGAGAATTAAAAATAGAAGTGTTCTTGTCCCGGTCTTCCTTCCTCTAATTTATTTTTAGGTTACAAGGAATTTAAAGTGACGTGGAAAAAATAAAATTAAGGGAAAAGGCCTACACTATAATAATATGGTTTATATTTGTATAAATATGCCCTATACTCAGAAAATTAAATCCTTACTAACTTAAAGGTGTTCTTCTTACCAACAGGAATTGAAGTTCTTTGATCTAGTGGACAAAGAGAAAAGTAATAACTGCTCATCTCTTTCTCATAACTAAGAGGATCAAGAACAGGAGGACCAAATGCTCACAGAAAGTCTAAACATAAATGAAGTTCCCTGGTGGCTCAGTGGGTGAAGGATCCTGCATTGCCACTGCTGTGGCTCGGGATACTGCTCTGGTGTGGGTTTGATCCCAGGCCTGAGAACTTTTGCCTGCCACAGACACAGAGAAAATAAAATATAGATGATAGATAGACAGATCGATAGATAGATAGATTAAAGAAGACGACACCTTATTCTATATTAATAATGACAATGAACAATACCATTCAAAAATCAATTTACAGCTGACACATCACCTATTTTGTGAAAAGCAAGTCAGTAGAACCGACCATATGTAACTATATGGGAATGAGGGGTAGAGATAGATGATTATATAAAACTATCATCAAGAACTTGACCAATAGCCTCACAATACAATGCGCAACTTTATAAATAGGATACGGCTGGGAGTGGCGGCTTATAGTTAAAGCTTAGATATGTTTTTTTTAATTATTAACGCTACAGTTCCATCAAATGGATTCAGGATGGAGCTTGTTTTCTTGCTGCATAAAGCAGAAGATGTCAGAGCTACAGCAACGTCTTCATTTCCAGGGAATCTGGATCAGATGATCTATCATGTTCCCTCCAACGCTTGGATTCCAGGAATTGATGAGGAAAAGTGGCAAAAGAGTTTAAAGAGACAAAGGAGAATTAATATTTGACCAAGATTACTGACTAAGCAGAAGAGCTGAAACCTAAGAAATAAGTTAACCAGATCACTACTTTTGGAGATACACCCTTTGAGAGTTTCAGAACTTGCACCCAAATTCAAAAAGGGTGATTTTTTTTTTTTTTACAAAATACCCACAATTATAACTACCATCTGAACAACACATCAGGAACCCTTAGTTGCTTAAGAAGATAAGGAACTAATAACTTTTGCTATTGTTCTAGCAACTCGTTATAGCAGCAGCTATGTACCAGCCTAGCAACCGGTGTTTTCTTCAAAAACAAAATCACATCCAACCATTTTCCGAACCCGGATATCATTATTCTGCTCTACCAAGAGAGTCTCTGAAATTAGATTCTTTGTGCAGAAAGCATGTCCTGAAAATACTCCAAAGGAGGACTTTGGAGTTCAGATTGCGTGCTTGAGTGTGTGTAGCTGAAAATGAGGAGCAAAAAATACAGAAGATTGACAGCCATGGGGTAAATTGTCTTCACAGTGGAAAATTTGAGAGACTTTTCCACTGGCACAAAACCAGAAAACAGGAAGACTGTGAACACCCCAGGAATTTTTTAAATGCTTCACAGGTCTTTAAGAATGATAACAACAAACATCCTGATTTCTGGGATATGATCACAAAGTCCCATAACGGATACTTGGTTCAGCCTTTGGTTATCTTGCCACTGGCCACAACTTTTTAATGAGGTAACTAAAATTTATGTTAAGAGAGAATATCAAAATTGTCAACATTCTTTTTTTTTCTGTTTTTATTCACTGAATCATTTATTCCTACAACTCGAGTTGAACTTTAAAGTTGTTTCTGCATCTTCCTCAGAACATTTCTATTCCCTCAGGATTCAACTTCCCCGTTCAGATTCAGTTTTCACATTCATAGTCAGAACTACAGGGACTACAGATAAAAAGAAGTATTGTAATGACAGGTAATTTTGTTACCTAATGAAAATGCAGTTAGTACTAATAAAGACATCATTTTAAAATATTTCTAGCTAGGTATTTCCCTGGCTTTTTATTTAACAATTACTGCACAACTATTGTATTCCAGGCATTGGGATTCTAGGATTCTAAAGCACTGGGGATATGAAAATGTATAAAATATAGTCATGCCTGCAGAGAGAGTTCTTTACTTGGGAAGACAGCCTTGTATATAACTACTCTAAGAATAGACAAGATGCTGAGACAACCACAAAAGGGGAAAAGTCAAATTCCAGCCTCAATATGTTAAGTGCATATAAGTACATGATTGGAAAACATTTTAAAACAGCAAATATGCAGTATTATTCATCACATAGCATTGGTTCCACAGAAAATCAGATTCAGAATGATTAATCCTCATGGAATACTTTTCTAGGAATGTAATTGGTATTAATAAAACAACATTCACGTTACGAGTAAATATGACGTGTTTCTGTTCTGTGCCACTATCCTATTCCTTATTAAAAGTAAAATACATTCCACTTTCTTTAATTTCTGGAAGCCCCACTAACGTCAATCCTTTGATCAACATTACTGTGCTAATCATATATCTTTGCTACCATTACCCAAAAATCAATGAGTATAAAGGGGGAAATAAGTTAAAAAAAAAACAAAACTGAGTTGTTGCATCCAGGAAAAAATACATAATGGTATCACAAATGAGTGTAATCTTGGCCTTGCATCTTCACAGTTCAAGGTCTGGTTCTGATGCAGCGTGAGGTGGCCAGTGAGTGGTTGAGAAGTCCCTCCTCCTGCACAATAACCATGCCTTACACTAGACCGATGTCGAAGGAAGGGGTGTTTCCAAGGACACACTCTCCCACTCCTCTGAAAAAGAAAAGTGGGGTCTGAGTGGAGGAAATTAAGATAAAACAGTGACACTGTTTCTACCCTATTGAGCCAATATTGCCAAAGCATACATGCAATGACAGGTTGATGGCCATCTGTAACAGCAGAAGTGTATATAGTTCCAACAAGAGCCTCTTTGATCAGACTACAGACAGAATGAGTTCACAATTAAAACCAAGGTCACAGTGCAAGCCACTGTGAGTCACTGTTGATAGAAACAACAAACAGATCCCAAGGTCTACAGAAAGGCCATTATGCAATATAAATAAACAAATGAAATGATCACAAGGACATAGGAAAGAGACTATCCAGAATAAAAAGCAGATCCGAAAAAAAGGAGATTAAAGGACTTCTAGTAATATTCGTGGAAATCATTTCTCTATCCCTTATCTTAAGTGTTTGATTCATTTCTCTTTATGGTGTATAGTTACAGATATAGCCAATGTTCTTTGGTTTAAAAGTAGACTTTTTTTTTTAAAAACCATCACCACTGAATTACAGAAAGCAATAAAGGAGGAGATATTTTATAAGATGTAAAGAGACAGCTATGACTTTGCAAAGCATACTGTTTACAGCCAAGGGACCCATAGGATTTGGTGCTCAAAGGTGGTGTTTTGAGCAGGTGCAGAAGTAAAGGGCATGACTGGGCATGAAAGGACCAGAATCAAGAATCTAAAAAAAAAAAAACGGAAAAAAAAAAAGGTGTTCCCATCGTGGTACAGTGGTAATGAATCCGACTAAGAACCATGAAGACACGGTTTGGGTTAAGGATCTAGTGTTGCCGTGACCTGTGGTATAGGTCGCAGACGCAGCTCAGATCTGGCATTGCTGTGGCAGGGGTGTAGGTCAGCAGCTACAGCTCGGATTGTACCCCTAACCTGGAAACCTCCATATGCTGCAGGTGTAGCCCTAAAAAGAAAAAAAAAAAAAAAAGAATCTAGCTGTGCAAGTTCCCATTGTGGCACAGCAGAAAGGAATCCAACTAGCATCCATGAGGATCCAGGTTCGATTCTGGGCCTCATTCAATAGGTTAAGGATCTGGCGTTACTGTGAACTCTGGTATATGTCACAGACATGGCTTAGATCCTGTGTTGCTGTGGCTGGGGTATAGGCCCACAGCTGTAGCTCCAATTGGACCTCTAGTCTGGGAAATTCCATATGCCACACATGTGGCCCTAAAAAGAAAAAAAAAAAAATCTAGCCTTCCAGAACAAACAAGCTGAAAGGAAGAACAGGTGACCAAAGGGGACTCACAATTGGGAACAAGATCAAAGTCACTACTTAGTTACAATAAACTAGAAACAAAGAAACAAAGAAAGAAAGATATAGCATACCACTTGTAAAAAGTTTTCCCAGCTGGTAGCACAGGGATAAGGCAAAGAGATTCAAAACACAGAAGGACTTGGCACAAGGGAGGTTTTCCACTGCTGAGATGACAGGGACCCTTCGAATGTTCTTTGAAGTGACCTCTGGGAGCTGAGAGAGGCTTCCTACTGACAGCCAGCAAGAAAATGGGGACCACAGTCCTACAACCACCAGGAACTGAATTCAGCCCACAACCTGAAGTGGATTCTCCTCTCAGGCTTAGAGATAAGATTCTAGCCCTACCATCATCTTGATTTTGGCCTTGGCAGGACCCTAAGCAGAGAACCTATCCAGAGGGCCCTCTCAGACTTCTGACCTACAAAACTGTGTTGTAATAAACGTGCACTCTTAAGCAATAAGTTTATGGTAGTTTATTACATAGCGATAAAAACCCAATATACTTTCTTTAAGTTTACATTTGAATTTAGATTTAAATTTTTCAAAAATTCAGATTTGATTATCTCTCTCTCTCTTTTTTTTTTCTTAAAGTTTTCACAGCCTTCCTGTTGAAGGGAAGTAAATTTTCTTTATCCCTCTCATGACATTCCAGACCCTCTGTATCTTGGTTCTTAGCACTCCAGCTTCACCTGCAGGGAACCACTCCCAGGTCCCAGGCTCCAGCTTGTCCTGGACCACTTCCCCGTCCTGAAACACAAAGGTGGAGGCACAACAGATGGGTGCTCTCCACATCTCTTCCAATGTGTGTATTTTGGAACCTTGAGAACTAAAAACTGCATTCCATGCTGTGGGGAACCCATCCCAGTGAGCCATGCCTCTGTATAATCCTCCCTCGTCTGTCCAGCCAGAACCTAAGACTTGATTCTGACAAAGAGACTATGTCAAAGGTGGTGGAAAGTCACGGTCCTGGCCAACTTAAATAAGACTGTCTTAGCAGGCTGGAGGGATTCTCTAGCACTTATCACAGCATATTAAAGTTGGAGGTTTTAGGTAGCTCCTTTTTTCTACTCTACTAATTCAGCTTAAGGGGGCAAAAAACATGTGTTACTTATCTCCACAGCACTGGACTCTACCATATCTAATAACTCTCATTGAATAAAACTACGCAATGCTATAAATGCCAAATATTAGTTAAACATGACACTAATCAGAGAAGCATCTCATGTTCTGTCAACTCTGGTTCAGCAGGTGCCTGATCCTCTTCCCGTGGCCAACCCAGCCATACACACTGTTTAATTTTAAAGTTTCTACCCAAACAAGTGGCAAAATAAAATATCTACTTTCATGCTCTACAGAGCTATTCTTTGAACCTGCTCTCCTCCACTCTCCCAAAATATCCCTAAGTCTGCTTAGATAATAATGACCTCCCTAGATCAGGCACTTCTCTCAGTTTTCCTTAGCTACTCCCACACTTGAACATCTTGATAGATATTAGGCTGCTTACCAAAAAAAAAAAAATTAGAGAATTTTTAAAAATGAAGATAACAGCCAACGCTGTTTTTATTTTAACCAAGTCATAAGATTCAATATTGATAATGTGAACTTTTCAATAATGCAGATCTAATTTGTCATCCCTTTTACAATGAAAAAGCTAAAAAGCTGTGATTTTTAAATTGGGAAAACACCTCTGAAAAGGTTCAGGCATGTCATGAATTAGATATAAATAAAATATTAATTAGGGCTGGTGGTGGCAAGAAGGATTTTAATGAGTAGCTTTCAAGGGACTCTGGAGTCAATATTAAAAGCTTAAATAAATGTAAATCTTATTCATAATTTTAATTGCACATATTTTTCTACCCAGGTAGATTATAAACTATTAAGCCACAGAGAGTATGATATATTTGCATTTATCCCTATTAATAATTGTGTCTTGAAGAAAAGAGGTTTTCCCAAGATCCTCGACTCCTAGATTCTAACCCAACTACTATTACAGCTATAAGATAGTTCCTCCACATTCCACAAGAAAATACAAATAAATGCAGCTTCATAAAAATAAAAGTTTGCGCATCAAAAGACACCACCAAGAGGTGAAAATACAACCAGCATATTAGCAGAAAATATTTGCAAACATATTCTGACAAGGGATTTATGTTCAGAATATATAAAGAACTTTTATGAGTCAGTTATAAAAAAGACATTACTCAATTTAAAAAAGGGCAAAAGAGTTCCCATCGTGGCTCAGCGGAAATGAATCTGACTAGCATCCATAAGGACACAGGTTCGACCCCTGGCCTCCCTTAGCGGGTTAAAGATCCAGCATTGCTGTAAGCTGCAGTGTAGGCTGCAGGCACGGCTTGGATCCGACACTGCTGTAACTATGGTGTAGGCCGGCAGCTACAGCTCCAATTTGACCCCTAGCCTGGGAGCTTCCCTATGCTACAGGTGCAGCCCTAAAGTAAAAATAAATAAATAAATAAGGACAAAGGACGTGACTAGACATTGTTCCAGAGAAAGTATGCAAATGACCATAAGTACATGAAAAGATGCTCATCAAGCCATTATAAAAATTCTGAACTGGAAAACAGTTTGGCAATTCTCAAAAAGTTAAATATAGAATTACCATAAGATGTTGCAGTTCTCCTCTTGATATATATCCATGAGAAACAAAAGCAAAAGTTCACATAAAAAAATAGTACATGAATGTTCGTAACAGCATTATTCCTAACAGCTAAAAAATGTAAACAACACAAAGTCCAACGACTAATGAAGGGGTAAATACACCATGATATGACTGTGCAATGGAATGTTATTCAGCCATAAAAAGGGATAATGTACTAATAAGGATACAACCAGGATGAACCTTGCATCATATGCTAAGTGAAAGAGGACAATCTTTAAACCGTATTGTATGCTGTTTGTTGCATTTAACTCCCAGAATAGATGACTGTAAAAAAAAAAAATAAAGTAGTTGTTGCCCGCTATTGGTGGGGTCCCAGAAAAGTCAGAGTGACTGTTAATAGGTATAGATTTGCGGGGCGGGGGGGGGGGGGGGGTGAAAGTAGCAAAACATTGATTATAGTGATAGCTGCACAACTCTGTGAATATATTAAAAATCACTGTAAAAAATAAAAATAAAAAATAAAGAGTTCCCATCATGGCTCAGTGGTTAACAAACCTGACCAGTATCCATGAGGACGTGGGTTCATTCCCTGGCCTCGCTCACTGGGTTAAGGATCGGCATTGCCATGAGCTGTGGTGTAGGTTATAGACTCAGCTCGGATCCCGCATTGCTCTGATTGGACCCCTAGCCTGGGAACCTCCATATGTCCCAGATACAGTCCTAAAAAGACAAAACATAAAAATAAAAATAAGAATATACTATCTAATCTTGAGTCTGTGTTACTGCGCAGTACAAGCTGATCATTGCACTGTACACCTTCAACTTTGTTATATTAATTTTGGTGTGTGTGTGTGTGTTTGACTTCGGCAAAGGCAAACACATGGTATTTTAGGATATCAGAGGCTTTGTCTAAGAACTGGTATTCTATTATTTTAGAAGCAGTCAGTTGTCAGTTACAATATGCAATACCTGCAGTACTGATGACCTGCATGGGAAAGCATTTAGGAGACACAAGGATGTGGGTTGGCCATCTGGTTGAGGCCAGAAATGCCTTGAATTAAAAGAGAGTGGAGGAGTTTTCTTGTGGCACAGTGGGTTAAGAATCCAGTGTTGTCACTGCAGCAGCAGTTTGGGTCACTACTGTGGCACGGGTTTGATCCCTGGCCTGGGAACTTCCACATGCCATGGGCAGAGCCAAAAAAAATTAAGTTAAATTAAATATATATATATACACATATATATATATATAATCGTGACAGTAATCCTGGAACATATATATTTTAACCCTCTTTCTACATATGTAGAAACTGAAACTCCTAAGTTAAATAACATCCCAAGTCACACAAGCAATAAATTACAGGGTCAAAATTTTAATCCAAATGTAACGGAATCCAGAACCTGGGTACTTCCTACTAACATTTCCATCACGTTCATGTAGTAAAAGCAAAAATTCTTGACAACATTAAAAAATTAATATCTGTAAACAGACAACCAGCAATCAATAAAAAGAGAGTAGTCTGGATTAAAATCCTGGCTTTTTGTTTTTGTTTTTTTTTTTTAGAAGTTACACTGCTTGTTGTTATTTCTGCTCAAATCTAGATTAGATTCAAAATGGGCTTTCAACAAGACGGAACTAAGTCACCTTACAGATTTATTTCCTTGTCTATGTTCCCTGAAGAGCCCAACTTAGACTTGACCTACTAATCAGCTTCTGAGAATGCGCAGAAGAAACTTTAAATATCAGAGGCTTGGTATCCTTCCTCACAAACATCTGATAGGAAATTCCTCTACATTCAGTCACCAAGGTGACAGCTTCTGTCCCTCCTCTAGTTGACCATCCTCTTCCCTGAAGGTACCCCTACTCTCTCCTCTTTGAGTAAACTGCTATTTAGTGGCACAGCAAGTGTCACTGAGGTCACTTTGTATTGAATGTCTGCAGAAATGTGGAAGGCAAATCTAAAATTTGAATTGCTGCTGTTTAAGCATGATTGGATGGGTAACACCAAGAGTCCAGGAAACGGAAATGAACTGCCTTTACCCAACAGACAAGAACTCAGCATGATTTAAAGGGAAAAGTCAGAGGTTAACTGGTGCCAACGATTTGCTATGTCTCCCAATACCCAGCCACAAAGGGCTGTGAGTATTGCTGAGGGCTAAAAATCACTCCAATTGAGAGGCAGCTTGGAAGGTCAAGTGTAGGCAAGAGCAGTAGATAACCCTTTCTGCATTTATTCCAATACTTCCATCTCATAATAAATATCATTTGTTTGGGGGTTTTTAATTTTTTTATCATTTTTAGTCTTAGTACAATCAGAAAAGTACAGCTCCTTTTTGAAATGTATATTTTAATTCCGATGTGCATATAAATTACAGAGCTATGTCAAACAGAGAAAGTAAGTTCTTCTCTAATGCAAACACAGTAAGTAGTACAGTTTTTAAAATCTTTAGAGCATGTTGGGTTATTCAAAGATTTTAACAGAGTCTCTTTCATTCAATAAATAAAAGTGAATTTGACTGTTCAAGCCATTAATGGTAATGATGGGTCTTATTACCAACAACCATTTTGTAGCTATTCTTAGAATAAATTTAGCTAAACTCAGCATGTCAATTAGAGCAAAGAATTTGATATGCTTTCTTCCTCTCTTCACATCATAATGACTTCTCCACTGTTCTTTACTTTGTGAAAAGGGTGACTGCAAAAAAAATCAGAAATGTGCTTGGGTGTTATCCTTCCCTTGAAAAAGAGCACCCATGGGTTCAACCCCCAGCTTTAATGTCTGGGAAAATGCCAAGACTTTACTGCACATAGATCAATTCTATATCTCAAAGGATCTCAAAAGAACAGTAGAAAATATATGTGCTTTTGTATTATTCTGTTATTACTCAATGACTCAGGGAGCCATTACAATAGTCATAAATATTTGGCACCAGATTTAGCACCCATCTAGTCAAAGCTTTACTTCACACACAAAATACCACAAGTCTTACCTGAAAAAACCAGACAGTGTTGCTAGGCAAGTATATTACTTCGTAAATGATGTCAGGGAGCAGGAGTGAGGGACCAGGGAAAGAGTGATGGTAAAGCTATGCGTCTGCTTGACTGAGCCCTGGGATGCTTAGCCATCTTGTCAAACATTATTCTGGGTGTTTCTGCGAGGGTACTTTTGGATGACATTAACATTTAAGTCAGTAGCTCCAGTAAAGCAGATTGATTTCCTTAATTTTACTGGGCCTGAATAAATCAGTGGAAGGTCTGAATAAATAAGTCTGACGGCCACCTGCCCACCTCCCCATCCAGTAAAAGAGAATTCCTCCTTGAGTGCCTTCAGACTGGGATCTCACGTTTTTCCTGCCTTTGGACTCACATTACAATGTTGGTTTGTCCTGGGTCATGAGCCTGCAGACGCACCCTGTTGAATCACGTGATCCAGTTCCTTGTAATAAATGTATATACATACATGCAAACACATGCTAAATATGCACATGTATTATGTACATAAACACACACATTCCACCCATCCTGCTTCTCTAGAGAATCTGACTGATACACAGGGTAAAAGAGACAAGGGAGACAAGTTTATATAAGGATGTGTTACTAAGTGGTAAACCAGTGCGGACAATTGCTGCTCAATCCACTGTGGATTAAACCAGCAGCTGAGCTGCTCCCTGTGTGTGTCAGGTGAACTCCCATAGTCATCCCATTTCTGCCTCCCATTCATCAGCGAAGCTCCAGAGTGAAAAAACACAAGACCAGCGTACCTACTTGAGTTAGCATGCTGTCAGCTTAAAGATGCTCAAATCAATGTAATTGGAAACAGGAAATCAATAGAGAAAACCAACAAAACCAAAAGCCAATTCTTGGAAAAGATTAATAAAATCAAGAAGTCTCTAGCCCGGAGAACATTTTTTAAAAGGGCACAAATTACAAATTTCACATCGGAAATGAAAGAAGGGCCATCAGTACCATTCCCACTGACAGCAAAAGGACAATCAATGAAATACCTATTATGCCAAACTCTGCCAAAACTCGATAATCTAGATGATATGGACCAATTCCCAAGAAATATTTGCTGATCCATGAGGGACTCTAATTAGTTTGAAAAATTTTAATTGAGGAGTTCCCATTGTGGCACAGCAGAAACGAATCCGACTAGGAACCATGAGGATGCGGGTTCGATCCCTGGCCTCACTCAGTGGTTCAAGGATCCGGCATTGCCGTGAGCTGTGGTGTAGGTTGCAGACGCGGCTCGGATCTGACATTGCTATGGCTGTGGTGTAGGCCGGCAGCTGTTGCTCCTATTCGACACATAGCCTGGGAACTTCCATATGCTGCAGGTGCATATGAAGAAAAAAAAAATTAACTGAAATGTCTGGTCCATAGATTTAACTGCTGAGGGAAAATTGATTGAAGATGAACTTTGCCACTGTGTGCCTTTTTCTTATGTCCTAGTCTGATCGCTTCCTGGGTCCCAGCAGCACGGAACCTGCTGTGAGTTCAGAAACAAGCCCTAAGCTCTCCTGCCTTGGGTCTGCAACAAGGTATTGCATCCCCCAATGCATCTGACGTCCTTTGCACCCCCACACCTGGCCAATTTCCATGTTATTTCAATGTTAAAATTCAATGAAGAAGTTGGTTTTCTCAGCTTGCTTATTCACAGTAATAAGTAGTGAAGCTGATGGAAAGAGAATAGTTTCCAAGTGGCCAGAGCTGGCAGCAAGAGCCGGCTCCCCCAACTTTCTCTCTAAAAACTAGAGGTAATACTGGGTTATGATCCCAGTAGAGATGATGTACGGTAAACACATTCGTGCAATGCCCAACACATATTAGAGTAAAAGTAATAATTTGCATTAAATCATTCTATGTTAGTTGTTACCACTGTGTATATGGGTCTATCTGTGTTCATCGACACAACCTCCTCATGTGAGAGTCAGCATCTCTTTCTGCACTAGAATCAGGACTCTCTCATTCCCACCAGAAGACTAACATGCCAATGCGGTGGTCTTGGCATTGATGCATTCCATCATTTCTGATAGGCTCATACAAAATTATTATTGCCATTTTCCTTGGGCTATGTTCTTACTACCTATCACCTCATAAAAATAAATACATATATTCTCTCTACTGATGGCTGTTTGTCATTCTACCTCCCAAACATTTTTTCAAAAGATGTTATTTCCTCTATAGTATATTCTCTATCAGCATACATTTGTGTGATCTTTTTTTTTTTTTTTCACTTAACAATTATTAACTGGAAGTTCCCATGTGGCGCAGCACAAACGAATCCGACTAGGAACCATGAGGTTGTGGGTTCAATCCCTGGCCTCGCTCAGTGGGTTAAGGTTCTGGCATTGCTGTGAGCTGTGGTATAGGTTGCAGATGTGACTCAGATCCTGCGTTGCTGTGGCTGTGGTGTAGACTGGCAGATATAGCTCCAATTGGACCCCTAGCTTGGGAACCTTCATGTGCCATGGGTGCAGCCCTAAAAAGTAAAAAATCAAAAAAAAAATTTAAACAATTACTTTGAGGCATTCATTGTGAATACTGAAAAAAGAGGAAATAGGTGAGGTTTCTCTGCTTTCTAGGAGTTTATTTCCTATGTGAACAACAGAGGAGTAAAAGGGCAATTTTGATCAGAGGCTAAGTGTTCTTTATTAAAAGCTTAATACAGAGAGTGCAGGAACTTCAGAAACAACCATTGACTCACTAGGAATGTGAGTGCTAGAATGTCAGGATAGATTCCACGGAGGAACTGGAACTGAAGGTCAAGTGGAAATGAGTCAGGCACAGGGGACCCGAGGGTGTTGGGCACATTAGGGGATGTGTTGCAGACCCAAGGGTGAGAAAAGAGATCAGAGCAGAACACAAGTACCACATACAGCAATAACGTTCATTTCTCCAAACACTTTTCCTGGAAAAGTATAATCTATGGACTATTTCAGTTAAATTTTTCAAACTAATTGCAGTCATGTACACATCTGGAAGCTCTCCCATTTCCTACAAGGCACTAGTCCCCCAAATACAATGGAGAATAAGCCAACATTCCTGCCCTCATTAAATCCATGTTCCAATGAAGGACACAGGCAGTAAGCAAGTCAATACATAATGCATTTATTAAAATTTTTATTGTTGTCATAAAGGAAACAAAAAAGCACTGTGGTGGAGAGAGAAAAAGAGTAGATGAGGGACTTCCCTGGTGGCCTAGTGGTTAAGGATCCAGCATTGTCATTGCTGTGGCTTGGGTTTGATCCCTGGCATGGAACGTCTGTGTGCTGCGTCATGGCCAAAAAAAAAAAACAAACAAAAAAAAAAAAAAAACAAAAAAAGAGAAAGGGTAGATTGAAAAAGTCTATTTAGAGAGAGTGTTCAGGGAAGGCTTATTGTAGGTGAGAATGTTTAAGCCAAGTCAGGTAAAGAACCAGGAGACGAGCACATGAGTAGTGGAAAAAGTTGTGCTGTGTCAAGATCCAAGGGTGTTCCTGGAAACAAAAGATGACAGGGTTGATGGAGCATGGGCTGCAGCAGAGAAAGAGGCATGAACGGAGGATGGCCAGAGACACGGGGTCATATCACTTGGGACCTTGAGAGCCAGTCTGGAGTTTATTCCAAGGGCACAGGGCAGCATCCAAAGGGTTTTCGGCAAAGAAGTGGCATGATCTGGTTTACATCTTAATAACTTTTCCTGAGAAGCTATTGAGTGCCAATGATTGAATGCATACAGCTGTTATTGAGGGCTCGACATTTGTTGAGTCAGTGCATGATTAGTTCATCTGTTCCTTATTCTATAAACTGAAACTTTCCACCAAGAGTCACAGTTTTTGTTTGTTTTGGTTTTGCTTTTTTTGTTGTTTTTTTTTTAAGGGAAAAGTATGTTCATGATTACATTTCCATGTCAAGCCTCTGGCCTTCCTATCTTGTTCCTTTCCTTTTTTTGTTGCCACCACACTCTAGCTCTGGGCCTGTCCCTTGGCTCCTAAATTCCTTTTCCAAGCCCAATTCTAGAAGTGATGCTGTGGAAAACCTGATCAATATTTTTACCTATTTTTACTACTTTGGGTCCCAAGCTATCCAAACTGGTTCTAAATTCATTTTATTTATTCACAGGAGTGTCTCGTGTCTGCAGCCTGTCTTGATTATTTATATATCTTACAGCCCAATGAGTATTATTACTCTTTATTCGTTTTTTTTTTTTTCCCCTAAAGACTGAAACTTCCATGTAAGAATATTGAAATACCCTTACAGAATTTCTCCCTTTGGACTGAAATAAATTTTTTAAATCTGAAAGAAGTTTCCAGAAACAGATAAAGGTGAAATGTGTTCATTTTTACTGTTCCATGTTCACTATTTTGTCATGTTATACTCGCAGATGCAATTATTCATGTAATTTTCCTTTGTTTCCAATCCATTTTAGCCTGATTAAAGATTATGCAAAAACTTAATTATCTCTTCATTTGAAGATTTTATAAGTAAATTTGGCACTTACTGTTTACTAAATAAAGTAAAAAATTCCCAGGCATATCTAGCTATAGGCCACCTTACAGAGGAAATTCATAAATTATGTGTAGTATCTAATATTTGAACATACAGCCAATAATGTCAGTTATAAAATTAAGGTTATGGCTTTTCAAGTATACTTCCAGAATTCTAATTAACACAAGTTAATCAAGTGAGCACTGGGGCTAAGGACACCATTAGAGGAAAACTAATGAAAAGCCAACAGAATGTAATTATTTTTCAAAACAGAATTTGAAGTAATCACAGCTTTTTTTTTTTTTTTTTTGCTTTTTAGGGCCATACCCTTGGCATATGGAGGTTCCCAGGCTAGGGGTCTAATCGGAGCTGTAGCTGCCAGCCTACACCACAGCAACAGCAACGCCAGATCCAAGCTGTTTCTGCTACCTACACCACAGCCCACAGCAATGCCAGATCCTCAACCCATTGAGCAAGGCCAGGGGTTGAACCCACAACCTCATGGTTTCCAGTCAGATTCGTTTCCACTGTGCCACAATAAGAACTCCAACCACTGCTATTTTTAAAGTGTGTGATATGTGATCTCAAATACAGACATGATAACTCCATCAACTAAGAATGGTGCTACTGAATGAAAGCTTCCTGAGGGTGGGGAATTTTACTGCACTTGTTAATAATCTATGCCTTGAACAGTGCCGGACACTTAGTAGGTGCTTAACTATTTTTCTGAGTTCGTGAATAAGAAGTTAATGTACCAAATTCTATTAATTGACACTTTATAATAAGACCAATTAATTGCACTTTTATTCTATAGCACAACAAAAATCCGTTATTGGCATTATAACTCTGGAGCTTCACCGGACTCTAAAATGTCTTCTGGATTATCAAATTATCAAAACTACCACGGCATTCACATTAAACTACAATTTACCAATCAACTGCATTTTATTGCCTTCTGATCCTTTGATCAGCAGCCAGGTCTTGAACCAGACAAAATTTTTGTAGACATTTTTCTCCCCATTATTTAAAAAAGTTCACAAACTTGTGTCCCTTAATATATAAGATATATCCACTTTGCAGATATATTTTATTTGGTCTTTACAGAATATACAGATGTATGTGTGTGTGTGTGTGTGTGTGTGTGTAGAGAGAGAGAGAGAGAATAATATCTGACAATGCTGTGCTTAAATTCCCACACAGAATTAAGAGGCAGAAGCTGAGTAACGCCTTTAAACAGACTATGTGCTTTCTGTGTTGCCATATTTCCCACCAATTTCCTTCATCCTCCCAATCAGATACTGTTCATTATGGTGCTTCTTGGAGGAGAATTAAGCAAAACATGAAATACTTTACTTTGAACTCTTCACTCTTTAATATTATCTGTAGGAATTCAAGGTTGTAAGTCCTGGCCTAAAAGAAAGAGTAGCATCGCTATTTAAGGTAATTATTGATAGATGTGTATGTATTGCCATTTTAAACCTTGTTTTCCAGGTCATTCTATGTTTCGCCTTTCTTCCTTTCTTTTTTTGGTTGGATGATTTCCATTTATGTTATGCTTGAGTACTTTGCTTTTTAGTTTTTGTGAATAATGGAAAAAACAAAAATCATTATTAAAAAAAAAAGAAAGAGTAGCATTGCTTTCGCATGGCAGATCTAGACTGTCATACTCCAACCCAAAGGAATATATCCATCCTCATCTTCCCCCATGATTCTTCATGAGGCTCATTTGAAACAAAACTCATTTCTCCAATGGACCATAACAGTTCACTCCCGCCTGTCTTTATACAATCTAGATTTGGCTCATTTTCCTACCAGTGGATTTCTGCTAATTTTTTTCAAATGCTGTCCCCTCTCCCCAGGATAAACAAATGCTTTTTAAATGCATATATGCCAAACCCTTCAATAGGTTCCATGGGATACGGAAGTAAACAAGGGACACAAGCCTACCATAATAGAGACTAACAAGGAAGTCTCTCTTGTTTATCATTATAAAAAATAATTATAATAAAATGTGCTCTTGTCTGCTTTCCTGGTTGCAGATGGTTTGCTCAGGAAGGCATGTGGAGTGTGTCAAACAAACCAAAAATTTTTCAGTTCGAAAGAAATTTCACATACTGGGTATTTGAAAAGATCACTCATAAATGCTTCCCCCCCTAAGAAGGGTGCCCTAAAGGAAGTTTCCTTATGGCACAGCATATTAAGGATCTAGATTTGCCACAGCTGTGGCATAGAACACATCACAGTTCAGGTTCAGTCCCTGGCCTGGGAATTTTCATATGCTGCAGGTATGGCCAAAAAAAAAAAAAAGTGATGCACTAAAAACATGGAAACAAATTGAAATTCAGATGAGAAGGTAAATGGCAGGAAAATAAAATAATCTCTCTCTCTCTTTTTTTTTTTTTGCCTTTTAGGGCCACATCCATGGCATATGAAACTTCCCAGGCTAGGGGTTGAATCTGAGCTACAGCTGCCAGCTCACACCACAGCCACAGCAATGCAGGATCTGAGCCATGTCTGCAACGTATACCACACCTCACAGCAACGCCAGATCCTTAATTCACTGAGTGAGGCTAGGGATCAAACCTGCAACCTCATGGTTACTAGTCAGATTTGTTTATGTTGAGCCACTACAGGAACTCCCAGAATAAAATAACCTTAAAATAACATATTAAAGGGTGGCAGTTAATTAAAAGGTGTCAGTGCAGTCACCTGCCAGTGTCTCCTAATTTCTAGGTTAGAATATGAAAGTAATAAGGAAAAAACAAAGAATAAACACTGCAGAAGGCAATAAGAAAAAAAACCTTAGCCAGCAGTTTTGGGTGGATTCTTTCATAGAACAGACATTGCTTTTCACAATTCTGGACAGTCAGGAAAATGAAGGAGGCAGATATGAGGAACCCAACCTGGTCTTGGCTAGTCAAGGAACCCAGACTCAATTATATACCTTATATACCATTCTGAAATCTCCTCTATTCTGCATTCTTCAGACAGCAATCATATCCTAAGACACCTTCCTGTCCAGGTTGCCAGAAGCCAGGAGAGGAACATGGATTTATAATTTTAAACTCTGATAACACCTTCAAACAAATGCCTTATTCTCCCCAAGAGACTTCCCAATTCTAAAATTTTCAATCTGAGAAGTTAAAAATTTGAAGGCACAGAATTTAAAAGTCTGCACTGGAGAAAAGGAGTTGACATTTCCTACACCTTCCTAGTGTGTCTTTCCTCACAGCATCTGCACAGATGAAGACACAGAGGCTCAATCATTTAAATTTGCATACAAAAAAATCAGAATATACATTTTTCTCAAGAGCACATGGATCATTCTCAAGAATTGATCACATACTGGGGCACAAAGCTAACCTCAACAAATTTAAAAGTATAGAAATTATTTCAAGTATCTTCTCTGACCACAATGGCATGAAACTAAAAACCAACAACAGGAAAAGAAATAGGAAAAAAAATGACTACCTGGAGACTTAATATGCTACTAAAAAACCAATGGATCAATGAGGAAATCAAGAAGGAAACTAAAAAATACCTCAAGAAAAATGATAATGAAGACACCACCACTCAAAATCTATAGGATGCCACAAAAGCAGTGCTCAGAGGGAAGTTCATAGCAATACAGGCTTTATGAAAAAAAAAAACCTCAAATTGACAAATTAACCTACCACCTAAATGAATTAGAAAAAGAAGAAAAAAAAAACAAAAAAAACAAAAAACTAAAGTCAGCAAAAGGAAGGAAATCATAAAGATCAAAGAGGACATCAACAACATAGAGATTCAAAAAACAATAGACAAAATCAATCAAACCAAGAGCCGGTTCTTTGAAAAAGTAAACAAAATTGACAAACCTCTGGCTAGACTCACCAAGAAGAGGAGAGAAAAAAACCCAAATAAACAAAATAAGAAATGAAAAAGGAGAGGTCACAATAGATACTACGGAAATAAGAAAAAAAACCATGAGAGAATACTATGAACAATTGTATGCTAAAAAATTTGACAACCTAGAAGAAATAGACAACTTTCTAGAGATTTACAGCCTGTCAAAACTGAATCAAGATGAAATAGATCAACTGAACAGACCAATCACTAGAAATGAAATTGAATATGTCATAAAAACGCTCCCTACAAATAAAAGTCCAGGACCAGATGGCTTCACAGGCGAATTCCACCAAACATACAAAGAGGATCTGGTGCCCATTCTCCTTAAATTTTTTCAAAAGTTTGAAGAAGAAGGAACACTCTCAAAGACATTCTATGATGCCACCATCACCCTAATCCCAAAACCAGACAAAGATAACCACCAAAAAAGAAAACTATCGGCCAATATCTTTGATGAGTATAGACGCAAAAATTCTCAACAAAATTTTAGCCAACCAAGTCCAACAACATATAAAAAAGATCATACACCACAACCAGGTGGGATTCATCCCAGGTTCACAAGGATGGTTCAACACATGCAAATCAATCAACATCATACACCACATTAACAAAAGAAAAGTCAAAAAACACATGATCATCTCAATAGATGCAGAAAAAGTATCTGACAAAGTCCAACATCCTTCATGATCAAAACTCTTACCAAAGTGGGTATAAAGAGAACATTCCTTAACATAATCAAAGCTATTTATGACAAACCCACAGCAAATATAATACTCAATGGAGAAAAATTTAAAGCCTTCCCACTAAAATCTGGAACAAGACAGGGATGCCCACTCTCACCACTGTTATTCAACACAGTATTGGATGTCCTAGCCACAGCAATTAGACAAACAAAAGAAATCAAAGGCATCCAAATAGGAAGAGAAGAGATAAAACTGTCACTGTATGTAGATGACATGATACTATATATAGAAAACCCCAAGGATTCAACCCCAAAACTACTTGAACTGATCAACAAATTCAGCAAAGTAGAAGGATATAAGATTAACATTCAGAAATCAGTCACATTTCTGTATACTAACAATGAAATATTAGAAAAGGAATACAAAAATACAATACCTTTTAAAATTGCACCCCAAAAAATCAAATACCTGGGAATACACCTGACCAAGGCGGTAAAAGACTTATATGCTGAGAACTATAAAACATTAATCAAGGAAATTAAAGAAGATGTAAAGAAATGGAAAGATATCTCATGCTCCTGGGTTGGAAAAATTAATATGGTAAAAATGGCCATACTACCCAAAGCAATTCAATTACAGATTCATTGCAATCCCTATCAAATTACCCATGGCATTTTTCACAGAGCTAGAACAAACAATCCAAAAAATTTATATGGAACAACAAAAGACCCAGAATTGCCAAAACAATCCTGAGAAACAAAAACCAAGCAGGAGGCATAACTCTCCCAGACTTCAGGCACTATTACAAAGCCACAGTCATCAAGACAGTGTAGTACTTATGCCAAAACAGACAGACAGACCAAGGGAATAGAACAGAGAACACAGAAATAAACCCCAACACCTATGGTCAATTAATCTTTGACAAAGGAGGCAAGAACATAAATGGGGAAAATACTTCTTTTCAGCAAGTATTACTGGGAAACCTGGACAGCTACATGCAAATCAGTGAAACTAGAACACACCCTCACACCATGCACAAAAATAAACTCAAAATGGCTGAAAGACTTAAATATAAGACAAGACACCATCAAACTCCTGGAAGAGAACATAGGCAAAACATTCTCTGACATCAACCTTACAAATGTGTTCTCAGGTCAGTCTCCCAAAGCACCAGAAATAAAAGCAAAAATAAACCAGTGGGACCTAATCAAACTGACAAGCTTTTGCACAGCAAAGGAAACCAAAAAGAAAACAAAAAGACAACTTGCAGAACAGGGAGAAAATTGTTTCAAATGATGCCACTGACAAGGGCTTAATCTCTAGAATATACAAGCAACTTATACAATTCAACAGCAAAAAAGCCAACCACCCAATGGAAAAATGGGCAAAAGATCTGAATAGACATTTCTCCAAAGAAGATATACAGACAGCCAACAAGCACATGAAAAAATGCTGCACATCCTTGATTATTAGAGAAATGCAAATCAAAACTACCACAAGATACCACCTCACACTAGTCAGAATGGCCCTCATTAATAAGTCCACAAATAACAAATGCTGGAGGGGGTGTAGAGAAAAGGGACCCCTCCTGCACTGTTGGTGGGAATGTAAGCTGGTACAACCACTATGGAGAACAGTTTGGAGTTACCTTAGAAATCTATACATAGAATTACCATATGAGGCAGCAATCCCACTCTTGGGCATATATCCGGACAAAACTTTTCTTGAAAAAGACACATGCACATGCACATTCACTGCAACACTATTCACAATAGCCAAGACATGGAAACAACTCAAATGTCCATCGACAGGTGAGTGGATTAGGAAGATGTGGTATAGGTACACAATGGAATACTACTCAGTCATCAAAAAGAACAAAATAATGCCATGTGTGGCAACATGGATGGAACTAGAGACTCTCATACTGAGTGAAGTAAGTCAGAAAGAGAAAGACAGATATCATATGACATCACTTATATTTGGAATCTAATATACAGCACAAAGGAAACTTTCCACAGAAAAGAAAATCATGGACTTGGAGAAGAGACTTGTGCTTGTCAAGAGGTCGAGGGAGGGAGTGGGATGGATTGGGTACTTGGGGTTAATAGATGTAGACTATTGTCTTTGGAATGGATTAGCAATGAGATCCTTCTGTGTAGCACTGGGAACTATGTCTAGTCACTTATGATAGAGCATGATAATGTGAGAAAAAAGAATGTATATATGTATGTGTGACTGGGTCACCTTACCGTACAGTAGAAAATTGACAGAACACTATAAACCAGGCACAATGGAAAAAAATAAAAATCATTATATAAAAATAAATATAAATAAATAAATAAATTCAGTTGAAAAGCCCACTGTTTACGGTACTTTACTTTCTAAAGAGAAAACAATAGAACAACATTTGCTGAGGTAAGTTGAACTGTACATATTTAACACAGTGTGAAATAAAAAGCATGACAGTAGCATTTGCTTAATGACACCTTATCAGTATCTGCATTAAGATATTGTTTCCACTGCTTAAAGAATTAGAATTTGAAAATGCAGGTGGAAGTAAGGAGGGAGTGGGGAACAAAGGAATTCAGCAAACGGGAGTGTGTAGAATTGAAGTGTTATGAAAAAAAACCAGTGAATAAAAAATATTCTTAAATTATGTTGACTGTAATATGCTCTGCTCAGAGACTGAGATATATATATGTGTGAGTGTATATGTATGTGTATATATATGTGCGTGAGTGTGTGTTTTTGTGTTTATGTTTGAATATATTTAAATATATTTAAGGGCTCATATAGATATAGATTATAAAAAGAATTTCTAGAACAGTATCTTTATGAAAACATTTCCACAAAAAGTGAATATTGTAAAGGTCCTGGTCACTGATTGCTAAAGTGAACACACACAGATCATGAAGACAATACATTTGCAGACATACGTGTCAGTTTTACCTGCGTTTCCATTGTGATCAGGACAGGAAAAACTGACTTGAGAACTAAAGGCCAACACTGCCCACCATAGACCTTGGAGACTTGAGCTGAATTGATCAGGACCAGACTAGACTCTCCTGAATGGAACTGAAGTGATCTGAATTAACACCACCAGCAATGAAGCAATGCTTTTAAACTCTCAACTAATGAGGTTTTTGTTTTTTTTTTTTAACAACATGGAAAAAAATGAGTTGCACCGTGGTTACAAGCTATGAGAGAGAACACGGTGCATTAGCCTTTTACTGTGATTTCAGCTCACTGTTCTGTCAGATAATGTTTACAATGGAGACCGAGATGGAAGTGCTGGTTGTGTCCAGGGAAGGGCAGAAGCCTTGGTGACACTAGAACATAACTTAGAAACTAACTTTTAACTAAAGACTTTATCTTAATATATTTACTCTACACATATCCCTTTTTTCCTAGGATAAGTTTTAGAAAAATAAGACTATAATTATTAGTTCCCTGTCCAACCTACCAACTAAATGAGAGCTCAGCACTGGAAAAGTCAATGCTTCATTCATTTTGTAACTACAATTTCCAACACAGTGTACATCACAAGTAGTAGATATAAAATCAATATCTCCTGACTCACCTCATAAAATTATTATGTACCACATGCACCTAAATGAGAGAATCTAAATATTTGAAGGTTTCCAGTTAGCTAGCTTCAGATTGATGAAAATTTTACTAGTCACACATGTCCCCAGAGCTTGTGTGCAGGAACCAATAAACTAATGTGGTTTCCATACGATGAAGCATAAACTGGAAATAAAGCACTAAACCCTAGTCTATCCCATAAATAGGCATTAACGAAATTTTTGAAAGGTAAATTATGCAAATATGTATTTAAGACATTTAGACATCATGGATCATTGACCTGTTGGGCCTCAACAACTTTCTCAAAACCATTAGCATCTATTATGTAAATTCATATTTACAAAGCTAATAAACTGCACATTAGTCACTCAACAGCTGGATAACTTAGCTTGTGGTGGCCTCATGTTTATATAGCCAGGTTTATTTTGCTTTTAGGAAAAATAGCCAGAATATAATAACTGGAGAGCTGAAACTTGAATACAAGCAGGGAGGTTTTTGTCTCTTTCATTTTTAATACCTTTAGACTTTTCAACTGGGCTGACACGATTCAGAGTAATTGATGGGTTTTCTTATAATGTAAACAACCAAAGTCAGAATATCTAATATAACTGCACTGCTCCTGAAATATGCATGACTTTCCATTGTTTTTAATATATAAAACTTATGACTTTAAGATGAACTGGAAGTTATGTAGCAAAACAGTTTGTAGAAACAAATGGAAATGAAGTAAAAATAATCTTACTGTTACAACTCAACTACAAATTCATCGTCATATTTAACTCACATGAATAATGTCATCTCAAAATAGTCTATTATTTCAAAAGAAATTTAGCAGTGGCATAGCACTGTTAAGAGACCATTTTCAAAGTGCTGGATTAGCAGTCTGGAGTCTCAGCTTTCTATTATTGTGCTGTCCTTCCAACAACAACAGAGATAGAAAGGCCGATTTTCATTCTGTTACAATTTATTATTTTTTGAGCTTTTTATTATGTATTTAAAAATCAAGTAGTATATTAATTAAAAAATTATACTGTATTAAAAACTTATAAACTATATCAGAACTACCAAAGATACGACAGGGCTTTTTCTGCAAATTCTCTAATTCACAAATTATTGGACTCAAAAATGTAGTATATGAAATGCCTCTAATAAATGAAATGAGATTATTTTGAAGCATCTTCTTTGGAATATTAGATTTAGCCTAGTAACCTAAAAAACACTCTGGTTTTCTGCATCAGGCATCTCAGCTTCTTCCTTACATCCATGACACAACTCCTGCTTCCTTTTTTCACCCTCCAAAAAATCACTGCATCTCCTTGCAAGGGGTATATTCACATGAAAAACTCTTTTAGGGGCTCTTAAGTGACTTCTGAGTACTCTAACTAGCACAGTGGCTGGTCAAAACTTAGTGTCCAGTAAATACTTGTGAAATCCAACGAATAACTCAAAGTAATGTGGCTTTAATGGCAGACAACGAGCCTTGGTAGGACAGTGACAAAAAGATACATACAACTGGAGAGAGCCAGAGAACTCTTTGACTTACAAACTTGAGCAATGGCTATTCATAGGCTAGACCTACCTGAAAGGACTAATTTACCAAATTACGTGAATATTTTGACCATCATTTATTACTAGAACCTCACTGATACCTGACAAGTTTTAGATGAATATTAAGCAAGTTTCAGTGACTAAATACTTAGGTTCTTCTGATGCCATTTCTACCTTTATCTTCAGTGTCTAGCCTTATTATACATTTAGCAGGTGCTCAAACATACTTGTTTAACAGATAAGTTCCGGGTTGATAAATCACTTTAGATGAACTGAGTAGTCAAAATACGTATTTTTTTCATTCAGGCAAAATGCTCCAAAAGTTTGAGCATTTAAAGTTATTTAAGGCTGCTTTTCTTTTTGATGGGTGGGGTCAGGGACATTAAACACAACACTTCCCAGCTAAAATCCCAAACTAGGAGTTCCCATTGTGGCTCAGTGGGTTGAGGACTCAACACAGCATCCATGAGGATGTGGGTTCAATCCCTGGCCTGGCTCAGTGGGTTAAGGATCCGGCATTGCCGTGAGTTGTGATGTGGGTCACAGATGGGGCTCGGATCCAGTATTGCTGTGGCTGTGGCATAGGCTGGCAGCTGTGTCTTCAATTCTACCCCTAGCTGGTGAACTTTCATATGCCTCAGGTGCAGCCATAAAAGGAAAAAAGAAAAAAAAAGAAAAAGGAAAAAAATCATAAACTACTAAACAAATCCATCCAAATTATTTAATCAAAAAGAAATATTTATTATACTCAAACTATATCCTGGGCAATATATCCAATAGATAAAATATGCTATTTAGGCCTTCTGAAAGCAATGAATGGAAAGCTAGTTTTATACAAACCTGTCAGTAATCCTAATTTGAGAGTAAACCCATTGAGGGTCAGGTTATGTCATATCTCCCCACAGCACCTTGCAGATGACAGGCTTCACGAAAGTGAAGAATGAATGAGTGAGAGAATGAAGATTTTATAAAACTATTTCCTCAGGCCCTGATTAAATGATGCTAATTTTTAAAGTAAATTTATATTTTTACTTAGCACTTAAATTGAAGGTAAAATTCAGAAAACTATTACATCTCCATTTATGAAACACGAAACAATCTCTCATACACACATACACAAATATGCTATTCTTGGTGTTTCATGATTGAGTAAAATGAGATATGTCCACGTTCAAAATGGATTCAATGGCTTTGGTAATGCCACTCAGCTTACACGATAAAATTGTTAGGTTTGTTCCATATGATTTCTAAACTGCATTCCTACTGAAATATCATCTAAATGTTTATGTCAAAATTCTAGTACATCTGTAAGATGAGAAAACTGTTACTATTCCTATGTCCCTTGTTTGGTAACAATCACAGGGTTCAGAATTCGTTATAATGACAAAATAGCACCTGATGGAAAAAATATATAATTGATCTCTCTTTACTGTGATTATCAACAAAAAGAAAATCCTCAATACTTTACCAGAACAATGGACAAAAATATGCATCTGAAATATTATTATTGTAAAAATGGAAGCAAGAGAATTCCTCCTATATAAAAGCAGAGAAAATCAGATTAGAATTTTATTTTCAGTGTGATAACATTTTTTTTTTTTTTTTTGCTTTTTAGGGCTGCACCCACAGCATGTGCAAGTTCCCAGGGGCTAGGGCTCAAATCAGAGCTACAACCGCTGGCCTACACCACAGCCACAGCAACGTGGATCTGAGTCACATCTGCAGCCTACACCACAGCTCACGGCAACACCGGATACCCAACCCACTGAGCAGGGCCAGGGATCGAACCCACAACCTCATGGTTCCTAGTCAGATTCGTTTCCACTGCACCACGACGGGAACTTCTCGGTGTGATAACATTTGCAAATTTTTTATTTTAATGATCAAATTAAACATCACTTCTCCAGTTTTTCTTTTCTCGCATGCACCTCTTTCCCAAGCTCACAAAGAAAAAAGAGAGAGAAAAGGAAGTACAATTTCCTTCAAACTATTTCCTCTCTAATCTCTTAATCTTTGGGCCAATTTCTGAGCTCATTTAGACCTGCTCTTAAAGCCCTTCTGTTCTTGCCTGACATGCATCAAGCTTGCCCTTACTAAACTTGGTAGAGCAGGCAAAATGGAGAACAGAGAGGAAGTTGTGGGAGCTGAAATAGACCAATCTCCTGATGCTCTTTCTGGTTTTATCTTTTCTAGTCTATTCTTGCTATAAACTGAGGTAGAATGCAAAAAGGTGTCAGTTTTTCTAAGAGGAATGTTCTCATACACTGTTGATAAAAAAAACAGAGATGCAACAGAGCTCAAGGCAGACTCCAGAGTGCCTGAAATCTTGTGAAAAGAAAAAGCCACCTAGGGTTCGGGTTCTCAAAGCAATGGGTTGGAGGAGATGCAAACAAAGGGAAGTTTTAAGCTACCAAGGGAGAATTAAAATGAAAAAAGGCTGCACCTTATTTTGATGATAATTGACATACAAATTGTTTGATTTCAGCACAAATTCAGTTCAGCATTTTGTTTTTCAGTCAAATGTGGATAGTTTCCAAAATATGTTAAGACAAAACTGGTTCTAAAATAATTTTTTGCTTAGGTCTGCCTATACCCTACATAACCCTCCCAACTAATTCACAGTGGTGTCTAATGTATTCTTATCCCAACTTGTCAAGATTCAAATGTATTAAAGCCCAAACTTAAGATGAGATGTATGGTATTGCAACCAATAATATGGAATAAGATGAGATGTATGGCATTGCAACCATTGCCCAAGAATGCCTCGACTTAGCTCATATATAGTGAAATCTGACAACCTCCAGAGAGGAGGGAATCCCTTCTCCAATTCCCACATTACCCTAACCCACCTGTGAATTGCTGTGAATAACCTTGTACCATTAACCCCATGATGTTAAACATTATTACGCTGATGTTATTAATCTCCTCAACAATATAAGCCAGCCAGGTACCATTCTCTCTCATCTATCTCATTCCCATACTATTGTCTATTTACTCTTTCATAAGCAATCTCCCTTACCAAAATTTTTCTTGTGCCATCTAAACTCTCTATTCCCTAGCAAACTTTCTTGTATCTCCACTATCTTGCCTCCATCCTCTCCTCTGCAATTTATTTTGAATGCCTTACGTATTTCAGTGTCAGGGGATAATGTCTCATCAGTGCTACTTTCCAATCATTATTCTTTCCCACCTATAAAAATCTGAAATTCTTTGATACTTATGCCACTGAATGACAGTATCTAATAGAATGGCCTCATTACTGCCAATGCCAGCAGATTTTTTAGGACCATCTTACTGGTCCTCTCTGTTGAATTCCTTACTGTTTACCATGTTTTCATTAAAACAGCTGGTTCCCTTGACTTTGATAGCATTTCTTCCTCCTAATGCTTCTCACATGGCTCTGGTCATCCTTTATATGTCCATCGTTTTCACAAGGCTCTACCTGCCCTCCACGTCAGGGCTCCATCTTTATCCTACTCTTATTCTTCACACATTTATCTTGGATGATATTACCCATCATCATTGTTTCACTAATTTCCCTATGAGGATTCCTGTATGTCTAAATCCACCTCTGAACATCAGGTTCCTAAAATTCAATGTTTGTAGCATACGCCTAATTAAATGACTCACAAGTACCAAAGTCACACTTAAAATTCATAATCCATTACGTTCCCTGACCAAATGTGCTTTTATTCCTACATTCTTCACTTTAAGAAATGGCCCCCTCATTCATCAAGATACTCAGAAACCTTGGAATCATTCAAGATTTTTCTCTCAACCCACAGAAGTTCTACTAGTTTATCAAAATTAAAGAGTGACTATTCAACTGAATGTATTATTTTCCAGGTGATCTTCTAAGCATTCTTACACACTTATCTAATCTTTATAACAGAAATAATATTACTTCCTTTTTACATATGAGTAAACTGAGATAAATGGGTATTAAAACACTTGTCCAAGATTGTACAGAGGCAGAATTCAAACTAAGGGAGTCTGGCTTGACAAACCATGTTTCTCATTTATTAAGACATGCTCCCTCTTCAGTTCTAATAGTTAAACTAGCTAACACAAATTCTCCAGGAACTGATCACTACCAGCATGCCACATATAATCTCCCAATACTTCCTGCCCTGCACTCTATGCTTTCTGAATACCAAACATTTGTAGTTCATAGCCGCTACAGATCTCTTCCTCTATCTTTGTTCATGCTTTTCCTGCTACTTAGAAGATTCCTCTCATCTTTTCCACCTCCATGCCCTGCTAACATTTAATAACTCAATATTAAATTTGCTCAGATTTCTCTCAACCAAAAGCACTCTTTAAATACCCACATTGGATTGCAGGTGTCTTTTCCATATCTGTCTAGTCCCCAGTTTACTGTTCTCTTTTTATCCACTATAGTCTATTAATAACATCTATTTACTGATAAACCACAGGATTTTAAAGAACAAAGAACAGAGGTTTTTTAAAAAATTTTATCTTCAGTCTCCAAGGATCTATTTAAATGTATGACAGATAAAAGTCTACATAGAGAGAGCTCTTGAAATTTGGCTATAGATTCTTGCTGATAGGGTTAAAATTCCATCTCCATCGCTTCCCTATATATGACTTTAAGCAAGATATTTATTCTCTAGAATGCTACTAACCTAGAAAATTGTTGTTACATATTTTCCTATGACCACTATGTTGTTGACAAAAAGGCAGAAACATAAGTAAACTTCATCCTATTCAACAGAGTACTAATGACATTTATCTTGTTCTAAGAAACTGTTTCTTAGATTTATGAAAAGACATATAGCCCACAATACAGCACAGTCAATCTAAGCCATTAACCTAAGAATTAATGAGAAAAAAAATTCAAAATGCCAATGGATATTGGACCAATACTGAAGATCCCATAACAAATCTGTATTCCCTGGGGTACTAATTAAGGGTCTTTTCATTGCAGTCAACAGATAGCAGATACTGACTCTGACTAGATTAGCTATAAGGGAGAATTTATTGGAAGAGTTCTGCTATACTTCAAGATGTTGCAGAAGGAATCGAACAAAAAATTTTAGGACAGGAAGAAATTCAAGTACCTCTAAGGAATCTCAGCACTGGATTTCAAGAATATGCTTATTGCTAGAAAACTACCACTCAAGTGATTCAACTCTAATCATAGAGTCATAATCATTTACTCTGTTTTCATATTCCAATTTTTTAAAGAGAATGTGTAGCCCCAGTTTGTATCAGTGGCTCTGGTCAAAGGTCAGTGTCATATATTATAGAAACCAATCCTAGAGAAAGGAGAACATGTCCGAAAAGTGTCTTATGTAACTAAGTTTTTCAGCATTAAAAAAAGTACTTCTTTAACATTTAATACAATAAGACCCCAAATAATTGTTCTACTTATTGAATGAGAGACAACCCAAATGATTAAAAAGAGAAAGAAAAACATCTTCCTTGGTGTCAGTAAAGTGAAGCCTTTCAAAGATACAAAGAATTCTGAAATAAGTATTTTTTGATACTAAAGGCTGAAGTCAAATCACAGAAAAATAGCCCAATGTGGCAGATAATTTCTGCTTCCCCAAAAATGTGGCAGAAAGGAACAGCCATCTATGAGGATCTTTTTTCTTCCTCTTCCACGTTAGAGTTGATGCATGGAAGCCATAGCCATAGACTACATTTCCCAGGAGCACTTGCATATATCTAGATGGAGCCTCTGTCTTTAGTTCTTATCAATAGAGAGTGCTTGAAATAGTGTGTTACTATCTATACAGACTTTTAAACACATGAGTCTTCTCCATGTGTTTTTCCCTTTTCTACTGGTTGGTTCTGAAAATGGCAGTGCCCATGGAAGGAGCCAAAATTTCTGAAATATTTCATGGAGGAAAGCCTCCCATCAGCCAGGAACTATTCCATGAATAAGAAATAAGTCACTAAGAGTTGGGGGTCCATTTATCACTGCAGATAGCATTAATCTAGAATCTGATTCCAGAAGAAGTTGAAAAAAACAGAAGGAGATATAGTTTTGGATGACAATTGCTGGATTTTGCAAGATTTTACAGAGATGAACTCAGGCAAAAGTTAGCTGGTTTGAGAAGCAAGGAAAATATTTATAAAATCTGACTGCTTCCAGATCATGATGGAAGGTAATTTAAAAGGAATGTGTGTGTGTGTGTGTGTGTGTGTGTGTGTGTGTGTGTGTGTGTGTGTGTATGACTGGGTCATTTTGCTATATAGCAGAAATTGGCACAACATTGTAACCCAACTACACTTTAATTAAAATTTTTTAATTAAAAATTAAAATTAAATAAAATGTAAAATAAAATCTGACCGCTTCCAGACTTCAAATAAGTGGATAGGTGGAAGATGAAATTTAAAAGAACTTGCAGCAAAAACAAAAACAATAACAAAAGCAAAAAACCTGTTAAGACTGATCAGTTAAACACAGTTTAGCCTTATGAAAAGAAATCATTAGGGATGCTGCCCTTTTAGTCAAAACTATTATTTCAGATTGGCTTTGAGATAGCAATCA
Organism: Phacochoerus africanus; assembly: GCF_016906955.1. NCBI lineage: Eukaryota > Metazoa > Chordata > Mammalia > Artiodactyla > Suidae > Phacochoerus > Phacochoerus africanus. Next base: position 48,119,364 of record NC_062556.1, on the reverse strand, counting down.
TTACATCAGAAAAACAAATAAGAACTAAGAGTCAAATAAATAATGTATATTAGAGAACTATATCTAGGAAATTACACGACGGGGGCACGGGAGGCAGGGGGAAGGTGAATCCTAACAGTGGAACTGACTGGAAACAAATAAAGCAGATGTTTGGTGAGAGTAATCACAAGTATATCTTCAAAAAGGCTTTGACTGTGAAGATTTTCAAACAACTCTCTAAGTTTTCCCCTGAAAACTTGCGTAAGCAAAAAGTGGCTAAAAACCTGAGCAGATATAAGCATATTACACACCAACACCCCCTTCAGGGGTGCCCATGGAAGACCAATGGGCAAGATGGTGCCAGTGGCCATGGAGAGCCATGAACAGAAGGGTTCCTTCCAGAGTTACACCAAGCACCTAAATAAGGAACTTCTTCTTCTGGCAGAATCTAGCCCACCAGGCTACTGCTACAGACCAGTCATGGTATCTTTCAGGTCTTTCTTTTCTAGACTCGATGCCTGTACTCCACCACTGTATACTGCGTATGTGTGTGCTCAGCAGGGTGTCAGGAAAAAAAAGAAACTCGTCTTTAGTCTCTAGGTTGCCAGATTTTCAGGCGCCACATCTGGGTCTGATAGAAGGGACTGACATTGTCCAGGGATACTGGGTTTCGAAATGGACAAAGGAACAAAGTTGGGAATTTAGGCTATCTTCCTCAAAGAGGGAGTAAATGCAGAAAGAAGGGCACCAGTGTACAAATGGATATCTGGTAGCCAGAAGGGAAGATTCTGGCAGAGGTGGTGAGCAAAACAGTGTGTTTCCCCAGCAGGCAACAGTTCCTGTTCCTTCCCTTTTTATGTGGCAATTTCTTACAAATGGAATGAGAGGAGAAACAATGCCTGTGACTTTCAGTCCAGCATTTTGAAGAAGCAGATATGTATTCTTAATGTTTTATTTTGCTTCAGCCAGCTTGATACAAAGTTAAGGAATTGCCAGGGTATGGATGAACCATAAAATGGGAGGCATCTCAGCCACTGGATTATTTCAAGGTGGAAAGATACACAGAATCAGGAACACTACTTGGGCAATTACAGGAGAGAGAAAAATCAGCATCTATTGTGTTAATTGCTAAAATCTGAGGAATGGAGATTTGGTTTTTAATTTTAATCATCTAGAAGTTGCTAACTATAATTTATGCTTCAACATGAAATGGAAAACATACAGATTTACTCTACTGCCCCAGAAAACACTCTACTAAAAATGACAGAAGGGGAAAAATAAATATAAACACAAAGAGAACAAAGTAAATGACAAAGGAAAGTAATGTCAATGACATTTGGAAAACTGTAAAATATATAACTTAGCAAAGTTGATGAATTATCAAGAAAATCAATGCCATAGAGCTTAGATGGATTTAGGAATTGGAGACCAAAGATACTTCTGAACATGGATATGAGAGAGATTGATGATGGAAGAGTTTACTGAAAATCTATAAGGAGCAGCTAGACCTCGAGAGCCCCACAGAGTCCAGCTGCCTCTTTCTTAAGAAGGTAGAAACTGTGGGTCAACCAAAGGGATTCAGGAAACAGGCACAGCAGGAGAGAGGGATGTCAGTCTTCAAAGAGAATTGAACAATGAGATCCCTTTCTACCACCCAACCTCTTTTCTCTGACTCAGCTCTGAGGGTCAAGTCATGACCAAGTTTGCTCCCATGTCCTCTGACCCATGCCAGTCAGAAACTGGAGGAGAGGAAACTGACCTCCGATAAGGTAAGGCTCTCATCTGTACTAATACTTCTGGATTCCTCAGAGGAATATTTGGGTTTGAGGCAGCCACAAAACAACTCTCAAAAAGTCGTACTGATACACAAAGAACATCTAATCAGTTGTGGGGTTGTTTGTTTGTTTTTAGGGCCACACCTGTGGCATATGGAAGTTCCCAGGCTAGAGGGTAAAATGGGGATGATAGCTGCCAGCCTATGCCACAGCCATAGCAACATGGGATCCAAGCCACTCTGAGACCTACACTACAGCTCACAGCAACACTGGATCCTTAACCCACTGAGCAAGGTGAAAGATCGAACCACAGTCCTCATGGATATTAATCAGGTTCATTGCTGCAGAGCCACGATGGGAACTCCCTCCAATCAGTTTCTAAGACTGCCATCTTAAATATGAATGGATATCCAAGGTTCACTGGACATTTTAGGAAAGGCTCCAATATGAATGAGAAGGACCAAGACAAACTACAGTAGCCTCACCTTATCTGCTAGTTTCACTTTCCATGGATTTAGTTACCCGCAGTAAACTGCTATCTGAAAATATTAAATGGAAAAATTCATAAATAAACAATTTATTAAATTTAAAATTGCTCTCTATTCTGAGGGGCCTAAAGAAATCCCTTGCTGTTGTGCTCTAATCTGCCCAGGATCCCCAGCCACATCTCCTGACACCCAACTATAAACACTGTCCTTGCCGGATTACTCAGAATCACCGGAAGCAGATGCCCCTCCCTTTGAACCACTGTCAGAAAATCAACAGTAGTCTAACTCTACATCACAATGCCTATATTATTCACCTCACTTCATCTCATCGCATAGGCATTTTATCATTCCCATCACAGGAAGAAGGGTGAGTAGAGAGAACAAGAAGATATTTTTAGAGTCCACAGTCACATAATTTTAATTACAGTGTATTGTTGCAGTTGTTCTATTTTATTATTTATTGTTGTTAACCTCTTATTGTGCCTAATTTATAAATTAAACCTTATCATAGGAGTTCCTGTTGTGGATCAGTAGGTTAAAAACCCAACACAGTGCCTGTGAGGATGCGAGTTCAATCTCTGGCCTTCCTCCATGGGTTAAGCATCCAGTGTTGCTGTCAGTTGCAGCATTGGTCTCAGATATAACTCGGATCCTGTGTTCCTGTGGCTGTGGTGTAGGCCAATAGCTGCAACTCCAATTCAACCCCTAACCTGGAACTTCCTTATGCTACAGATATGGCCATAAAAAGAAAAGAAAACAAACAAAAAATCTTATCATAGGTATATGTGACAGGGAAAAACATAATATATATATATATTATGTTTATAATATGTGTATATATATATAGGTTCTGATATTATCTGAGGTTTCAGACATCCACTAGGGGTCTTGGAAGGTATCCACATGGATAAGAGGAAACTACTTTAACAGCTATAAGGAACGTAAAAGAAAAGGAAAAAACCCAGCAAACAAACAAAAAATCCAGCAAACTAAAAACTGAATTGAGGATTTCAGGAAGATAAAAACATACAGTACATCTATGAAAAAGTATAGCAGAGTCCAAAAGAGACCTTTCATGGAACAGAATAAGACTTCCGGATGTTAAAAATGTGATGACAGGAATAAAGAATCCAATGGCACGATTAGGGTATAAAGTTGAAGAGACATCCCAGAAAGTTAAAGAAACAGAAAAGGAAAATGGGAGGCAAAATACAGGAAAATTAGAGAATCAGTACAAAAGGTCTAACATCTAATTGAGAAGTGTTTCAGCAAAAGAGAAATCAGAGAGAACAGTGGGGAGAAAGTTGTAAAGAACATAAAAGACAAATCTGAAAAAACGGAAGAGAATGAACCTCCAGTTCAACTGGCACAATATAAATAAATAAATAAATGTTTTAAAACACCCCACAGTGCATTTTTCAGCACTCTAGGAATACAGAGAAAATCTTTAAGCTTTTAGAGAGAAAAATGCTCACACGCAAAGATGCAAGAATCAGAATAGCACTTGGTGTGTCAGCAGAAAAACAGACCTTAAAGGACCATGGAGAAATGCTTTCAAAATACTGAGGCCCAAATGCATTTTCAACTAGAATTATGAAAGCAATCAATCAGTTAAGAATGAGAATAAAACAAAGTCATTTTCAGATATGCAGGTACTCAATTTTCACTCTCCATGCATTTTTATTTTTTTTTAAATAAGACCTCCTGGAGAATATGTTCCAACAAATGAGGGATTAGGCCAAGGAAAAGAAAACACGGGATAAAAGGCATGGAGAAGCCAACACAAAAGAAAATAGAGAAGAAAACTGAAATATTAAAAGGCAATAAATGGTCCTAGAGAACAATCTACTAAAAAATCTGTAAGAAAAATACTTGAAGTCAGCCTTTCTGAAATTGGCATGTAAGGCTGGAGGACAAACAGAACAAGAAGTAAGAGTTTTCTTTGTGTAAGAGTTGGAAAGGATGTGAAATATCTTCTACCATTTCATTATACAGGTGACAGAACCAAGATTTAAAACTATTAAATTACCTCCTTTTGTTTCATATTCAGTCCACTTTTACTAGAAGCCCTTGCGAAGAAAGTTGGTTGCACATAATTAAGGAGGAGTAAAGGCTGCACTCAGGAATGTAGAGAACCATCTTTATTTAATTTTTATAGTTTTACTTTTGAATTTTTATTATACTTGATTTACAATGTTCTGTCAATTTCTACTGTACAGCAAGGTGACCCATATATACATACATACATTCTTTTTCTCACATTATCCTCCATCATGTTCCATCACAAGTGACTGAATATAGTTCCCTGTGCTATACAGCAGGATCTCATTGCTAATCCATTACAAAGGCAATAGTTTGCCTCTGCTAACCCCAAACTCCCAGTCCACCTCACTTCCTCCCCCTACCCCTACCCCTCAACAACGACAAGTCTGTTCTCCATGCCCATGAGTTTATTTTCTGTAGATAGGTTCATTTGTGCCATATATTAGATTCCAGATATAAGTGATATCATATGGTATTTGTCTTTCTCTTTCTGACTTACTTCACTTAGTATGAGAATCTCTAATTCCATCCATGTTGCTCCAAATGGCATTATTTTGTTCTTTTTTTTTTTGCTATTTCTTGGGCCACTCCCGCGGCATATGGAGGTTCCCAGGCTAGGGGTCTAATAGGAGCTGTAGCCACCGGCCTACGCCAGAGCCACAGCAATGTGGGATCCGAGACGCGTCTGCAACCTACACCACAGCTCACGGCAATGCCGGCTCGTTAACCCACTGAGCAAGGGCAGGGACCGAACCCGCAACCTCATGGTTCCTAGTTGGATTCATTAACCACTGCACCACGAGGGGAACTCCTATTTTGTTCTTTTTTATGGCTGAGTATTATTTCATGCATAAATATATATCACATCTTTTAATCCACTCATCTGTTGATGGACATTTAGGTTGTTTCCATGTCTTGGCTATTGAAAATAGTGCTTCAATGAACACAGGGGTGTGTGTATCGTTTTGAATGAAAGTTTAGTCCAGATATATGCCCAGAAGTGGGATTGCTGGATCATAGGGTAGCTCTATATTTAGTTTTCTGACATACCTACATGTGGTTTTACATAGTGTTTGTATTAGTTTACATTCACATCAACAGTGTAGGAGGGTTCCCTTTTCTCCAGACCCTCTCCAGCATTTATTATTGGTAGATTTATTAATGATAGCCATTCTGACCTGTGTGAGGTGGTACCTCATCTTAGTTTTGATTTGCATTTCTCTAATAATTAGTGATGTTGAGCATTTTTTCCTGTACCTGTTGGCCATCCACATGTTTTCTTTGGAGAAATGTCTTTTTAGGTTTTCTTCCCATTTTTCAATTGGGTTGTTTGTTTTTTTGCTGTTAAGTCGATGGGTTGTTTGTATATTTGGGAGATTAATGCCTTCTCATTCACACTGTTTGCAACAATTTTCTCCCATTCTATAGGTTATCCTTTCTGTTGTTGTTGTTGTTTTATGGTTTCCTTTGCTATGCAAAAGCTTGTAAGTTTGATTAGGTCTCTCTGGTTTATGTTCATTTTTATTTCTCTTGCCTTGGGAAACTGATCTGAGAAAACATTTGTGCAGGTTATGTCAGAGAATGCTTTGCCTATGTTCTCTTCTAGTAGTTTTATGGTGTCCTGTCTTATGTTTAAGTCTCTAAGCCATTCTGAGTTTACTTTGTGCATGGTGTGAGGATGTGTTCTGGTTTCATTGATTTACATGCAGCTGTCCAGTTTTCCCACCACAACTTGCTGAAGAGACTGTCTTCTTTCCTATTTTATATTCTTACCTCCTATGTCAAAGATTAATTGACCGTAAGTGTCTTGGCTTATTTCTGGGTTCTCTATTCTATTCCATTGGTCTTTCTGTCTGTTTTTGAGTACCACACTGTCTTGATTACTATAGCTTTATAATATTGTCAAATCTGGGAGAATTTTGCCTCCTGCTTGGTTTTGCAATGCTGGGTCTCTATGGTTCCATATAACTTTTTGGATTGTTTGTTCTAATTCTGTGAACAATGTCAGGGGTAATTTGACAAAGATTGCATTAAATCTGTAAATTGCTTTAGATAATTGGCCATTTTAACAATATTAATTCTTCTAATCTCAGAGCATGGAATATCTTTCCATTTGTTTGCATCCTCTTTAATTTCTTTGATAAATGTTTTATAGTTCTAAGCATATAAGTCTTTCACTTCATTGGTCAGGTTTATTTATGTATTTAATATTGGGGGGTGCAATTTTAAAAGATATTGTATTTTTATATTCTTCTAATATTTCACTGATAGCATACAGAAATGCAACCAATTTCTGAATATTAATCTTTTTTTTTTTTTTGTCTTTTTGCCTTTTCTACGGCCGCTCCCATGGCATATGGAGGTTCCCAGGCTAGGGGTTTAATCGGAGCCATAGCCACCGGCCTATGCCAGAGCAACAGCAACATAGGATCTGAGCCACATCTGTGACCTACACCACAGCTCACAGCGACGCCAGATCCTTAACCCACTGAGCAAGGCCAGGGATTGAACCCGCAATCTCATGGTTCCTATTCGGATTCGTTAACCACTGTGCCACGACGGGAACTCCTCTGAATATTAATCTTGTATCCTGCTACTCTGCTAAATTTGATGATCACCTTGAGTAGTTTTTGTGTGGAGTCCTTAGGGTTTTCTATATATAGTATCATGTCATCTACATATAGTGATAATTTTACCTCTTCACTTCCAATTTGGATACATTTTATTTCTTCTGTTTGTCTGGTTGCTGTGGCTAGGACTGCCAATAGTATATTAGATAAAAGTGCTGAGAGTGGGCATCCTTGTCTTGTTTGGGATTTTAGCAGGAAGGCTTTCAGCTTTTCTCCATTGAGTATTATATTGGCTGTGGGTTTGTCATAAATGGCTTTTATTATATTAAGATATATTCCCTCTAGACCTACTTTGATGAGAGTTTTTGTGATGAATGGATGTTGGATTTTGTCTAATGCTTTTTCAGAATCTGAAATGATCATGTAGTTTCTGACTTTTGTTAATGTGGTGTATGATGTTGATTGATTTGCATATGTTGAACCATCCTTGTGAACTGGAAATGAATCCCACTTGGTCATGGTATATGATATTTTTTATATGTTGTTGGATACAGTTGGCTAAAATTTTGTTGAGAAATTTTGTGTCTATATTCATCAAAGATATTGGCCTATAACTTTCTCTTTTGGGAGTATCCTTGTCTGGTTTTGGTATTAGAATGAAGGTGGCTTCCCAGAATGCTTTGGGGACATTCTTTGCTCATTCTTCTTCTGCCTTTTAGAAAAGTTTAAGAAGTATGAGTATAAGTTCCTCTTTTTATGTTGGGTAGAATTTGCCTGTGAATCTTTCTGGCCATGGACTTTTGATTGCAAGGAGTCTTTATTACACATTCAATTTCATTTCTACTGATCAGTCTGTTCAATTAAACTATTTCTTCTTGGAGTTCCCGTCATGGCTCAGTGGTTAACGAATCCGACTAGGAACCATGAGGTTGCGGGTTAGATCCCTGGCCTTGCTCAGTGGGTTAAGGATCCAGTGTTGCCGTGAGCTGTGGTGTAGGTTGCAGACATGGCTCGGATTCCATGTTGCTGTGGCTGTGGTATAGGCTGGTGGTTACAGCTCCAATTAGACCCCTAGCCTGGGAACCTCCATATGCCGCAGGAGTGGCCCTAGAAAAGACAAAAAAATAAAATAAAAAATAAAAATACATTATTTCTTCTTGATTCAGTTTTGGTGGGCTTTATGTTTCTAGAAAATTATCCATTTCTTCTAGGTTATCAAATTTGTTGACATATAGCTGTTTGTAGTATTTCCTTGTGGTTTTTTGTATTTATGCAGTATCCATTGAGATTTCTCCTTATTCATTTATTATTTTGTTTATTTGAGTTCTTCTTTCCTTTTCTGGGTAAGCCTGGCCAGAGGTTTGTCAATTTTGTTTACCCTTTCAAAGAACCAGCTCTTGGTTATATTGATTTTTTCTGTTTTTTGAATCTCTATTTTATTGATTTCCTCTCTGATCTTTATGATTTCCTTCCTTCTGCTGACTTTAGGTTTTATTTTTATTTTTCTAATTACTTTAGGGGATAGGTTAAGTTATTGATTTGAGGTTTTTCTTTTTTATGGAAGGCCTGTATTGCTATGAACTTTCCTCTGAGCACTGCTTTTGCAGCATCCCATAGATTTTGAATGATTGTGTTTTCATTGTCATTTGTCTGAAGTTATTTTTTAATTTTCCTTTGATTTCCTCATTGACCCACTGGGTTTTTAGTAGCCGGTTGTTTAGTCTCCATCTAGTCAGTTTTTTCTCATTTCTTTCCCTGTGGTTGGTTTCTAGTATCATGCCACTGTGGTCAGGGAAGATGCTTGAAATAATTTCTATACTCTTAAATTTGTTGAGGTTAGTTTTATGCCCCAGTATGTGGTCAATCCTTGAGAATGTTCCATGTGCACTTGAAGAGAATGTATATTCTGATTTTCTTTAATGTAATGTTCTGAAAATATCAATTGAGTCTAACCTTTCTATTGTGTCATCTAAGGTCTCTATTGCTTTACTGATTTTCTGTCTAGAGGACCTGTCCATTGACATGAGTGCAGTGTTAAAATTTCTTACTATTATTGTATACCCATCAATTTCTCCTTTTATGTCTGTTAGTATTTTTTGTATGTATTTGGGTGCTCCTATATTAGGGGCATATGTATTGATGAGTGTAATATTCTCTTCTTGAATTGAGCCTTTTATCATTAAATAGTGTTCTTCTTTGTCTTTATGCCCTTCATTTTAAAGTCTATTTTGTCTGATACAAGTACTGCAACTCCCACTTTCCTGTCTTTTCCATTCACATGAAATATCTTCCTCCATCCCCTCGCTTTAAATTTATGTGTCCTTTGCCCTAAGGTTGGTTCTCTTGTAGGCAGCATATTACAGGCTCTTGTTTTTTATCCAGTCTACCACTCTTTCTTTTGATTGGAGCATTCAGTTCATTGACATTTAAGGTAATTATTGGTAAATGTGTATTTACTGACATTTTAAACCTTATTTTCCACTTGATTCTATCTTTATTTGTTCCTTTTTGTGGTTTGATTACTTCCTTTTATTTTATGCTTGTGTCCTCTTTTTTTTTAGTTTTTGTGACTGTATTATTTGGATTTGATTTGTGGTTGTCCTGTTTTTCAAGTATGTTAGCCCCTTCCTATATCTGCTTGCTTTAACCTGATAGTCATATAGATTCAAACACATTCTAAAAAAAAAAAAAGTCTAGATATTCTTACCTTCCTTCCCCACATTTTATGATTTTGATGTCCTTTTTTTACATCATGTTTATACTTTTGATGTTCCTTGTGTCTATCATCACTTTTACAATATTTTTTTCCCTTTAGATCTGTATACTGGCTCATTTAAGTGATTACTTTCCAATTTTGATTTCCTCCATCCTTTCCTTTTCTTATTTCTTTACTATTTAGAGGAGACCTTTCATTATTTCTTTTAGAATGGGTATGACATTGCTGTATTCTTTTAGTTTTTGTTTATTGGAGAAATTCTTTATTTCTCCTTCTATTTTAAATTATATTCTTGCTGGGTAGAGTCTTCTAGGCTGCAAATTTTTCCTATTTAGAACTTTGAATATATATTGCCACTCTCTTCTGGCCTGTAGTGTTTCTATAGAGAAATCAGCTGATAGCCTTATGAGGGTTCCCTTAGAATTAATGCTTTGTTTTTCTCTTGCTGCCTTAAGAATCTTCTCCTTAACTTTTGCCATTTTTAATATGTTCTTGGTTTGGATCTGTTTGGTTGCAACTCGTTTGGAGCCCTCTGTGCTTCCTCTATCTTAATATCTGTTCCCTTTAGATTTGGAAAGTTTTCAGACAAAATTTCTTCAAATATATTTCCAATCTCCTTTTCTTTCTCTTCTCCTTCTGGAATCCCTATTTTGCATAGATTGGCCTGCTTTATACTATCCCATAGATCTCTTAAGTTGCTTTCATGTTTTTTTCATTTGGTTTTCTGCCTACTGTCCTGATTGAGTGACTTCCATTATTCTATCTTCCAAGTCACTAATTTGTTCCTCTGCCTTATTCATTCTGCTCTTCAGTGCATTTAACTCAGTTTGCTTCTCTGCAAATGAATTTTCTAATTTTTCTTGCCTTTCCTTATATTTTCTAGTTCCTTTCTAAAGTAATCGACATTACTGTTCTTATCTACTCTCAGTATCTTCATATTTGCTCTTAATTCCTTCAGTATTTTCACTATCTCCTTTTTGAACTCAGTGTCTGTTAGACTGCAGAGTTCTGTTTCATTGTTTGCTGCTTCAGGTAAAATCTCCTGTTCTTTTAACTGGGAATGGTTCCTGAGCTTCTTCATTTGTGGGGGTGTGTGGGGGTGTGTGCATGCGCACGTGCACGTGTGTGTGTATACATATCTCTTTTACAGGGCTGCACTTGTAGCATATGGAAGTTCCCAGCCTAGGAGTTGAGTTGGAGCTGCATCTGCCAGCCTACACCACATCCATGCCAGATCTAAGCCATGTCTGTGAGCTACACCACAACTCACAGCATTGCTGGATTCTTAACCCACTGAGTGAGGCCAGAGATCAAACCCATGTCCTCATGGATACAAGTCAGATTTGTTTCAGCTGTGCCACAATGGGAACTCCTTGCTTATATTTTTCTTATTCTGAGAGTTTAGGGAAAACAACTACTGCAGTCTTGGAATTATATGGGAGAGCACCCCTGTGTGTTTTGTGAAGGCTTTTTTTTTTTTTTGGCGTGTGGGTTGCTTTTGGTTTGGATGCTTGCTGTCTCTTTCCTCAGTGTGTGCAGGTTTATACCCTTGATAGGGGTTGTGCTTGGTATACGTCCTGCATGCACTTGCAGGGAGATGGAAGCAATGGGCAGGGCTAGTAGCCTGTGCCTGGTTGCTGGGCCCTTGACAGTGGTGAGGACCTGTGGGTAGGTAGCGCAGGATGCTCCTGGTTGCAGGGCCCTGGGATGTGCCAGTGACTCTCAGGCGGGTGTGGGTGCCACCCAAAGCATTTGTCAGTGGAAGCAGTAGGGTGTGTGGATTCCCAGGGGAGTGAGAGCAATAACAGGTGGTGCTTGGTTGCAGTGCTCTCTTCTACACTGTTCCCTGAGGCAACAGAGTTGCAGGTGGTGCCTGTTCACATACTTCTAGTGGTGGCGGGTCATGCCCACCTCTGTAGTCTGAGATGGCTATGGTGTTTTGCCCCCATAGCCCATAGCCTTCACAAGAAGTGCCCTGCCACCCATAGCCTGTGCAAGAGGTTCTCCGCTGCCCAAAAGCCCACGTGTGCATAGAGAAAGATATTCCTATGGTGGTCCTGCCCTTTCTTCTCTCACCCTCCCCAACAATGGCACCTTGCTTCTCCTACAGGCCAGACCTATCTCCAGGGTTCCCTTGGCTACAGCAGTCTGCTCCCCAGCCCATGGTACACTGCTCCCTAGCCCCTCAGGCTGTCTCCACACAGCCAACCCTAGTCTTCCCCCCAAAACTGACTTCCAGAGCCTGAGTCTTGGCACCCAGCCCCACTGACCATCTCAGGCGGTGGTCTCTAACAGTAGTGTATCAATGGTTCCTGTAGCTCTCTCTCTCTCTCTGCTTGGCCTTCCTCAGTCCAGCTGCTGCACTTTTCTCTAAGGCTTTGAGGTCCTGCTATCTTGGCTGATCTCCTGTTAGTTTGGTGGCTTCCCAGGGTGTGGGTTCCTTTTCTCTTTCACAGCTCCCTCTCAGTACTGGTCCTGTCCTGAGTCCTTTTTTTTTTTTTTTTCCTCTTCTGTCTTTTTTCCTTTTGTTCCACCCAGTTATGTGGAGGGTTTCTTGCCCTTTTTCGAGATTTAGGGTCTTCTGCCAGCGTTCAATAGATGTTCTGTGTGAATCGTTCTACATGTAGCAGTCCTATGTGTTTGTGGGATAAGGTGAGCACCACATCTTACTCCTCCACCATCTCTATCTTGCCTCCCCCTCTTCTTATCCAGTTTTAAAGTTTATACTCTATGTACGCTTATTATGAAATATTGGCTTTATTCCTTATGTTGTGCAATACATCCTTGTAGCTTATATTATATATTACTATATTAATACATATTACATTATTACCAATAGTTTGGACCATTCATAAGCACTAGTTTGTTCTCTATATCTGTAATTTGACTTCTTTTCTGTTCACTAAATTGTTGCATTTTTTAGATTCCACATATAAGCGATATTATACAGTATTTGTCTTTCTCTGTCTGACTTATTTCACTCAGCATAATGCCTTCCAAGCCCATTCATGTTGCTACAAATGGTCAAATTTCTTAAAGCATGATTTTCTTCCTTTTTTATATTTAGTTCAGTTTGGATCTCAGCCAAAATATTCCCATTTTCAAGAGCAAAGATATACTTTGCAGTTTATTTCTGTCCATTTCCTCTGGCATCAGATGATTTGCTTTTAGCTAAACTACTTTATAATCACATTGCTTTTACTGCACAGCTTTTGCAGCAGTGGCTATAAACTTTGGGAAAATTTTTATTGTCCTTTCAAAAAAATAATTGGCTTCTCTCAGTTTACAATGAATTCTATTTTTATCCTGAGGAATTGTATCACCCACAATATATATGCAGCTCTGGAAAGAATGCAAAGATTTGTTGCAGACTGATAAACTCTTTCATCTGCCTTTTGTTTGTGATTGTTTGCTTTGTGCTGCATAAATCCCTTCTCTTAGGAGAGCCATAATCTCAACTTTTTAAATTTTAAAACTAATATTTTCTTCTTGCTTCAGTTCTACCTGAGTTACTCCCTTCATGAATCTTCCTCTTCAAGGAAGTGTTGGTACCTAATGAGAAGATTCTGTTCTGTGCTAAGATTCTATACATGAGACACCTTCATATATACTGATGGTCGGATGGATTATTTATTCTTTCATTAATTATTTAATTTCATATTTCACCTGCTCGGAAAGGCCTATTTAAAAAAAAAGACAAGGTGACTCTGTTGTTGGCTATTTCCATATTTCATTTTTAAACTTTTGTGTTAACTTTTGCTCTTCATTTTATTTTTTCAAGTTAAGAGTATACTTAGAATACATATAGGTTCTTACAGTGGATTATGCCTGTTGTTTCACTTCTTTTACAAATCTCTGTGAGACAATCATATGATTTATTAACATCCTATAACATTGTACTTATTTTGAAAAGATATGTTTCTATCATAGCTTGATTATTTAAAGACAATTGACTCACATGCAAAAGGAAGCATCACTTTTGGGAGCAGAAGATGATGATTAAGACCTAAGGATAAAATCTTCCGAATGAAGTCATCTTAACCTAAATTAACATATGCTCTCACATTTCTATAGTGATTCACAGTTTTTAACGTATTTTCAGGTATGTCATCTCATTTGATCTTCACAACTACCCTATCAAGTAGATACAAGTGAGACTGATATCTCCATCCTGCAACTGAAAAGCCTGACCTACTTCAACCAATACCACACAGTGAATAAGCCACAGAGCTGGACCTTGAAATCAAGATCTTGATTATTCATTCCAATATAAGATTGTTAGAATGAAACAGAACCCTTATGTTAGAAATCTTTGGGAGCTTCATAAACAGCCATTAAAAATCTTTGTGAATTAGGATAAATTGTTAAACATTTCACCACCTGACTAAAGCAAACACCCTGAGGGAAAAAATTATAAAGGGATAGATTTATTGCCTAAAATAAAAGCATGACACATAATTATATTTCTAACAGGTTTCCCTTTTATAAATATAAAAACATTTCAAAATATTGAGGAATATTTTCACTGAAAAATGAATAACTCCTTTTCTCACTGGCCCAGCATAATTAATTGGTTTTATTTTTGCAAATTTTGATTTTGACTTATTCACTTCCATAAACAGTTTACATTGCCTAATCATAGTCAACAAACCATTTCATGTTCTTATTTAATGTGATATTGTATATATTTCCAAGTTATTCTTCTATCATCATAAGCAATGTTATAATGCTCATATTTGATAGAACACTATAAATCAACTATAATGAAAAAACTAAAAATCATAAAAATGATGCTATATTTATAAACATCTTTTCCCTTTATTGAAAGAAAATCAAAATAGAACTAGTTGCTCAAGAACTATGAATATTTAAAGGCTTATGATACAAGTTAATGTCTTGCTTCTCAAAAAGACTGTGAATTTGTCATTAGCAATGTAAGATGCCACCTCTTTCATCACAACTTGCTTTCAGTTGCTTAAGCCAAAAACCTCAAAGTCATTGTGACTCCTCTCTTTCTCTTCAGCAAATCCTATTGGATGTACCATCAAAATGTATCAGGAATCTGACACCTTCTCACCACCTCTACTGCCATCCAACCTCTTGTTAGGTTTCCCTGCTTTCATCCTTATGTCTATTTTTTTATATTGCTCAATGAATTTATTACATTTATAGTTGTACAATGATCATCACAATCCAATTTTATATCATTTCCATCCAATACCCCCAGCACATACCCCCAACCCCCAACCTCTCTCCTTTGGAAACCGTAAGTTTTTCAATATCTGTGAGTCAGCATCTGTTCTGCAAAGAAGTTCGGTCTGTCCTTTTCTCAGATTCCACATGTCAGTGAAAGCATTGGATGTTCATATCTCATTGCATGGCTGACTTCACTTGGCATGATAGTTTCTAGGTCCATTCATGTTGCTAAAAATGCTGGTATTTTGTTCTTTTTAATGGCTGAGTAATATTCCATTGTGTATATGTACCACCTCTTCTTGCTCCACTCCTCTGTCCATGGACATTTAGGTTGTTTCCATGTCTTGGCTATTGTAAACAGCGCTGCAATGAACATCGGAGTACATGTGTCTTTGCAAGTTGTGGTTTTCTCTGGGTAGATGCCCAGGAGTGGGATTGCTGGATCAAATGGTAGTTCTATTTTTAGTTTTCTGAGGCATCTCCATACTGCTTTCCACGGTGGTTACACCAATTTACAATCCCAACAGTGTACTAGGGTTCCTTTTTCTCCACAACCTCTCCAGCACTTATTGTTTGTAGACTTTTTGATGACGGCCATTCTGGCTGGTGTAAGGTGGTACCTCATCATGGTTTTGATTTGCATTTCTCTAATAATGAGTGATGTTGAACATCTTTTCATGTGTTTTTTTGGCCATCCATATGTCTTCTTTGGAGAATTGTCTGTTTAGATCTTCTGCCCATTTTTTGATGAGGTTGTTTGTTTTTTTGGTATTGAGCAGTAGGAGGTATAATTTTGGAGATTAATCCCTTGTCAGTTGATTCATTTGCAAAGATTTTCTCCCATTCTATGGGTTGTCTTTTCATGTTGTTTAGGGTTTCCTTTGCTGTGCAGAAACTTTGAAGTTTGATTAAGTCCCATTTGTTTATTTTTGTTTTTACTGTCAATACTCTAAGGGGTGGATCTGAGAAGATGTTGCTGTCGTTTATGTCAGAGAGTGTTTGGCCTATATTTTCCTCTAAGAGTTTTATAGCGTCTGGTCTTAGAGCTAGGCCTTTAATCCATTGGGAGTTTATTTTTTGTGTATGGTATTAGGGAGTGTTCTAATTTCATTCTTTTCCATGTGGCTGTCCAGTTTTCCCAGCACTACTTACTGAACAAGCTGTCCTTTCTCCATTGTATATCTTTGCCTCCTTTGTCATAGATTAGTTGGCTGTAGGTGCATGGGTTGAATTCTGGGCTTTCTATCCCAGAATTCACTGATGGTTATTTCCGTCTTTGTGCCAGTACCATGCGGTTTTGATGATTGTTGCTTTGTACTATAGCCTGAAGTGCGGGAGCCTGATGCCTCCAGCTCCATTTTTCTCTTTCAGGATGTCTTTGGCTATTCTGGGTCTTTTGTGCTTCCAAACAAACTTTAAAATATTTTGTTCGAGTTCTGTGAAAAATGTCCTTGGTAACTTGATAGGGATTGCATTGAATCTGTAGATTGCCTTAGGTAGTATAGTCATTTTGATAATATTGACTCTTCCAATCCAAGAGCATGGTATATCTTTCCATCTATTTGTGTCGTCTTTGATTTCTTTCATCCAGTGTCTTATAGTTTATAGAGTACAGGTCTTTTGTCTCTTTAGGTAGGTTTACTCCTAGGTATGTTATTCTTTTGGATGCAATGGTAAAGAGGATTGCTCCCCTAATTTCTCTTTCTGATCTTTCATTGTTAGTATATAGAAATGGCATCAATTTCTGTGTATTAATTTTGTATCCTGCGACTGTGCCATATTCGTGGATGAGCTCTAACAGTTTTCCGGTAGTCTTTGGGATTCTCTAGGTATAGTATCATGTCATCTGCAAATAGGGATAGTTTTACTTCTTCCTTTCCAATTTAGATTCCTTTTATTTCTTTTTCTTCTCTGAATGCTGTGGGTAGGACTTCCAAAACTATGTTGAATAGTAGTGGTGAGAGCGGACATCCTTGTCTTGTTCCTGATCTCAGCGGGAATTCTTTCAGCTTTTCACCATTGAGAATGATGTTAGCTCTGGGTTTGCCGTATATGGCCTTTATCGTGTTGAGGTAGGTTCCCCTTATGCCCACTTTCTGAAGAGTTTTTATCAGAAATGGGTGTTGGATTTTGTCAAAGGCTTTTTCCGTGTCTATTGAGAGGATCATATGGTTTTTATTCTTCAGTTTGTTAATGTGGTGTATCGCACTGATGGATCTGCAGATACTGAAGAACCCATGCATCCCTGGGATAAATCCCACTTGATCATGATGTACAATCCTTTGAATGTATTGTTGGATGCAGTTTGCTAGTATTTTGTTGAAGATTTTTGCATCGATGTTCATCAGTGAAATTGGCCTGTCTCTTAGACTCTGTTTTCATTTTGTTCATTCTCCACTGTGCTCAGCAAATGAATAGGGGGAGAGAATCAGAAAGACCAATTATGATGCTACTGTAATAATTCAGTGAGAGATGATGGTGGCTACAGACCAGCGTGAGTGGACTGGAGGTGGTGATGAGTGATCAGATTCTGCATATACTGAACACATTTTCAAAATAACATCAAAATAATATCCTAATGGATGGAAGTAAGATGTAAGAAAAAAGTCTACTTTATAGAAATAAATTTGGGAGTTGATGACATTTAGAGAGTATTTTTAAAAAACTATGAGACTGGGTATCAATAAGGGAGAGAATCATGAACTAAGCTCCATTATTAGGGTTCAGGGAACAGTGTGGAAACCAGACAGGAGCTCAAAAAAGAGCCACTGTAAGGTAAAAATAAAATCAAGTGAGTCTGGTGTTCTGAAAGCCAGGTGAAGAAAAGACCGAGTGATCAAATGTGAACAAATACTTATAAGGGGTCGCATAATATGAGGCTGAGAATTGAGCAGTGGATTTACTAAGGTGACCTTAATACCTTGACAAAAGCAATGTTAGTGGAGTGGTCAATATGGGACCCTGATTGAGATAAATGTAGAAGACCGAATCAATGAGTGAAAGCAACGTTTATGTAGAATTCTGCTGCAAAGCAGAGCAAAGGAATGAATTGATAATGGAAGGGGTATTAAAGGAAGATGCTTTTTTTTGCTTTTGTTGTTGTTTTTAATGAAGGCAACAGCCACATATTAATGAGTGTGTTCTAGAAGGGAGGGAAAGAAAATAACTCTTTGATGTGCTTGAAAGGTGATAAAAATGGCATCCAGTATACAAAGTGGTGGTATAGGCTTCAGATAGGAGCATTAATATTTATCTCTGATTGCAGTCAAGAAAGCACAACATATTGTGGCAGATATTGGTGGCAGGTAGATGGGTGGAATCCACGGAGAGCCTTCTGACTTTCTAATTATTTTAGTAAGACAGGAAAAAAGAGAAACATGGAGAAAATATGCTGGAGATTCGAGGCAGGAAAAGAAGGTGATGACTCATCTAGGACAGAGGGAGTGTGAATGACCACTCATGGGAATATATCTCTGGTATGATTGCCCAGAGATATTAAGAATGCATTTGAGGTTCATGGTCATGAATTCAAAGTCCATGAAGATATGTTTTTCCTTCCTGCTACATTTAGAAGTTCAGGTGTGGAGTATGGGGATTGGAATATAACCAGGATCATGATGTTTCCAAGCAACTACAAAGAAAAAAAGATGGGCAAGGAACTTTCAGGTGCAGGCAATGGAGTGATTGTAGCAACTGACCATAGGCTCTCACTAGGCTGCAAAGTAAGGAGAAGACATCAAGGGGAAAGGGAAAAGAGAAAGGAGCTGAGATTGATTAACGGAGGTCCTGGTCAGATCAAAGAATCATTGAAGTTGGGTGTCTAGAGGAAGTGGACCAAAGAGGTGGTAGTCAGAAAGTGGGATGCATTAAACTGAGTTTGTGGAAGAGTTGTAGTTAGTTGGCAATAACAAGAACTTGAACACACCTGCATCTGATCAATAACCTTCAGTCGGTTGTCTTTACAAATAAAAGCTTCAGCCCTTAGGTTAGTTTGAAGACTCTACTCACATTACTTCTCATTGTTTTCCCTAAACCCCCACTTTCCTACTTTTCCATTCTCATCCCTTAAAATTCCCTAATTCATTCCACTTCTGCCATTCTGACCTCTAGACTGCTCTTTGAGACATGCTTTGAAGTCTTGATATTGGTTGTTGCCCCAGATTCTCCCTTCCTCTCTTTCAAAGTCTTTGCCCAACTGTCATTCCTCCTATGAGACTTTCCCTAACCATCCAAATTAAATGTATACCCCAACTCAGGTCCTAACACTCCCTGCCCACCTTCTCTGCTTTCTTTTCTCCATAACATTTGCCATTTCCCAGTCCTATTACAACAACTTATTTTGTCTATTTTCTATCTTTCCCTATAGGAATATATGATTTCCATGAAAACAGAGATTTTTCTTTGTTTTAATTACAATTGTTTTCTAAGCATAGAGTAGGAACTTAATATACATTGAATGAATTACTTTTATTCATTGTCATTATTTAATTTTTGCTATGTTAGGTGTTAATGTCACTATGTTCTTATTTTAACTCTCTGACAGAATTTTTTTTCTTAAGAATTGCCTGCATATGTTTGGACTTAAAAAAAATGCCGCACTATGACCCTGGGGAAAAAATCAGCCTTAGAAATTACAACTGGTACAAATAATTTAGAGGAAGATATCAAATAATATAAATACAGAGATACAATATAGATACAGAGATATATAATATAGATTAATATCCACTATTTTGAAAGTCTTCCAAGGAGCTGAGTTCTGGGCAGTGAATGTTGGGGTAATTTTTAACTTATTAATTCTATAATTAAGACCTAAAATGTCCGTGATGGTATGAGTTTTCCCTTCCTACTTAATATGCTGCTCTGAGACTTCATAGAAATAACGATTTTTGAGCTGATACTAGGAAAAATCAGGAAGTTATGCCAAAGGGTCTACTTCCAATCGTGAAACAAGCAAACTTGGGAAAAACTTTTTTCTTCTTTCAGAATGCAAGCATCTTTGTTATCTGCAGACAGTTTTCACATGCCCATGTTCCAGTGATAATTTTACTATGGAAATCTATCAGAGTGATAATTATCTCAACAATAGCTGATATTGGAGAAGGTCACTTTGAAAACTAAATTTGAGTAGAAATTAAAAGTATTATCAAAATAAGCCTAGATTCTAAAGAAAAAAAAACTATAGACAAATATTGTGATGTAGTTAATAAATGTGTTCCTCACAGAGGTGTTAAATAGCTACTCTGAAACTACTTTCTATGTCTACTAGGACTGAACAAATTATTCAATATATTGTCAGTGATGGAAACCACATTTCTTACTGTCTGGGGAGGAAGTTACAATTAAGAAGAGGGGAGAGGGACCCTATTATGTTAGATTTGAAATGAGAGGTATCAGTATACACTTAAGAATTTCAATATTTTTATACAGATATGGAAATAAATATAGCTACACATGTATATGTGAGTGAGTATATACATGTATAATCTCCTAGTTTTGTCCATTGAAAAGGCCTGGAAGCAGTGATATCCAAATAGCAATTAGAATACCTAGATCCCAGGTAGGCTGGTTTCTAAATATCATTCTCCAGAAAAGTAGATCAAGATTCTTCAGAGAAGTGATGGGTTCCAGGGCTGGGATGAGGAAAATATAAGCCTAGATGCAAAGAGCTTCTAATGGCCAATTGTTTTTAACGAGCAATAAAATAAGTAATTATTAAATTGAATTAAAACCCATGGGGTAAAATAATTATAAACTTACAATTTAACTTATAATTAAATATTAAACTTATGTTTAAAAGTTGAATAAATAGATAAATGAGAGAGCGGCTACTTTTCTTTCTTGCTTCATATACAACCACTGTCACAGTCTTTCTTCCTTGAGAGAGCATGCACTATCTTCAGGGACTCTTGCTTCCCAGAGTTACTTAAAATTCTGCCACAGAAATTTAGAAAGTCTAAGAAAAATCTCTTTTAGCTCTGTGCCCAGAGTCCTGTCTTCTCTCCTTGTAATGGGCTAGCTCTGCTTCCCCAATTGAATAAGGCATTCCAAGGAACCATGGGCTGGGTTTTTTGTTTGTTTTGGTTTTTGAGGGGGTTAAATTATTTTAATTAATTTTTTATTGCAGTATAGTTGATTTATAATATTAGTTTCAGGTGTACAGCACAGTGATTCATGTGTGTGTATATATTTATAGTCTACATATGTATACTTTTTCAGAATCTTTTTATGTGTTATTACAAAATACTGAGTATATTTCCTTGTGCTCCATAGTAGGCCCTTGTTGGTTATTGATGGTTTAATCTGTCTCCTTCCTATCCAAGCAGCATGAGCAGAACTTATGGAGACAATCCATGATGAGGCATGACCGGAACAAGAGAAAAGGAGAGCAGAGATCCTTGCTCCCACGGCTCATGGTTTGTGTGGTGCCATCCCCCTCTTGTGCTATGGTTTTCCACCAAGCCTGCAAAATTGCTTCAGTCTCCATTGGATTTTTCTCTTATCCTTCCCTATATCCTGGTCTTACCCACTTATTCGTTTTCCGCAATCTCACAGATCCTACAGCATCATCAAGGATTGCCCTGATGGGATCCCCCCGTTGCTCCTCAGGGGGCCAGAATCTATCTCAGCTTGAGATTCTCGCATAGGTCACCTCTACCCAGATCTTCTCTGGGGGAGGAACAGCTTATCATGGGGATACCTCAGGATGCACATAATTTATCAGAGCAGACACAGAAAACTAGGGCATGGTGTCCACTCAGGGGGGTTAATGGTATAAAGAAAAACGGCCATGAACTAATGAGCTTGAGGAAGCCCAAAGAATGTGAGCTGCAGTCCCCAAACTCCAGCAAGGCCACAGGGCAGAAAGGGAGTCTTTTTTGCTTATGCTGCAAAGGATGGCAAGCTGATTACTTGGAAGCAAAAAACCAGCCTTCCATGTGAATGTAGATTTTAGTCAGCACCGAATGGCTGGCATTAACTCAATCCCAGAGCAAGAGCCAGAAATAACAGATAGTCCCAATAGCCACCCAAGACTTTTAGCCAAAAATGAGAACCAGCAGCTCGGTTCTCATTTTCTCTCTAATCAGACAACATATTAAAATACTTCAGCAAAAGTGAGGGGTTCGTCTCTGAAAAAGAATCATTGTTACTACTTTTCATTGCACCTAGTGTCCTATCAAGCATTATAAAACTCTTCTACCTTGGGAGGAAGTGATTGGAACACTTCCTTTTCCCTATGCAGGTTGAATGTATCGTCCAGGTTTACAGAGCCCTCCCTATGTGGATGCAGCTCATCCTTGGGTTCCTGGTCCACTGCTACGTTTAATACTAAGTTCATCATTTGCCAAGGAAAGAAGCACTGATTTCATTCCAATATTCAAGAATATAGCATTTTTTAAAGAGCTGGCCACATCCAATGTAATATAGCGATCAGCTACATTTTGCCTCTTCTACAGCGTCATTATTTTTCTAAGGTCTCTCATAAAATTACTAATCTAAAATGTTCAGCTTCATGTTGAATTTTAATGATGGAAATTCTAAAATGCTATGGTGTTTCAGACTCCTGACAGCTGGTTCTTTTGTCTATTACCTAATGTCTACTGGCTGGATGGGCACTGGGGTAGATTTCACCCCACCATCAGTCATGTCACAAGGCATCTGGTCTTCAAGAGTATAAAGAGATTTGGGTCTTCATTTTATGCTTGCTCAACCATGTTTTACAGAGGTAGGCAGATGGTCTTTTACAGCAAAATGACCACATACCTATACGGTGTCTTCTGTTATCAGACATTTTATTCCTTGTCATACGATGAAAATAATAAAAACTGTTAACAGATGAATGTTCTCATCTCCCTAATACACAATCCGATCAGAATGGCATTGCTTTTTGATAAACTTCCAAATCAGAGAAGAGATAACATATAAGCTTCCAAATTAGTATCAAGTTAGATTATGTTTCCAAGCATGAAAATGGCATTTCTAGTCTGGTTACACTTATGGCTTTATCAGACAGATAAATACAGCTCCACAGCATAGCACTATTGGTGTGAGATGACTTATGTTCCAAGTGTTCCTTCAGAGCAGATGCTATGTCTTATTCTGCTTGGAGGGTCCAAGTGCTAGCATCCCTAATGCAAATGTCTGTTGTTAGATACTTTTTTTTTTTTTGCTCAGATGGTACAAAATAGAATACTAGTACATTTATAAATATAGTTGCATCAAGAAAAAAAATCTTTAAGAATGTCACTTCTTACTTCTTTAGGGAAATTGTGTCCTGTCATAATGAATTCTCAGACCATCTCTCTTTGCCAGGGGTCATTTCTTACATCTTCCATTTCTGATTTGTAACAGCAGAATAATTTTGCATATCCCTGGGTGCTTCTTGGCAATGGCCTTTCAGTTCTTTTTCTATATCACTATCATCTACCTCCCAAGACACTAATTATGTGCAAGAAGGAAAATTCACAGATTCTATCTCTGACTCAAGATCCCGCCAAAATAGTCTAATGTACAGACTAGCCAGTAAATATTAAAGTATTGTTCCTACACTTCAAAATTTCTTCTTTCTCCCTACTTTTCAGCCTTAGTACTTAAGTAAGGATGATTGACATTTTTCTTTCCCTCTTAGAAAATCAAATTTTAGGGATGTCTCTATGTTGATAATAGTAATTTTACCACTACCGTTGTTTTTATTACTATTATATGAATGTTTAATATGTGCACAATAATAAACCAAGCACTTTGCAAAGATTATGTAATATAATACAAAGAAAGTCTTAATATTATTCCAAGTTTGCAAATGAAGAAACTAAGACTTACCAAAATTTCAAAGTTTGCAAAGATAATACCATGGTTATGGCCCAGCTGTGCCCAAATCCAGAATTCCATAATACTCCACTTCTTTAGTCCTCTCCTGTCAGCTTCTCATCCTGCTGTTCTTGGTACCTTGAGTACCATGGCCCCAGGAAGCTGGCATCATTTTAGTGAATGCCTCTTTTCTACCTCCCCAAACTGCCGTGAATGTATCATTACCTGACTTCTCTGTCTCTAGGGTGGAGACACTGTATATACAGGTGCTCCCTTCTCACTACAATTCTCCCTGTGTTTCTGCTCCATTGTCCAACCACGGCTCTACTTATCTCAGGTCTTGTGCAATGCCGCTCTCTGAAAGAGCCTACAGTCTGCCTACAACCACTAAGGGCCTCAGGGGAGTAATGACCCTCACTCTGCTGGGCTCATGTCTGGGATTTGCACCATTTTGCTCCCATATCTGGTTCTCAGTCATTGGGAAAAAAAACAGAACTAAACACCAAAAAAGAAACTTCTTCAGATATTCAGCCTTGAAGAGGGATAATTCCACAGCAAAGAAACATGAATGTCTGTCTACCAGAGTCCTTTTGTCATACCTTTGTCATACCTACAGTGAGACAGCAATCTGGGGGTGCTATGCGTGGTCAAGTGTACCTTGCGCTACACTTGGAATCCTGATTCTGGCTTTTCCATTATAATCATAATGGCACACTCTTATCATTTTTCTCTTAAGAATTATGCTGCCCCTTCCTGTTCTTTGGCTTTGGTAGGTAGCATCTCAATCCCTCAGTGATATCTATATACACCTAAATTCCAATTTTATTCAAGGCCCTAGTAAACCAGAGACATTTTACTGTCTTTTCTCTGAGAATTTCTTAGCTGTTAAGCACCATCTCCCCAGGGTAGACAGAGGGGCTCTAGGACGAGTGTGACAACTACCTTCATGTGCCTACATGAATCTCAACCAAAATACCCTCCTTCAGTTCAAGTTACTAACAGTGCCTATAGGGAAGCTTTTCATTCACAAATATTACTCTGAGACAGACATGTCATTAATAAATCATCAAAACCTTTTTTCTTTGGGATTTGAGATATATTTTTCTCAGGAAAAACGCATATACCCAAAGAGTATTTAAGAGGCTAGAGAGATATAATAACTCATATTCATGCACACATCCTGTCAGATGCAATCATCAAAATTCCTGGCACATCTTCATAAAATTGTTGATAAGTGATTTGGCTAAGAGTGGAGCTGGAAATAATCTGCAAATGTTTCCTCATGTTCCCTCTTCACCAGTAACAAGAGGAGGCTGTGTACCTTACTTTTAGGATTTAGTGCAGTGCATTAAAGTTAATTATTCATAATTCTACTTCTGGCTATGATAGACCAACCCACTGACTGAGTATAACTAGAAATTCTGGACCAAAAATTGGTTGAAGACATCAGACCACTAAGCCACGAAGAGAAGGTAGCAGAAGAAATAAACCCAGGTTGTCAAACCTGGCATTTGAGGCACATTTCCACCAGGAGTATCTGCCAATTTCTAGAAGAGGGGCTGAGAGTCAGATTGCTAAATCCTTCTTTCAGAACCAAATATAAATTGTTTTTAGTAGATGATAACAATATCCCAGATTGCAAAATTAGTCAAAAATTTTATATACACGGGAGTTCCCATTGTGGTGCAGTGATTAACGAATCCAACCAGAAACCATGAGGTTGCAGGTTCGATCCTTGGCCTCGCTCAGTGGATTAAGGATCCAGCATTGCCATGAGCTATGGTGTAGGTCACAGACGTGGCTCAGATCCTGTGTTGCTGTGGCTGTGGTGTAAGCCAGCAGCTATGGCTCTGATTAGACCCCTAGCCTGGGAACCTCCATATGTCACGAGTGCAGCCCAGAAAAGACAAAAAAAAAAGCCAAAAAAAAAAGAAAAAAGAAAAAAATTTTTATACAGAACATCCATTATTCAATAGAAAATAGTCTGGCCCATGAGTAACAAAGCAATGTAAGTGAAACCAAGGAAATGCAAAACGACAAAAGGAACAGACATGTGGACTATCCAAATAATGGAGCTATCACTAAGACTTTATATACAGTTATCATAGCCATGAAGATAAAAGATAAGACTGAGGATTTTTCTGGAGTAAACTAGAAGTAACAAATAAAAACCAAATAGAAATACTAAGATTAAAAGAACTAATAATAGTTGATAAAGTGCATAGTAGATTAGACACAGTTGAAAGGAGAATAAATGAAGTAGGAAATCGATCAGAAAAATACATAGTTTGCAACAATGAAGAAAATGAATAAAAAATAATGGGATAGTCATAAAGGTTACCATGCAAAAGTCCACTATGTATGCACTGAAGTTCTATTTTAAAATAAGGAGAGGAACAATTGGAAAGGAGTGATTTTAAAAAATCAAGGCACAATTTCAAGAAAATTTACAAACCACAAACTATATCAATACAAAGATGACGACACACAGATGCAAAAACTGCTATAATCCAAAGACAAAAAGGCAAACTTAAAAGCACCCACAGAAAAAAAATATTGACATATAACCATGAAATAAGCAGGAATTCATCCCTGAAGGTGACTTCAAAACACAAGCAGGAGTTTCCATTGTGGCTCAAATCTGACTAGTATCCATGAGGACGCAGGTTTGGTCCCTGGCCTCTCTCAGTGGGTTAAGGATCCAGCATTGCTGTGAGCTGTGGTATAGGTCGCAGATGCAGCTCAGATCCAGAGTTGCTGTGGCTCTGGTGTAGGCCGGCAGCTGTAGCTCTGAATAGACCCCTAGCCTGGACCCTCCATAGGTCATGGGTATGGCCCTAAAAAAGACCAAAAAAGAAAAAAAAACAAAAAAGCAATAGAAGCCTCAAAGTGTTAAAAGAAAACAACTTCCAACGGGGATTTCTATACACACACACAAAAATGAATGAAGTTGAAATTTTAAATTTTTCAGAGAAATATAAACTAAGAGTATCACCAATGGGCCATACTACAGAACAGAGTTAAGGCAGTTTTCTAGGCAGAAGGAAATGTTTCCGAATGAAAGATTGGACATTCTAGGAGAAAGGAAAAACAACTTTAGGAAAGGGTAAAAATTGGATAAATCTAAATGCATATTGTCTGTATAAAGCAATAATCATAATGGAGTTGTTTGTTTTGCTTTTTAGAGCCACAGGTACAGCATATGGAAGTTCCCAGACTAAGGATTGAATCAGAGCTACAGCTGCTGGCCTACACCACAGCCACAGCAACACAGAATCCTTAACCCAATGAGCGAGGCCAGGGATTGAACCTGCATCCTCCTGGATACTAGTTGGGTTTGTTTCTGCTGATCCACAATGGGAACTACTGAGTTTCGATTTACCTAATAAACATAACGAAACTATACTAAAACATTTGCATTAAAAATATGTATTATGATAAAAATAAGCATTATATGCATGAAATTTTAAAACAGGAGAGTGGCTAATTCACTCATTTCTCATTTAAAAGAGCTTGAAAAGTCATTATGAAGAACATAACATTTGGGGAGCTCCCTGATGGCTCAGCCAGTTAAGAATCTGCCATTGTCCCTGCCATGGCTCAGGTTGCTGCTGTAGGGTAGATTCGATCCATGGTCCAGGAACTTTTGCATGCTGCATTCCACATGCCATGGGCATGGCCAAAAAGAAAAAGGAAAACAAACAAACAAAAAGCCCCATAACATTTGAACTTGGTCTGGAAGGGGTAGAGGTAGGAGGACTTTTCAGGCAGGGGTAGTAATGTGAGCAAAGGACATGGACAAGAAATAATCTGAAATGTGAGTGAACTACATGCAGAAGAGTGTGACTACAGCAAAGGGCTATAGGGGGTCAAGGTTGGCGATAAAGTGAGGAGCCAGGGTATGGCGTGCCATTGCCTTCCACCAAGAGATTTTGGCCTTATTCTGTACTGGCACGTAATCTACAGCCTATCCATCCTATTCAGTCTTCACAATAAAAGACTGCTTTTCGCAGGGCATGTAAGTGAATGTCACCTTTAGATCTGTGGCCAAGTTGTTCTTGAACCACCATTAGCTTTGTGTTTCACAAAGGTTTCCCAGCATACAGATGAAGCATACATCCATTGCAGGGATGGAAAGCTAGATCTAGTAACATATCAATTAAAAGATTATCACGGAGTTCCCGTCGTGGCGCGGTGGTTAACGAATCCGACGGGTTCGGTCCCTGCCCTTGCTCAGTGGGTTAACGATCCAGCGTTGCCGTGAGCTGTGGTGTAGGTTGCAGACGCGGCTCGGATCCCGCGTTGCTGTGGCTCTGGCGTAGGCCGGTGGCTACAGCTCCGATTCAACCCCTAGCCTGGGAACCTCCATATGCCGCAGGAGCAGCCCAAGAAATAGCAACAACAACAACAAAAAGACAAAAAACAAAAACAAAACAAAACAACAAAAAAAAGATTATCACAAGGGTCTGGGTGAGAGATAAGGAAGAACTATGGGGAGAGAATCCAAATTGCTATGAATCCTCTGTTGGACTGTGTTGAACACACACACACACCACCACCACCACCACCACAACCCAGGAGCCCTAGGAGACTACAGAAAACACAAGCTCCCAGGAGGGAAGGTGTCCACTCACAAAAACCACCACAGGGCCTTCAGCCTTTGCCTTCAGTAAAGACCCACCTCCTGGCCCATGAAAATTTCCCAATTTAACATGTAATAAAGAAGAATCAAGGACACCCAGAACTTTCAGTTTTCAGAAACACTAATAACTCCCTTGGCTCAAATCCCATCTTCAGGATGCTGATCCTGTTTGTTTCCACCATTCCATAGCAACCAGGGCTTCTTCTAGCTCACTGCTGAGCCCGCTTCTAACTTGTCATTGCCTGAAGAGGCTGCTGGCCACCTGACACACACAAAATGTGATTCAGAATCCAAAGAGCAGGGCCAAGAGGCACCATTTGGGAAACAATCCAAATTAGTGACACCATCTGTCTCTTCTTCTACTAATGTCATACCACCCACCCTGCTTTTTTAAAAGATGGGAAAAAATTTAGGCCATTTAAAAATACAGAGGTAATTGGTCCCATTAGACTTCTACTTCTCCCATCCAGCAACACTGGCATCCACCTTCCACTGGTCATGCCAGCCCATAACTGAAAGCCATGAACTCTGGCTAGAAATCAGAGTGATTTCCCAAGACCCACCATCAACTTCCTCAGCTTTGCTTGTTTCTGAATTGGCCATTAATCCAACAAGATTTAAACTTTAGAACAACTCCAATTTCAATTTCTTTCTCTGCCACCTCCAATTTTGCTGTTCATGAATTTTGCCTCTAATCATATCTTTGGATTCTGGTTCTCTAAGCTCCTGTCTACCGTCTTCCTTGGGCAAAAACCATTGAACACGGTAGAGGCCAAGAGGAGCCTAGCCCACTCCTGTTCCATTTTGGCAAGTGATTAAGAAGTTTGACTAATTTGAGGCAAAATATAATAATGCTAAAGAATATATGATTTGGGGTTTTCCCCCTTTTCATAAGGGAAGACAGAAGAATGCAATATCACTTTTAGCTGCAGGCATCAAGTTTCATGGAGCTGGTGGCATTTGCATTATGTTTTCTATTTTTTCCAATAGAAAAATAGAAAACATTAATAGAGAGACATTAATGTAAGAGAAAAGAATTATGAAAACCAAACCTTTTGAGCCAGAGGGTGACTTGATCAAGTTCTGTGCACCTGTATGTGTAGGAGGATTCAGGAAGTGACATGAGAAAAAGAGAAGGGTACTTGGCTAGAAGAATAGGAAAATCTTCTAGAGCTGTTGGGTCATAGTTATAGATCTGGCACCAATAATTATAGTACTAAATGAATAAAATAAATTAGAAAAATAAAAAACATTTCATTGTGAAAAAATACTACTGAAAAATATGGCAATTTCAGTCATGAACATTATTGATATAAATTTATTAAATCAGCAAAGTAACCCAGTCGCCCATACACACACTTTTTTTTATCTTCCATCATGTTCTAAATCAAAAGACCAGAAAGTGAAGAAATGTTGTAAATCAGCTATACTTTAATAAAAAATTAAATAAATGCTGTTATAAATTTCCAAAAATTAAATAAATATATTAAATCATTTTTTTTAATTTTTAAAGGATTCTTGAAAAGAAAAAAAAAGATGGAGTGTGAGATTTCGCATGTGCTTGACTGAATGTCCAAATTTTAATCTGGAAATAAGGTGGTTATTGAAATTGCCTGGAAAACATTTTGTTTCCCAAGCTTATGTTTGCATAAAGAAAACCTAGAGCAAATAGAAGAATAATCCTCTAGGTATGGTAAATATTATAGAAGATAATAGAAGACTGGACATAAAAGGCTCCACTGCCAAGAAAGATGGTGTAAGATATTATGCCAGAAAAAAATATTTGAGAAATATGCCGTATCAACATGTATAGCGTGGTCACTGCAACCCCATGATTTAGTGTGGCCTAGAAATTTGAGTGCCTTCAAATGTACACATAAATATGGCAAATATAAAATTTTGATATAAATATAAAAATGACTGCCATGAGAAGAGTATGAATGGCAGGTTCCTATTTAGTAAATCACTGAATCAGTATATCAGGTTCAATGGCATGTCTTCTAAGCTCTCTCCAATTGGTCAAATGAAACAAAACAATAATATCAAGCAAAACTACTCTTTACAGCACACTTACTGCCAGACACTATGCATGTGAGTCTTTCACGGGAGTTATCTCATTCATTCCTGCCTATATCCTCAGGAGGTTCCCCTTTAACAATGAGAAAACTGAGACACAGAAAGATAAAGCTAGATATAGAGCAAAGAATAAAACAAGAATTGTTCCATAACCTGTGCTAAGCCTTCTACTACACTGCCCATGTTATATTGCTGTCTGGTCTCCTGTGAGATTGACAACAAAGAGTGAGAATGGCAAGAATAGGACAGAAGCATAAGGAAGTATATTAATCAGGATTAAATTTGACTCATAAGAGAGAACCCAAAACAGGGTTGTTGTTTAAAGAATTTTTTTTTAAATGTATTTTTCTTTCATGTGAGAGAAATTCAGAGTTAAACAGTCTGGGGCTGGGAAAGCAGCTCTGCAATGGCCAACCACCAGTCTCCTATCCTGCTGCTCTACTGTCCTTAGTATGTTGCTTCATATATCAAAACGGCTGCTTGAGCACCAGCCAGGGAGTACATAGGAGGAAGGGACAAAAAATATATAGCAAAGGCACTCATATTTTCTTTTAAGACTCTTCCTAGAAGTTGTTGCACAGCACTTCCACTTCCACTTCATTTTTCAGAACTAAGACATAGAAACATAGCTAGAACTGTAAGGAAGTACCAGAGATGTAGTCTTTATTTTGCACAACCACATATCCAATCAAAAAGTAGGTTTCATTACTGAGATAATAGAAGAGAGCAGATGTGGGGGAAGCAGCATGGCAAGATATGACTTGATCAATGACCAGACATAGAGGTAAAAGAAGGGGAGGAGCCAGTGAGGCCCCCGGTGTTCTGATTCTTCCTGATTAGCGAGCAGAAAAGGAGTAATGCCTTAAGAATAGATGGGGTAGAAAGGAGAAGAAATAGACTGGGAAACAGCATAGAGGAAAGATGTTCTATGAATGAATATGATTTTAGAGTTATAGTACAGCAGAATTATGAACAGAAATTGAATCTTTAAAACAATGCTTTTTTTCATTACTGTAACTGTAAAAATCCAAGAGTAATTCTGAATCTATTTGAACATATAAATGTTAAGCATTCAAAGAAATTTAAGTATTTTTCCACTGGAACACTTTTTTAAAATGTAAGTCATTCAAAGAATTAATAAGTATTCCAACCATTATTCTTCAGGCTTAACAATTACTACATTAACAAAAGAAATTCTGGTTCTTTAGTGAACATTGGGAAGATGGTTTCACACTGGGAAGAGGTTTTGAAAAGAAGAAAAATGAGCATTCTTAGAATCTAGGGTATCAAGCCCAGAGTCACTGAAGTCAGCAAAATAAAAGCCTGAATGCCATTTACCCAAGTTCAAGATCTTTCAAGGAGACCCAGAGGGGTAACATGAGCGTGGAATGATTAACCAGCTTTAACGATTGGTGAACTGAGATTCCATGTGTTTCGCTCTAGCTTCACTTGGATACAGAAAAGAGCCTATTAGAGAATGACCTTTGGCCAAATGTACACCGTGTTGCTCTCTTCCAACAGAAGCAGGAAATAAAAAGATGCTAAGTCAGATTTTTCTCCACCTTCAGCTAAGACCATTTTTCAGGGCAGGAGTCATGTCCTTTCACATTTCTGCCACCCTTCTGCTTGACTCAGCAGCTATTACAGGGAAGTTTCTCAGCATAAGCGTGTTGAGAAGTATCACTGAAGTGTTTTGCTCCAATCAGAATTTTGCTTTGTTTTAAGGACCTGAAGAGCACCCCATCAGCATCTGTATTTCTGGACCTGAAGGGGAAGAGGATGTAAAGTTCCTCAGATCCTGCCTACTCAGACACAATCATCCTTCAATACCACTTCTGCATTTGAGGCTTCCAGGACTGCATCTATCTTTCCATCTTCTGAATGAATGCCTCATGTTTTTTTTGTTTGTTTTTTGTTTTGGTTTTGGTTTTGGTTCTGGTTTGTTTTTGGGGGGTTTTGTTGTTGTTGTTGTTTGGTCTTTTTAGGGTTGCACCCAAGGCATATAGAAGGTCCCATGCTATGGATCGAATCAAAGCTACAGCTGCCCGTCACAGCCACAGTCACAGGAACTCGGGATCCAAGCCGTGTCTGCAACCTATGCCACAGCTCACGGCAACACAGGATCCTTAACCCATTGAGCGGGGCCAGGGATCAAACCCACATTCTCATGCATCCTAGTCAGGTTCGTTACCACTGAGCCACAATGGGAACTCCTGTAAGGCATTCATGACTCATCATTCAGCAGCTCTAGTCCAGAGTCAGTTTCACACTGGCTGGACAATCCATTGTGAAAATCAAACGTAGGTTGAAGATTATGTCATATCTTTAGTACTATGAAAAAAGTACGGAGAGCCACTCCTGTGACAATTTCACATTGAGTTAACTGTTCCTCATTTGCTAGTCTTGTTTCATTATCTAAATTGCAAGCTCCGTTAGGACCCAGAGTGAGTCTCAAGTCTCTTGGCTTCCCCCACCCAGGGCCTAGCCCAGGGCTGTATGCAAGGAAGTCTCTCTGTAAACACAATAACTGTGGGGGGCAGCCACTACAGTGGGAACAATCACCATAGTGGTTTCTTATTAAAAGGCTAAAGACCTGGTGGTTTCCAGAGGTGGTTGCCTGACCCAACATGCAGGCAATCTTTCATTTCTCTTCCCATGTACATTCATTTTTAGAGCAGGGGAAAGAAAAGCATCCTGGCCAGATTCTTCAGCAGCAAAGTTCATAAGGCAGCACAGACAACTGAGAGGAAGAGAAATCTAACCCCATGTGACTCCTGGAGCAGCGCTACCTAGAAGGAACTGGTCTGTCATTTAGCCCTTGTGCCTTTGTTTGTACTCTTTTGTTTCCTTTATTTGAAAAGGAAAGAATAATACTGATCAAAGTCGAACGGCACTGAATTTCTATCAAACTAACTTTAAGCCTGCCCTACACTATTATGTGTAAATTGTTTCATATTCTTTATGATTACATATACTCCACACTTGGATATTCCGCTATTTCTGGATAAATGGGATCTAAATGTTTTAGGAGGGGCGCTTCACTACTGAATTAATGTTTAATCCAGTAGTGTTACCAAGTTCTATGATATTTCAAAAAGCCACTGTAGCCTCAGTAGTTGGTAGGCAGCTCATAAAAGAGAAACTTGGCAGAAGGGCCGTAGACACAAGCCGTGCCAGGGCAGGATGGTGAGAAGTATGGGAGCGGCCAAACCATCCTATGAGGAAGATGGAACGCATTTATAGCTTCTGCAGATACTGCCTCTGTAGGTGCTCCCTGGCTGACTTCTCCTCCACATTCCACTGTCACTCCCCTAGTTCAGGATGGCATCCTGCCCAGTGGGAACACCCACAATGACACCCTACGGAGTTGGCAGCCTCCTCCTTCTCCAAATCATCTTTCATCCCGCCACCAAAGTTGTCTTTCCAGAATTCATGTTGGATCTTACTTCATCACTCTCCTAAACCCTTGACAAGCTCTCCATCGCTTAGTGGATACAAGTCCAAACTCAACAATCACTACAATGCCCTGTACATTCTGACCCCAAGCTTTCTTTTCAACACCTGCTACTGTCTTTTCTCCTTTCCATCCTCCCTGCCTCCCAGGCTTTCATGCACATCCTAAACACCAGGCACCCAATTACATTTCCCCCAAGCACACCCCCTTTCTTGAAAATTTATTTCCACCAGCCTAGAATACTCCACATTCTTTTTGAGCATTCTACATGCCAGGAATTGGGCATTTAGCATTTAGCATTGATTCTCTGATATGAAAAAAGAAGAACAATAAAATCCTACTCCTTATTTCAGGATACCAAATATCCTCTATGACCGCTTCCTCTGTCCTCTCACCCCTCAGGTTAGAATTAATTGAGCCTCTGTTTGGACCACCATAGTATTTTACCTATCTACTCTATGATACTGACCTCAGCCTGACCAGAGGTAATTATTTCCTGAAAACTTCTACACTCTCTTTCCCATGCCAGCCAGAAGATTTTCTTTGCATTTAATAACTCTGCTCGCCTATTCTATTTTGATTTTTTAAACAGCATGTTATAAACACTTTGGTTTCAAGTCTTCCAGACTTACTTCTAAGCACATGAAAAATATACATGTTTGAGGGGGAGTGTGTATAAACAGATATATTTTAACAAAACTGAGATAATATTCTTTAATGTTCACCATAAAAAAATTTTAAGTAAATTATTTAATTATATCATAAATTTGTAAAATGTGTAATATTTATTTGTAAGTTAATACTATTCCAGAGTTCCCATCGTGGCACAGTGGTTAACGAATCCGACTAGGAAACATGAGGTTGAGGGTTCGATCCCTGGCCTCGTTCAGGGGGTCAAGGATCCAGCATTGCCATGAGCTGTGGTGTAGGTTGCAGACGAGGCTCGGATCCCACGCTGCTGTGGCTCTGGCGTAGGCTGGTGGCTACAGCTCTGATTCGACCCCTAGCCTGGGAACCTCCACATGCTGCTGTGGGAGTGGCCCAAGAAAAGGCAAAAAAAGACCAAAAAAAAAAAATGCTCTTCCTTTTTACTTCGGTGTACCTTGAGGGCATTTCTACATTACAGGAACACAAAGAGCTACCTCTCTCTATTCATGGCTGCGTAATACATATATATTTATTTATTTATTTATATATATACACACACACACATACAAAATGTATGTGTATATGCATATATGCCACAATTAATTTAACTGATCTCTTTTTTATAGACTAAATGTTTTCACCTAGAGTGAATTACAAAGAGTATTGCAATTAACCACTTACATACAAGTATATCTTTGTGTGAAGTGGAATTGCTGGGTTAACCAGTTGGCACGTTTAATATTTTATACCCTTGCTAAATTTCTTGCCAAACATGTAGGGCTCATCTCTGTTCTACTTAACAGTCTAAAGAAAGACTTATGTCTGCTTTTTCTTAAACTTTGACAGTACAAAACATAAAAATCATAACCTCAATGTGATTATAAATTCTCATTTTTCTACTTGAGGAACTGACCATAAACTCCTAAGTTGAGTGTTCATGCCCTTCTTTCTTCTTTTAACGGACTTTGATGTGCTTTACTCATTTTATATTGACTTTTACCTTTTAAAAATATTAATCCCTAAGATTTCTTTAAATAGCCCTTATTTGTCAGTTAGGGTGCAAAAATTTTCCAGCTGTCACCTATTATTTTCTCTATATTTCTCTATATGAATGTTTTTAATGTAATCTTTTTTATTTTTCTTTATGCTTCAGAATATTTTGTTATTCTTTGAGATGTTTTCGGTTATAAAATTTTTCAAGGTTCTCTTGTCCTTCTAATGCTTATTTTTTATCTTAATATAAACATTAAACTATTTGAATTTTATGTTTATACTGCGAAGTGGTGATATTATTTGCATATTTTTTTCCAAAACTATCAATAATGGCCCCTAAATTATAAAAAAAATAGTAGATTTTTACCCATTTGTTCGAATTTCCACCCTTATCCTATACTAGATTGTCACATATCTGTTTTTGGAGTTTCACTGTCCAAGAGAACAATTCTAAGGATGAACACTTCTATATCTATGCTGTTAATGTGGTGGCCACATGTAGCTATTGAATACCTGAAATGTGATATGACTAAAACCTGAATTTTTTTATCTTAGTTTTAATTAATTTAAGTGTAAATGGCCACATGTGGCTAGTGGCTACCATATTTGGATGGTGCAGATACAAACTATCTAGTCCTCAAACAGGACTCGATTTCTTCCATTACTAGAACTTTATTGTTGGGTTTGGTTTATAGCAAAACAAACACCATCATTATTCTTCTTGTACCTTTAATTTTTTTTTTTGATTTTCTGGTGCCTTTGGTTTTCCAATCAAAGTTTAAAATTAGCTTCCTAAATTATCAAAAGGGGGGGGGGGGCAGAAAGCATTTGTCACACTGGAATTAAGTAGATAAATCAGTTTGGGAAGAACTGACAATATGATATTAACTCTCATCTGGCATATAACGTATCTCTCCTATAGGAAGATTTATAAGACCATCAGGGAGATTTTTATAGTTTTCTTCCCAGAAGTTTGTGAGGTAGAATGATGAATTTAGGAGACTATACCTAAATCCCTTGAACCTTACAGTCTGACCCATCTTTGCTGGGCACCCATTTACATGTCCCCTTAAGAACAATTTGCAAAGAAAATGGTCATGAGATTAACTTCATTGCACTCATGAGGGGGTGCTTTAAATGGAAACTAACTTCCACAGGAACACACTGCAGATGACGCCAAGCAGGACACCCAGTGGTAATTGCACGGCACCTCCCATTTTTGAGGAAACTGTGATGTCCCAGGCCCTGTTTTAAGGATTTTATGTGTATTAACTTATTTAATACACATAACAACCTTTTAAATAAAAGTAATTATTATCTTCATTTAACAAATGAGACAACTAGGAACAGAACTTGCCCTATGTTTCACCTACTACATCTTGAAGCTGGGCTTCAAATCTAGGCAGCCTCCCTCCAGAATGAAGTGTGCTCTCACCACCCAGCTTCCTGGCTCTCTGAGGATACCTGCTTTTTTGTTTTGTTTTGTTTTGTTTTTAACTTAGGGCCACACATGTTGCATATGGAGGTTCCCAGGCTAGAGGTCTAGTCACAGCCACACCAGATCTGAGCTACGTTTGTGACCTACACCACTGCCCACTGCAGCCAGATCCTTGACCCACTGAGCAGGGCCAGGGATGGAACCCACAACCTCCGGAATACTAGTTGGGCTCATTACCACTGAGCTACAACCAGAATTTATAAGGATGACTTTGAAGTGGGATTTTGAGAGTTGCCTGGGCTTGGTACCAATGAGTAGCCTTCCCCAAGCAGTGAGGAGCCTCTCTGGTTTAAAACTAAAGGGTGCAGCTAACATCAAAATAAAAGATTTCTGCATTTTATTTATCATTATTTCTTACTATTCCCAAGCATTTTTCTATGATGGGTTAGAATTTTTTATTATGTTTTCTAACAAGTTATTTCTGGTATAAGGGAATACTGCTGGTTTTTATATATGAATCTTATATTTACTAAAATCTTTTTTTATGTCTAATGGTTTTTCATGTCATCTGTGATAAAATCGCTATTTTAACTTATTAAAAATAGTTAACTTTGATGTCATATGTAATAAATAAAATTCTCTTCCCTTCCAGTATATATATGGCTTATTGATTTTTTCCACCCTTCTCAGGTTAACTAAAAATGCCAGAAAAATACTGAATACTAATCATCCTGTGTGTGCACAGAGTGGAAGGAAGGGTCATTTGAAATTATCCAAATAAATAACTTGTTCCTTAAGTCTATCTGTTTGGTGAATGTACATACACTTCTTCCTCTAGGAACTGCAAAGGACAAAATCAACAAACTCTAGGTACATGAGCACTGTCAGACTGCAAACTCTACAAAGATGGGGTTTCCATTCGAGGTCCCATTATTCTTTTGACCAAAGACTATGATGGAACTTCTCTGCAAAGACTGTGCATAAAACAAAGAGCTCCAGCCTGGGGATGCTCAGTCTTAACACATAAAACCAGGGAGCATTTTTACTCTTCTTTGGAAATTCTCTATGACCACCAGTCATATCAGTGCAATTGCAGGCTTCCCTCTGGATGAAACAAACACATAGCGAGCACCAGCGCAGCCCATACTTGCTGGTGAGTTGGCACGTGGAAGACCGGGAGTTGAGGAAGGCGTAATTCTTATCTTCAAGTTACTATCTACTAATAATAACCAACATAATGTCGGATAGGCTAAAACTTTACATGCTTTTCTCATCTCATTCTCAAAACAACACAACTTTATGCCCATTTTTACAATTAAGAACTTAAGTCTGTTCCTCATGGCCTTCCACCTGCCCAGTGATATAAAGCGGAAATGCAGTGACTTTTAATTATATCCTTTGAATATAATCCTTTTTAATTTAGAAACATGTATAATATTCCCTTTAGTCAACATGTTCTGAAATTTCATGGTAATGTGCATAGATTTCCCCCCACCCCACCCCACCCCATCCCCTTTTGTTTTTGTCTTTTTAGGGCTACACCTGCAGCATATGGAAGTTCTCAGGCTAGCGGGTGAATTGGAGCTACAGCTGCTGGCCTACGCCACAGCCACAGCAACATGGGATCCTTAACCCACTAGGCGTGGCCAGAGATGAAATTTGAATCCCCATGGATATTAGTTGGGTTCACTACCGCCGAGCCATGACAGGAATTCCTTCTCTCCCCTTTTATTGAAAGAGGGACATTCACTGGGCATTCAAGTAATTTTGTCAACCTGGAAATTCATGTCTTTTGAGTCTGGGAATTTTTTAAAAATTCTTTATTTGATGATTTTCCTCATTTCTCTTTTCTTTCTTTCTGAAACTTTTTATTTATATACTTGGCCTCTTATACTGATCCTTTAATCTTTTTTTATTACTTATTTCCAACCTCTGTCTTTAGTCTACTTTTTGGGAAATTTTATCAACTGTGTTTTCCAAACTTTTGTCGAATTTTTGATTGCTATATATATTTGGTTTCCGAAAGCCATTTATCTGCTTCTTTTTTGAAG
Source organism: Phacochoerus africanus (assembly GCF_016906955.1). Taxonomy (NCBI): domain Eukaryota; kingdom Metazoa; phylum Chordata; class Mammalia; order Artiodactyla; family Suidae; genus Phacochoerus; species Phacochoerus africanus. Next base: position 48,080,487 of record NC_062556.1, on the reverse strand, counting down.
CACCCAGTTCTTTTTTTTTTGTCTTTTTTTTTTTTTTTTTTTTTTTTTGCTATTTCCCTGGGCCGCTTCCACGGCATGTGGAGGTTCCCAGGCTAGGGGTCTACTCGGAGCTGTAGCCACCGGCCTACGCCAGAGCCACAGCAACGCAGGATCCGAGCCGCGTCTGCAACCTACACCACAGCTCACGGCAACGCCGGATCCTTAACCCACTGAGCAAGGGCAGGGATCGAACCCGCAACCTCATGGTTCCTAGTCGGATTCGTTAACCACTGCGCCACGACGGGAACTCCCAGAAGCACCCAGTTCTTTTTCCATGGAAACAGTATCTTCTTTCCTCTGAAGATATCAATGATACTTCTCCGAGGTCTTCTTTAGCTTTGTGCATTGTCTCTTTCATCTGAATTCCTTACTTTGCTTGTTTTTTCCTAGAAACTTTCCATAAAGCCCTAAAAAGCTGTGTATGTCAACGGGCATCCTTCATTTCAGCATTACTGGGCTGAGCCATTTCCTGGAAAGACATAGTGTTCAGTACCTCTAAGTTCTCTGGTCAGCTTGCCCAGAAGAAAATTCTAATGTCCTGTCTTAGCTACATAAACTTGGCTGCCTGATTTCTCCAAAGCAAGTGGAATCAGCTGGATGAGGTTATTACCATTCAGTGTCTAGACCCTCAGGGCACCCTTTGCTGTTAGGATGATCACCCAAAGCCAGCTGTGCATGGAGTCCTCAAGCCCTGAGTTCCTCTGATTCAACCTCTCCAGGGAGCAAACACCCAGTCTTCTGCTTGGGTTAAGGGGGAAGCAGTGAGCCAGCTTTGCGGAATGGAATACAGCTTCTGGGGCTCCAAACTGCTCCCCATGCAGACCAGTGTTCTGGACCAATCTTCCTATACTCAACCCCTTCCTGTCTGTGACCCCCATGACCCTCACTTTCAGTGGTGCCTTAATACATCAACTCCTGGGACTTCCTGGGATTCTGCTGCATCTCAGCTAAAGGCACAAGATGTCCATCTGCCACTAATTAGTGTTGTTAATTATGACCACCAGGTCACAGCACTGTCCAGCTTCTGCACAGCACAGGTGCAACATAAGCAATGTGTGAGGAAACAACTGAAACCATGCAAATATCTTGCTTCTTCACAAACTTTCCCCTCAAGCCGTAACTTTCATTGATAATTTTCATTTGAATAACTCTCTTTTATTTTACTTTTGCTTTTTAGGGCTGCACCGGTAGCATATGAAGTTCCCAGGCTAGGGGTCAAATCAGAGCTGTAGTTGCCAGCCACAGCAACTCCGGATCCAAGCCATGTCTCTGACCTACACCACAACTCGCAGCAATGCCAGATCCTGAACCCACTGAGTGAGGCCAGGGATTGAACCCGCATCCTCACGGATTCTAGTTGGAATTGTTAACCACTGACCCACTAAGGGAACTCCCTGAATAACCCTTTGAATGTAATGGTTTCAAAGTAATTTTTTAACTTTACCACTTCCTCCACATTTTGATTTTTGTTCCAGTATATTGTATGAGCAATAGATCCAAATTTATACTTTTTCAAATGGTTATTCATTTGTTTTAACACCATTTATTTAAAAGGCTCATCTTTGCACCAGTGATTTAATACATCACCTTTGCAGACAGTTAATTTCCACAGGAAGTTGGTTCTACTTGTGGAATTTGCATTCCAATGGTCTATTTATGCACCAATACCACACACATTTAATTATATATCTTGATTTTCAAAGTCATCCTAGCTATTCTTGCAAGTTATTTTTTTATAAACTTTAGTATCAACATGCTTAGCTCTAGAAAAAAAACTTTGGTTCTTTTATTGAGTACATTAAATTTATATCATCTTAGAGAGAACTGACATCTTAATGATGTTAAGACATTCTAACCAAGGACAAAGGATTTTTTACATTTATTCCAGCATCCTTTTGAATCTTCCAGGAGTGTTTCATAGAGGTTTGAATATTTGTTAAGTTTACTCTTAACATCTATTACCTTTTTGTCACTATTGTGAGATTTTCTCTTCCATTATATCGTCCAACTAGTTATTACTGGTGTACACATCCCCTGTTGACTTTTGCATATTAATTTTATATTTTGCCACTAAATTATTTTGTTGTTTGAGTCAGGTTTACTTTGATTCTCCAGAATTTTTCAAGTATATTATTATGTTGTCTACAAATAAAGGATATGTGGAGAAATTCAAGTGTATCTAGTCACCAATATTTTCCAGATGCAGAAAACCCAAAAGTGTGGTTTGGATAATTTACTAAAAGCAACAAAATAGTAATTCTGGATGTTATTTCTCACACACGCGAGCACATACACACACACACACAAACATTTTCTTGAGATAAAACAGTTCTGAAAAGAAAGGCAAATGAGAGTGTTATTAATACAATCTTGTTAAGAAAATGATGGCTCATAAGTTCAACATGGCTTCCTACAACTCCAGAATTCTGGAATAAGTTAAAGAATGTGGGAGTTCCCCTTGTGGTGCAGCAGAACGAATCCAACGAGTAACATGAGGTTGCAGGTTCGATCCCTGGCCTCACTCAGTGGGTTAAGGATCCAGTATTGCCATGAGCTGTGGTGTAGTTCTCAGACACGGCTCAGATCCCACATTGCTGTGGCCCTGGCATAGGCCAGCAGCTACAGCTCCATTTCAACCCCTAGCCTGGGAATCTCCATATGCCATGGGTACAGCCCTAAAAAAAAGAAAGAAAAAATGTCTAGTTCAGCAGTACTCATAGCTATAAGGTGAATGTATCCATGATAGAGTTATAGAAAAATGGGAAGAAAGCAATTCATGACATTTTGGCTAGTGTACCAGCTAGTGGGAAAATTCCCCATCAAGTAAGAGCTGAAACTATACATTGTATAACTTCACAAATGCATTTACTACCACGTGCCTCATAGGATATTTGCATAGTTTTCTTACTTACTCAGCTGCCTACCTATCAAACCACTCATCCTCACATCATCAGTCAACCATCTTTCCACTTTTACAGAGCGTGGCATCGGCTTATGATATAAGAACTCATGAAGAGCTTAAAGAAAATGCACATATAGGTCAGTACCTTTTCTTGCACTCCACGTCAGAAACTTCACTGATATTTATAATTTGAAAGACTCTTGCAAAATCTCAGGATAGATCCCTTAAATGTCAATCATCCTTTTTCTTTTTTCATTTTATATCTACCATTTTTAAGCTTCACAGAAAAACCTCATTCCTAGTATCTTGGAACTTGGGATGACCTGTTTTATCTTTACCCTCTCCGTATAATTCATGGATGTTGATGACAATCTCCTTAAGCCTTTTTTTCCCCAGTGTGGAAATTTCTCCTTCAGAGGCCTTTCTCAGACAGTAATAAGATGAAATTAGAAGGGACCAGAGCTAAGGTACTTACAAAATTAAAGGATAATCCATCAGGGAGAAAAATATAAAGAGATAAAAGAAAAATGAGGAAGAGACTTAAAGTGAAAGGATTAGGAAATAAAGATTTTTAAACTGGAGGAGAAGGGTTTTCTTGCTAGTTTCTCGGTCAATCAATGATTTCCTTTACTTTCTCATTTCTAGAAATAAGTGCTGCTGCTTTCATGTGGGTACTTCACTAGTTACTTTCCTAAAACAGACTGCGACAGAGAACAATTACTCACACATTGCTGCAGACAACCCTGGAGGCTCAGCCTCTGGTGAGGTCTCTTGCCAACATGCCAGACACCATCTCTTCTGCCTGTGGTCACATTATTTACATCCCTAACCAGCTCGGAAAAGGCCGCTTCTGGCTGTTTGACAGATGTGTATGTTGCAGACCCACATTCCCAGCAGAAGCGCATTATTTGATAATGCAACCCTCTCTGTCCATTACGACCTGTCACTGAAAACGGATGGCCCCCTTCGGTACAAAACTCATGTTCAATTCATTAGCATAAAAGGAACAGCAACCGCTGATATCAAACCATCTGAGGAAGTCAGAGGCAACACAGAACTGGGATGGGTGGCTATGGAATAAACTAGGCAGGTCCTTAAACAAGTAAGATTCTTTTAGGAAATCCCATGAATGGCGCATGATGGTTTCAGACTTTTCTGAGACAGAAATGACATCTTCCTTTGGTTCAGCACTGACCCCATGGTCAATCTTTGTGCATTATCATCACGCATTCCGATCCATTCTAAAACCCAAAGCACAGAGGCCAGTCTCTTACAGTTAGGTACCATAACTTAACATCTTTCTGCTTGCTCATTTCCTACAACCATGGCACCAATTCCTTGATGTCATGAAGGGCTCTGTCTCCTTAAACTTCTCTTCCAAGCTGTTATCTTTTTGGCATTGAACATGCTTCTAACCGTACCTGGCCAAAAGACAACAAAAAGTGTTTTGTGGCATTGAATTTATTTTATAGTTACATTTTGTTTATGATGCTGAAAATGATACCGCATTTATATTTAGAAAAATGACATACAATTTCTAAACAAACTTAAGTGAAAAAAGGTAATTATAAAAAAAAATTGTAAGGAAATAGTAGCTAGGAGTTATGTGGGTATGGAAAAAGTTGTGGGAGTTCCCGTTGTGGCTCAGCAGAAACAAAAGTGACTAGTAACCATGAAGTGGCGGGTTCAATCCCTGGCTTCGCTCAGTGGGTTAAGGATCTAGTGTTAGGTCGAAGACACGGCTCAGATTCTGCCTTGCTGTGGCTGTGGTGTAGGCTGGGAGCTGTAGCTCTGATTTGACCCCCAGCCTGGGAACCTCCATGTGCTGAAGGTCCCTAAAAAGCATTAAAAAAAAAAAGAAAAAAGAAAAAAGAAGTCATGAAGGCTGTACTCAATGGCAGATACTTTGAGAACACCTGGCTATTGGAAAGAGCTGCGTACCGATGTTAGAAAACCAGATTTCTAGTTCAGGCTCAGTCATTTGCTACACAGAAGATATCAGAAAAGTCATGTAACTTCTGTGTACTTCAGTTGCTTCACCACAAAAAAAGAGGAAGTTGGACTTCAACAATCTTTCCGTAAATAGTAATAGCCACCGCCAACGCAGTGCATATTTTCATAGGCTGGGCTGTGTGGCACTCTCACTTGATTTTACCCTCACAATGACCTTGCAAAGGAGACACTGTCCCTCTCGTTTCACAGATCGGAAAACAGACTCAGAGAAATGAAGTAACATTCCCAACATTGCGTTACTTGGACTCAAGCCCAGGTTTGTCTGACTCCTAAGCTGTGTTTCCAACTTCCAGAGGGTAGCACACATCATGAGCCAAATCACAGCTCTAATGGCCACTACTGTCCTGCAAAATCTCCCAAAGGGACTCAATTCAGATGTTCCTGGAGCTATATTAACAGCAAAAAAAATTACAAAGGGCAATATAGGTTTTTTTTTTCTTCTTTTTAGGGCCACCGCTGCAGCATATGGAAATTCCTAGACTAGGGGGTCAAATTGGAGCTGCAGCTGCCAGCCTACACCACAGCCACAGCAATGCCAGATACTTAACCCGCTGAGTGAGGCCAGGGATTGAACCCACATCCTCATGGACACTATGCCAGGTTCTTAACCAGCCATGCCACAGCAGGAACTCCAGCTTTATATTATTTTTTAAAAACAAATCTAGAATTGAAAAAGTAACGTACTTATGATACAAAACACAGGGAGTACAGAAAAGTATAAAGAAGAAACAAAACATCACTTCTAATCTGACCACCATAAATTCCTCTTTGAATATATTTCTTCTCCATCCTTGTCCCAAGAATGAATATTCAACTGCCCAGCTCAGTCCCTACAGCAGTGGGTCCTCCCTCAGTAAAGGATGAAGACTATTCTAGCTGATATCTTTAGCCTTCCTACTCTCCCTTCTGCCCCTTTAACTAATAGAATAGCAAGGGTACATTTTCTTGAGCACCTACTATATTAAGGTGTGTTGCTGGATCGTTTCATTCACATGACATCTTTGTGAGACAAATACAATTTTTTTTTTGTCTTTTTAGTGCCATACCCATGGCCTATGGAGGTTCCCAGGCTAGGGGTCAAATCAGAACTGTAGCCACTGGCCTACAACACAGCCACAGCAATGTAGGATCCGAGCAACCTACACCAGAGCTCATTGCAGTGCCAAATCCTTAACCCACTGAGCGAGGCCAGGGATCGAACTTGCGTCCCCATGGATGCTAGTCAGATTCGTTTCTGCTGAGCCATGATGGGAACTCCAAATACAATTTTTTCATTATTAATGTTATTTATATTTTTATCAGGAAGGAGACAGTGTCTTAAACAGTAAAGCAATCGTCTTGCCCAAGGTCATCCCACTAACACACAAACTCAGATCAACACCATGACGCAGCCTAGAATCTCTAGTGAGTACTGCTTGCATGGAAGTAACTAATTTTAGGGTGAGTACTCACAGTCCCTAAAAAGGACTCCCAAAATTTCATAGTCCTGTCCAAACCCAGCTAATTCAGATTCTTACTAGAGATTCTAAGCAACCCCCCTACACACACACACACACACACACACACACACACACACACACACACAGATATATGTAGCAGTTGACTCCTAGGGAAAAAAAACCTTGAAAACCAGAGGTTCCCATGTTGGGATGAGGAAACTAAACTCTAAAGGTGACATTGGATTAGTTTCACATAAAGAAGAGTAGAAAAATGTGTACAACAGAAAGAAAAACTAGGAAAATTACACCTCAAAAAAGGGGTCCCAAGGAAACATCAGAATCTGGTTCCAGCTTTGTTGTCATAAATACAATGATATTTTAATTTGGTTGTTTTGGCTTTTCAACTGTAGAATATCACTAACAAAATACAAAAGTGGGTCTCTTCATTTAAATTGGCCTTCTATCTACAAGTAGATTGAATCGACGCATAGACACAGAAAATCCATCACTGTGCGGTGATGGTTAATAAACTCTTCAGTATGAACAGTTGCTGCAACAGTGCAGCTGATTACACTGAAGCTGAATGTCATAAAAAAATGCATCAAGGCATGTTGAGTCAGTCCAGCATCTATGAAGAACAGGTTGCTCGGACAACCAGTATAAACCACCAAATGATCTAAAAGTTGTCATTAAAATTTTACAGAAAAATTTTATATAATTTTATAAATCATATATATATAATTTTATATATCTCATTCGCAACACTACGCATTTTTAACTACATATAGTACGGATTAGTCTAATCACTTAATCCAATGTGGAAGTCAGTTTGGGTTTTTTAATTTTAATTTTTTTATTAAAGTATAGTTGATCTACAATACTCCGTAAAGTTCTGCTTTACATCAAAGTGACCCAGTTATACATACATATACATTTTTTCCTCATATTATCTTCAATCAGCCTGGGTTTCAATATATGCTGAAATTGAGGAGAAGAAAACTGATTTTTATCAATATCCTGGGAAGTAGTTTAACG